>NC_058133.1:381747470-381869471 GCF_016433145.1 Gracilinanus agilis
TATATATATATATATATATATATATATATATATATATCTTGACATTTCATCCCATATAGTTTGTCTCTGTTCCCTCTAAGTAAACTTCTTCTAGCTACTCTGTTGAAAATAACAATTTTTAATATTTATATTATATATATATAGACAAAAATATATATGTATGTATAGATATATATAAAACTAGAGGGGGAAAAAGAGGTAATATTAAGAAAAATGGGAAAACAGACAAAATAGAGGAAATTTATATTCCATAAAGAAGCTTGTGGAGTGAACAGGGGAGAAGATCAATACACTGGAAAGGTAAAGAGGTTGGAGAGAGGAAATACTTAATACTTAAGTGCATTGAAATTAACTTAAAGAGGGAAGAATAATCAGATTCATTGGGGAAGAGAATTGATTCACACCCTATAAAGAAGTAGAAGGGTAACAAAAGGACTTGTGGGGAAGGAAGCAACACTAGAAAGTGAGAGGGCAGGGGGGTAGCTTAAAAAGATCCTAAAGAAGAATAAGAGAGGAATAAGAAGGGTGGGGGAGAAAGGGAGTACAATAAGGGAGGGGGTTAGGGGAACTGATTAAAAACAAAACACTGGTATAGAATGAAATAGTGAAAGAAGAAATGGCAGGACAAGGAGAGAGAATCAAAATGTCTGGGAATACACAGTTGATAGTTATAACTCTGAATGTGAATGGGATGAACTCACCCATAAAATGGAAGCAAATAGCAGAGTGGATTAGAAACCAAAATCCTACCATATGTTGTCTACAAGAAACATACATGAAACAGACAGACATACATAGAGTAAAAATGAAAGGCTGGAGCAAAATCTATTGGGCTTCAACTGAGAAAAAGAAGTTAGGAGTTGCAATCATGATTTCTGACAGAGCCAAAGTAAAAATAGATCTGGTTAAAAGAGATAGGGAAGGTAATTACATCCTGATAAAAGGCAGTATAAACAACGAAGAAATATCAGTACTCAACATGTATGCACCAAATGATATAGCATCAAATTTCTAAAGGAGAAGCTAATGGAGCTTAAAGATGAAATAAATAGTAAAACTATATTAGTGGGTGATCTCAACCTTCCTCTATCAGAACTAAATAAATCAAACCAAAAAATAAATAAGAAAGAGATAAGAGAGGTGAATGAAATCCTAGAAAAATTAGAGTTAATAGATATATAAAGAAAAATAAATAGAGACAAAAAGGAATATACCTTCTTTTCAGCATTTACATGGAACATTCACAAAGACTGACCACATACTAGAGCATAAAAACATGGCAAACAAATGCAAAAAAGCAGAAATAATAAATGAACCTTATCAGATTATAATGCAATAAAAATCGTTATTAGCAAGAATACATGGAGAGGAAAACTAAAAAATAATTGGAAATTAAATAATATGATTCTCCAAAATAAATTAAGGAACAAATCATAGAAATAATTCATGATTTCATTGAAGACAATGCCAGTGATGAGACTTTTTTTCCTTCTGAAACTTTTTAAATTTTAATTTTAAATATTTTCCCGTAGTTGCATGTTTCATGTTCTTTCCTTCTCCACCAAACCCCCCTAACCACCTTATCTGAAGCACAATTCCACTGTGTTTTACATATATCATTGATTAAGACCTAATTCCATATTATTGATAGTTGGACTAGAGTTATTGTTTAGTGTCTACATCCCAATAATATCCCCATCAGACTATGTGTTCAAGCAGTTGTTTTTCTTCTGTGTTTCTCCTCCCATAGCTCTTCCTCTGAATGTGGCTAGTTTTCTTTCTCATATGTCCCTCAGCCTTGCATTGTTACTAATAGAGAAATCCGTTATGTTCGATTGTACCACAGTGTATCAGTCAATTGGTAGACTGTTCTCCTGGAACTGCTCCTTTCATTCTGCATCAATTCCTGGAGGTCATTCCAGTTCACATGGAATTCTTCCAGTTGTTTATTCCTTTGAGCTCAATAGTATTCCTTAACCAAGGGATACCACAATTTGTTTATCCATTTCCCAATTGAGGACATTCTCTCATTTTCCAATTTTTTGCCACCACAACGAGCGAGGCTATAAATATTTTTGTACAAGTCTTTTCCCTTATAATCTCTTTGGGGTATAATTCAGGCAAAGCTATGGCTGGATCAAAAGGCAGATAGTCTTTTTAAGCTCTTTGAGCATTGTTCCAAATTGCCATCCAGAATGGTAGGATTAGTTCACAACTCTACCTGCAATGCATTAAAGTCCTAATTTTACCACATCCCCTCCAACATTTATTACTCTCCCCTGCTGTCATTTTAGCCAATATGCTAGGTGTGAGGTGATACCTCAGAGTTGTTTTGTTTTGCATTTCTCTAATTATTAGAGATTTACAACACTTCCTCATGTGCTTATTGATAGTTTTGATTTCTTTATCTGAAAATTACCTATATATGTCCCTTGCCAATTTATCAATTGGGGGATGGTTTGATTTTTTATACAATTGATTTAGCTCCTTTTTATTTGAGTAATTAAACCTTTGTCAAAGATTTTTATTATAAAGATTTTTTCCCAATTTATTGTTTCCCTTCTGATTTTGGTTGCATTGTATTTGTTTACACAAAAACTTTTTAATTTAATGTAATCAAAATTATTTATTTTACATTTTGTAATTTTTTCTAACTCTTGCTTATATTTAAAATCTTTCCTTTCCCAGAGATCTGACAAGTATACTATTCTGTGCTCACTTAATTTACTTAGTTTCCTTCTTTATATTCAAGTTATTTATCTATTCTGAGTTTATCTTGGTATAGGGTGTCGGATGTTGATCTAGACCCAATCTTTCCCATATTATTTTCCAATTTTCCCAGCAGTATTTGTCAAATAGTGGGGTTTTGTCCCAAAAGCTGGGTTCCTGAGGTTTATCTTAGACTGTCTTGCTGATGTCACCTACCCCTAGTCTATTCCACTGATCGTTCCTTCTGTCTCTTCACCAGTACCATATTGTTTTGATGACTACTGCTTTATAGTACCGTTAAAGACCTGGTACTGCTAGACCACCTTCTTTCATAGTTTTTTTCATTATTTCCTTTGATATTCTTAGTCTTTTGTTCTTCCAAATGAACTTTGTTCTAGATTTTTCTAATTCAGTAAAAAAGTTTTTTGGTAGTTTGAAAGATATAGCACTAAATAGGTAAATTAATTTGGGTAGAATGGTCATTTTTATTATGTTAGCTCATTCTACCCATGAGCACTCAATGTTTTTCCAATTGTTTAGATATAGTTTTAATTTTGTGGAAAGAGTTTCAAAGTTGTGTTCATGATTGCCACTACTCAGTTGAAACCCAAAAGATTTTGCTCCAGCCATTGACCTTAACCCTGTGTATGTTTGCCTATCTCATGTGTGTTTCTTGTAGACAACCATATGGTAGGATTTTTGTTTCTAATCCACTCTGCTAGTTGCTTCTGTTATATTGGTGAGTTCATCTCATTCACATTCAGCATTATAATTATCAGCTGTATTCCCCAACATTTTGGTATCCTCTCTTAGTTCTGCTTCTTCTTCTTATACTATTTCCTTTTAAACCAGTGATTTGTTTCTAATCAGTCCCACTTGTCCCCTCCCTTGGTTTACTTCCCTTTCCACCTCCTCCTCTTTTATTCCCCTCTTATTTTTAAGGCCTAATGAATTCCCTTCCCCCTCTCTTCTCTTCCATTTGTGAACTCCCCACCCCTTGGTTTATCCCTTCTGACTTTCTCAGTAGGGTTAGATTGAATTTGATATTCCAATGGATCTAGCTACTCTTCCCTTTCAGGATTAATTCAGCTGAGAATAAGGTTTAAGTATTTCCTATTAAAGTTATCTTCCTCTCCTTCTTATAATAGTATTCATCCCCTCCCCTTCCCATGCCCTCTTTGTATGGTATAGATTATCCTATTTTTTTATTCCTTCAAGTTTCTCTTGGTGCCATCTTCTATTCCCCACATCCTTTCCCCACTCCCCCAAAATCATATTAGACCATTTAGTACTACTCTCCTTAGGACCAATTTTTCTAATTAATCTAGATTTCTATTTGTCTCTGATTTTTCTGGAAGTCCAATAATTCTCAGGTTGTCTCTTCTAAACATGTTTTCTTGATCTGTCATCTTCTCATTGAGATATTTCATGTTTCCTTAGATTTTGTCAGTCTTTTGACTTTGCTTTATTAATTCTTGCTGTCTTGTGAGATCATTGGCTTCTACTTGCCCAATACTAGCCTTTAAAGACTGGTTTTTGGCTATAATCTTTTCATTTTACTTTTCCGTCTGGTCTATCTGGCCTTTCCTGGCTTCAAGTTGGTCATTTCTGGTCTTCAATTTGCTTATAATTTCATTGGATTTCTAAGCCTCATTTCCAATTACGAAATTCTGCCTTTTAAACTGTTATTTTCTTTTTGAACCATTTCCCACTTTTCTTGCCAGATCTCTTCCATCTTTCTCATGATCTCAGATTTGAACTTTTCAAGAGCTTGTGAAAAATTTTCATTGTTTTGGGAAGGGTTGAATGTCTTTAATTGTTTGTCCTTCTCTGCTTTCTGGGTTTTTTTCCTGTGCAAAAGTTATCAAGTGTTAGAGCTTTTTTCTTGGTCTTTTTGGTATTTATTTCTTGGGCCTTGCTTATTATCATTATGCTTTCTCAGCTAGAAGTCTGAGTAAGGCAGGCAGACTCTCTGTGTATAGAGCTAAGGAGCAGTTTTTGCCTCAGGTTACACTGCAAGTCTCTTGGCTTCCACTGTCTGCTAGACCTCTGCTATCTGAGGCCCCTCTCAGTTTCACTCTTGCTCCCAAGGTCTGCACACACTAGCCTCCTGGGGTCTCTAGTCTAACTGTTTTCAGTGTCAAGCCCCCAGTAGTCCTCATCAGCTTCCCAGAGCCTAGACATTGAACCATGCTTGCTCCTCTGCCTGAGATTCTCCCCTGAGTCTCAGCATGCTGAGCTGCTTCCACTATCCACTGCCTCTCTCTGTTCCACTCCCAAGCCCAAGGTCTGCTCTCTGTAGCCTCCTGGGGTCTCAAGTCTTGCTGCTCTCAGGGCTAACTCCTGGTGGTCCCAGTACCTGCCAAGAATCTAGATTTTGTTCCCCTGCTCACTCTCACTCTGGTGCGCAGCCTCTGAAACTGGTACTGTGGGTGGGGTGGGGGAGGCATTTTTATGAGCTATTCCCCCCCCACCTTTTAGTGTGAAAATATGCCCAAATCCCTCATACCTTTAATATTGTGTCCTATTGTGGGGTCCCTTCTTTCATCTGGATTTGTTTTTTTTTGTCCTTGGAGGTATCTTGTATGGGTCAGTGGTGAGGAGATTAAAGGGCTCTGCTTCTTCTCAGCAGCCATCTTAACCTGGAAGAATGATGGGACATCTTACCAAAATATTTGGGATGCAGCCAAAGCAGTTCTAAGAGGAAATTTTATATCATTGAGTGCATATATTAACAAATTAAGGAGGGAAGAGGTTAATGAATTGGGCATGCAACTTAAAAAACTAGAAAGCAAACAAATTAAAAATCCCCAGATTAGAAAAACTAAAAATCAAAGGAGACATTGATAAAATCAAAAGTAAAAGAACTGTTGAATTAATAAATAAGACTAGAAGCTGGTATTTTGGAAAAAAAACCAGATAAGATAGACAAAGTACTGGTAAATCTAATAAAAAAAGGAAAGATGAAAAGGGAGACCTCACCTCTAATAAAGAGAAATTAAGGCAACCATTAAGCACTATTTTTCCCAATTATATGGCAATAAATATAGCAATCTAGGTGATATGGATGAATATTTACAAAAATATAAATTGCCTAAATTAACAGCAGAAGAAATAGAATACTTAAGTTATCCAATATCAGAAAAGAAATTGAACAAGCCATCAACGAACTCCCTAAGAAAAAGTCACCAGGACCTGATGGATTCACAAGTGAATTCTATCAAACATTCAAATGTTTGATATTTTGTCAATAGTCAATACTATCCAAATTATTTGACATAATAAGCAAAGAAGGAGTCCTACCAAATTCCTTTCATGACACTAATATGGTACTAATTCCAAAGCCAGGCAGACCGAAAACAGAAAGAAAACTACAGACCAGTCTCCCTAATGAATATAGATGCAAAAATCTTAAATAGAATACTAGCAAAAAGACTCCAGCAAGTGATCATGAGGGTTATCCATCATGATCACATGGGGTTTATACCAGGAATACAAGGATGGTTCAACATTAGGAAAACCATCCACATAATTGACCATATCAACAAGCTAACAAACAAAAATCACATGATTTCTCAATAGATGCTGAAAAACCCTTTGACAAAATACAACACCCATTCCTATTGAAAACACTAGAAAGTATAAGAATAGAGGGACCTTTCCAAAAAATCGTAAATAGTATATATCTAAAACCATCAACACGCATCATATGCAATGGGGATAAATTAGTAGCCTTCCCAATAAGATCAGGCATGAAACAAGGATGCTCATTATCACCTCTATTATTCAACATTGTACTGGAAATACTAGCAATAGCAATTAGAGAAGAAAAAGAAATTGAAGGTATTAAAATAGGCAATGAGGAGACCAAGCTATCACTCTCTGCAGTTGATAAGATGGTCTACTTAAAAAGTCCTAGAGAATCAACTAAAAAGTTAGTAGAAATAATCAACAACTTTAGCAAAGTTGCAGGATACAAAATAAATGCACATAAATCATCAGCATTTCTGTATATTTCCAACACATCACAGCAGGAAGAGTTAGAAAGAGAAACACCATTTAAAATCATCCTAGAACAGTGATGGGCAAACTATTCCCTGCAGTCCAGATCCAGTCTGTAGTTTGTCTATCACTGCCTTAAGCAATTCCCTAATCACTACATCTGCATATGGGGGCATAGTGATTAGGGAATTGCTTAAGGCAGTGATGGGCAAGATAAGGCCTGGATCTGGCCAGTGAGGAATAGTTTGCCCATCACTGTCCTAGACAATATAAAATACTTAGGAATCTATCTACCAAAACAAACACAGGAATTATATGAACACAACTACAAAACACTTTCCAAACAATTAAAACTAGATCTAAACAATTGGAAAAACATTGAGTGCTCATGGGTAGGATAAACTTGAAGTGGGACACCTCCTGAAAAATGCCAAACACTCAGGTTTAGAAGTTTTAGGGACCTTTAATAACTGGCTGACCAGGGAGTTCTCCTCACATGAGAGAGAATCACCACCCCCATAAGTATGCACAGAACATATATAGGAAATTATGTTGGGGGGAACTTTTCCTCGGCACACATTTTAAAGGATTGGATTGGTGGTGTTTGAAAATATACATTAAGCAAAATGTGGTGCTGTTAGCAACCTGGGAGGGTCAGGCCAGTGGACAGAAGGGAAGTGAGATAAGGACCAGGAAGAAGGTTCAGTTAAGCTGCCAACCCACTGAGGGGCCTTTGAGATAAGAGACTGGGAGAAGATTCATTTAGGCTGTTGACCCCTTGAGGGGCCCTTGAGGACTTTTGAGCATTTTCTGCTCCATTACAAGCTAACATAATAAAAATGACCATTCTACCCAAATCATTTTACTTATTTAGTGCCATACCTATCAAACTACCAAGAAACTTTTTTACAGAATTAGAAAAAAAAAAACTATGACAAAGTTCATTTGGAAGAATAAGAGATCAAGAATATCAAGGGAAATAATGAAAAAATATGTGAAGGAAGGTGGCCTAGCAGTACCAGATATTAAACTATACAATACACAGTGGTCATCAAAATAATATGAATAAGAGACAGAATGGAGGATCAGTGGAATAGACTAGGGGTAAGTGACATCAGCAAGACAATCTATCAGAAACCCAAAGAGCCCAACTTTTGTGAAAAAAATCCACTATTTGGCAAAAACTGCTGGCAAAATTGGAAAACAATATGGTAGAGATATTCTCTCTTACCCTAAACACATCTCACACCCTACACAAAGATAAATTCGGAATGGGTGAATGACTTGAATATAAAGAAGGAAACTATAAGTAAATTAGTTGAACACAGAATAATATACTTGTCAGATCTCTGGGAAAGGAAAGAATTTAAAACCAAGGAAGAGTTAGAAAAAATTATAAAATGTAAAATAAATTTGATTACATTAACTTAAAAAGGTATTGTATAAACAAATACAATGCAAACAAAATCAGAAGGGAAACAACAAACTGGGAAAAAATTTTTATAACAAAAAACTTTGACAAAGGTCTAATTACTCAAATATACAGGGAGCCAAATCAATTGTACAAAAAATCAAGCCATTCACCAATTGATAAATGGGCAAGAGACATGAATAGGCAATTTTCAGATAAAGAAATCAAAACTATCAATAAGCACATGAAAAAGTGTTCTAAATCTCTAATAATTAGAGAAATGCAAATCAAAACAACTCTGAAGTATCACCTCACGCACAGCAGATTGGCTAAAATGACAGCAGGGGAGAGTAATGAATGTTGGAGGGGATGTGGGAAAATTGGGACATGAAAGCATTGCTGGTGGAGTCGTGAACTGATCCAAACATTCAGGATGGCAATTTGAAACTATGCCCCAAGAGCACTAAAAGATTGACTCCCCTTTGATCCAGCCATACCATTGTTGGGTTTGTACTTCAAAGAGGTCATACATAAAAAGACATGTACAAAAATATTTATAGCTGTGACTTAGTGGTGGCAAAACAACCTGGAAAATGAGGGTATGCCTGTCATTTGGGGAAAGGCTGAAGAAACTGTGGTATCTGTTGGTGATGAAATACTACTGTGCTCAAAGGAATAATAAACTGAAGGAATACCATGTGTAATGGAATGAACTCCAGGAACTGATGCAGAGTGAAAGGAGCAGAACCAGAAGAACATTGTACTCAGAGACCAATACACTGTGGTAAAATCGAATGTAATGGATTTCTGTACTAGCAGCAAAGCAATGACCCAGGACAATTCTGAGGGATTTATAGAAAAGAAAAATTTGTAGAAAAACGCTACCCATATTCAAAGGAAGAACTACAGGAGTGGAAACGCAGATGAAAAAAAATTGTTTGAATACATGGGTTGATGTGGTCATGATTTAGGAAGTAAACTCTAAATGACCACCCTAGTACAACTATCAATAATATGGAAATAGGTCTTGATTGATGATACATGAAGAAACCAGTGAAAATGTGCATAGGCTATGGGGGTTGAGGGTTGTGGAGGGGGAGAGAGTAAGAACATGAATCATAATCCTGGAAAAATTTTTTTCTAAAAGAAAAATAAAAAAAATAGAGTGTGAGATATTAGTCTATATATCTAGTTTCTGCCATACTGTTTTCCAGTTTTCCCAGCAGTTTTTGTCAAATAATTATTTCTTATCCTAAAATCTAGAATCTTTGCATTTATCAAACAGTAGATTGCTATGGTTATTTACCATAGTATATTATGTATCTAATCTCTTCTATTGATCCATTATTCTATTTCTTAGCTATTAACAAGTTGTTTTGGTGAATAATGATTTAGAATACAATTGGATATCTGGTACTGCTAAACCACCTTCCTTCACATTAAAAAAATTCATTCCTTGATATTCTTGAACTTTTGTTCTTACAGATGAGTTTTGTAATTTTTTCCAGCTCTATAAAATACATATTTTTGTAGTTGAATTGGTTTGGCACAAAATAAGAAAATTAATTTAGATTGTCATTTTTATTATATTAGCTTTGTCTACTTATGAGCACTTAACATTTTTCCAATTGTTTACATCTGACTTTAATTTTGTGAATGTTTTGCAAGTGTGTTCATATTTATATCTATATATGTTTATCTTGGCAGGTAGACTCCCAGATATTTTATGTTCTCTAGAGTTGTTTTAAATGGAATTTCTCTTTCTATCTCACTACTGGACTTTGTTGGTAGTAGATAGAAATGTTGATGATTTATTTTAAATTCTGCAGCTTTGCCATATTTATTAATTATTTCCACTAATTTTTCAGTTGATTCTCTAGAATTCTCTAAGAATATCTTCATATCATCTACAAAGAGTGCTTGTTTACTTTCGTTATTGCCTGTCTCAATTTCTTTTTCTTCTACTGCTAAAGCTAGCATTTCTAGTAAAATATTAAATAATAGTGGTGATAATGGACATTCTTGTTTTTTCTCTGATGTTATTGGGAAAGATTCCAGCTTATTCCCATTATAGGTAATACTTGCTGAAGTTTTAGATAGATACTAATCATTTAAGAAAAGAATTTATTTCTGTGCTTTCTAATATTTTTAATAGGAATGGTTTTATTGTTTTGCCAGAGCTTTTTCTGCATCTATTTAGATATTCATGTGATTCCTGTTAGTTTTGTTATTGATGTGACCAATTGTGTTTACGATTTTCCTAATATCAAACCAGCCCTGAATTCCTGGTATAAATCTCACCTGGTCACAATTAATTATCCTTATGAAATAAGCTGTCGTCTCCTTGCTAATACTTTATTTTAAAATTTTGCACTCATATTCATTAAGCGAAATGGCCTGTAATTTCTTTTCTCTGTTTTTACTCTTCCTGACTTAGATATCAGCACCATATTAGTGTCATAAAAGGAAATTGGTTGGGCTCCTTTGCCTATTTTCCCAAATAGTTTATAAAGACTTGTGATTAATTTTTCTTTAAGTGTTTGATAGAATTCACTTGAAAATCTGTTTTGCTCTGGGGAATTTTGCTGAGGGGGTTCACTAATGGCTTGTTCAATGTTTTTTTCTGAGGTGGGATTATTTAAGTGTTCTATTTATTTTTTAGTTAATCTGGGCAATTCACATTTATGTAAATATTTATCCATTTCATTTAGGTTGCCAGATTTATTGACAAATAAGTGGACAAAATAGCTCTTAATTAATACTTTAATTTCCTCTTCATTGTTAATGAACTCACTTTTTTCATTTTTGATATTGGCAATTTGATTTTCTTTTTTCTTTTTAAAAACGAAATTAACCAATACTCTATTTTTTCCACTTTTTCATAAAAACAACCTCTAGACTTTTTTTTTATTACTTCAATAGTTTTTGTACTTTTTATTTTATTAATTTCTCCTTTAATTATTAGGACTTCTAATTTGGTCTTTAATTGGGGGATTTTAATTTGTTCTTTTTCCATTTTGTTTTTAGTTTAGTGCCCAATTCATTCATTTGCATTTTCTCTATTTTATTGATTTAAGTGTTTTAAGATATAAATTTTTCACAAATACAGCTTTTGTTGCAACCCATAAATTCTGGTTGTTGTTTCATTTTTGTCATTCTCTTTAATGATATTGTTACTTGATTTACTTTTGATGCACCCCTTTTATACAATTAGATTAAATTTTAATTTTTAATTTGCCTTTCCGTGGTCCCTTACTGAATGAAATTTTCATTGAATCATGATCTGAAAAGTATGCATTTATTATTGCTGCTTTTCTACATTTTGTTGTGAGGTTTTTATGCTCTAATAAATCATCAGTTTTTGTGTAGGTGTTATTTACCACTGAGAAAAAAGTATATTACTTTCTATTCCTCTTTAATTTTTTACAGAAATCCAGTAAATCCAAGTTTTCTAAAATTCCATTTACCTCCACTTCTTTCTTATATATATTTTTGGTTAGACTTATATAGTTCTGAAAGGAAAAAGTTGAGTTTCCCTCCAGTATAGTTTTGCTATTTATTTCATCCTGTATTTCATTTAATTACTCCTTTAAAATTTTGTACATTATACTATTTAGTGCACATATGTTTAGTATTAATATTGATTCATTGTCTGTGGTAACTTTTATCAAAACCTAATTTCCTTTCCTCTATTTTTTAGTTAGATCTAGTTTTGCCTCATCATTATTCTGCTTATTTTTTTATGCTTTTTTTTTCAAATCCTTGTACTTCAGTGTATTGTCTCATAGGTGGAAGATTGGTAAGGGTGGGCAATGGGGGTCAAGTGATTTGCCCAGGGTCACACAGCTGGGAAGTGGCTGAGGCCGAGTTTGAACCTAGGACCTCCTGTCTCTAGGCCTGACTCTCACTCCATTGAGCTACCCAGTTGCCCCCTATTCTGCTTATTTTTAACTTCAACTGAAGCATAATAAATTTCCTGCAGCTCCTTATCTTTATTCTGTGTGTGTCTCCCTGCTTCAAATGTGTTTCTTATAAATGTTATATCATTGGATTTTGATTTTTAATTCACTCTGATGATATCTGATCCCAATTTAATGGGTGAGTTAATCCCATTCACATTTATAGTTATGACTACTAATTGTGTATTTTATTACATCTTATTTCCCCTTTATTATCCTGCTATTTCTCCTTTCACTTTGTCCTTCCTCACATGTATTTTCTTTTAACCTCCATCTCCTCCACTTCATCCTCCTTCTATTACCCCTCCTTTTCTTATTCTTCTCCAACTTTTCTATAAGGTTAGATAGATTTTTATACCCAATTGCGTATGGTTGTTATTCCTTCACTGACCCATTTCTGATGAGAGTAAGATTTAAGCACTGCTTGTCAACATCCTCCCCCTGCCCAAATCTGCAATATATTTTTGTTCCTCTCTAGGCTAAATAATTCACTACATTCTACCCCTCCCTTCCCTGATCTTTTAGTACAATCCTTTTTTTTTGCCCCTTAATTTTTTAAATTTACATATCATAAATGCTGGAGGGGATGTAGCAAAATGGGGACACTAATACTGCTGGTGGAGTTCTGAATTAATCAAACCATTTTGTAGGGCAATTTGGAATTATGCCCAAAAGGGCTTTAAAAGAATGCCTGCCCTTTGATCCAGCCATACTGCTGCAGGTTTTGTACCCCAAAGATATAATAAGGAAAGATATTTGTATAAAAATATTTATAACCACACTCTTTGTGGTGGCAAAAATTGGAAAATGAGGGGTTGTTCATCAATTGGGAAATGGTTGAACAAAGTGTGGTATCTGATGGTTATGGAATACTATTGTGCTGAAAGGAATGATGAACTGGAGGATTTCTATATGAACTGGAAAGACCTGTACGAATTGATAGAGCATGAAAGTTGCCATTTGGGGATTTATTTCAGGAAGTGATTGGTGGATTCCTTCAATTTCTACTTTAAATTCTTGTTCAAGAATATTAGGGCAATATGATTAGTCATGTAGTTCAATAGGGGTATGTTTAGGGTTTTGATGTTAAGAGATCACTACTTCAAATATGAATAACATGGAAATAGGTTTTGAACAATGATACATATATAACCCAGTGGAATTGCCTGTCAGCTCTGGGAGTGGGGGGAGAGAAAAGGGGGAGGAAATCATGAATTATGTAACTGTGGAAAAATATTCTAAATAAAAAAATTAACATAATTTCTTCAAGAATATCAGGGAAGTTTCCTTTGATAATTTTTATAATATGATTTCTAGGCTTTTTAAAAATTTTTGATTATGGCTTTCAGGTAGTCCAATAATTCTCAAATTATCTCTAGTAGATATGCTTTCCTCATCACTTGTTTTTCCAATGAGATATTAATATTTTCTTCTATTTTTTATTCCGATTGTGCTTTATTGTTTGTTGGTATCTCATTAAGTCATAATCTTCCACTTGCCCAATTATAATTTTTAAGAAATTATTTTCTTTGTGTAGCATTTGAACCTCCTTTTCCATTTGACCAATTTTACTTTTTAGAAAATGTTTTTCTTCTCTAGGTTTTTGTACCTCTTTTTCACTTGGCTAAATCTGCCTTTTTAGGTATTATTTCCTTCAGTATTTTTTATGCCTCCTTTTCCAAGCTGTTGTCTTTTCTTGCATTGCTTTTATTTCTTTTCCCGATTTGTTTCTCTTTTATTTGAGTTTTGAAATCTCTTTTGAGTATGTCCAGGGTCTGAGATCAATTCCCATTTTTCTTTGAAGTTTTATATGTAGCTATTGAATGTTATTGTCCCCTTCTGAGTTTGTGCCTTGCTCTTTCTTGTTTCCATATTGTTTTTGTTTCCAAAAATGGTTATTTTGTGTGTTTTTTTATGTTTGCTCTTTTTTCCAAGCCTTTTTCTTGACTTTTATTTTTATCTTAACAATGGGCAATGTTCTCAGGACAGAGGGTTAAAATTCAGTTTTTCTTCACTGCTATCCTCAGCTCTAGTTCTAGATGTCTACAGGTTTCAATCCTTCCAAGGTGGTATGATGTCCTATGGGATGAGAACTCAAAACATTCCTCAAACCACCATTTCAGTCTCCCCCTGGACCTGCAAATAGACCCAGAGCACTATAAGGTACCTTGTGCTGGAGCTCGATCCTTCCACTTGGTCTTGCACAGGGGCTCTAGGCCTCCCCTTGGGCTTACACCTGCCAGCCATTCTGCGGATAGCCTTGTGCTGGGACTTGGGACTTTTCTGTAGCCTTGTACTGGGGCTCAGAAATTCAAGGGATAGGTGTATTGGTGCTCTGCTGTTTGTTTAGGCAGGATTTCAGGGTCTTAATGTGGGTTTGGGCATGGGATCAGAACCTCAAGCAGTGGTTGTATTGAGAAGGTTTGCGTACTAGTCCTGCTTGCTGTAGCCTTTCTACAAGCTGTGCGCTACATTCTCCCTAGTGAAACAGAACCCCTTTGCCTACCTTCCAAGTTGCTCTTCAGGAAAATTTCCATACCCCATTCCTTATTTGGTTCTACCACTGCAGCATTTTCTTTGAAGTGTTATTTTAAAGTTGGTTGGAGAGGATTCTCAATGAGTTTCAAGCTTTCTGTGCCTCTGCTTTGCCATTTTGACTTCACCCTTTATATATACCTATATTATGAGCCTTTGGGAACTGCCTTAGATCACTGTGTTGATAAGAACTGTGAAGTCAATCACAATTGTTAATTATATGACATTGCTGTTACTTTGTAAATTATTCTTTTGGTTCTGCATACTTCATACTGCATTAGCTCATGTAGGTCTTTCCAGGTTTTTATGAAATCATCATTCTTATCATTTCTTATTTCATAGTTATATTATAATCATATACAATAACTTGTTCAGCTATTATCCAATTGATGGATATCTCCTCAAATTTCCAATTCTTTGTCACTATAAAAAGAGCTGCTACATATATTTTTGCTCAAATAGGGCCTTTTCCCTTTTTAAAAAGAATCACTTTGGGAAATAGACTCAGTAGAAGTATTGCTGGGTCAAAGTGTATACACAATTCAAATGTTTTTTCAAGCAATATCCAATTTGTTATTCACCATCTTATTTGTATCATGTAGACAGTCCTAGATATAAAGGGAAGGAAAGAATGAAAAACTAAAGGAATTGAGGACAAAAGGAAAAATGGAAGAAGAGAAACAAGCATTTAATAAATATTAAACACCAACTATATCAGGCACTGTGCTAAGAACTTTACAAGTATTATTTCATTTGATTCTCACAACAATCATAGCCAGTACATGTCAGAGAGAGAACCTCTGATTGTTCTGATGACAAGGGAGGCTCTTATATGATTCTACTTCTTCAATATATTGGTGTCTCCTCAATATAATGGTGGGAATTATTTTCCTCATCTGTAAAACCAGGGAGTCAGATGAAAATTGAGTCCATTTTCATATAAATTCAATTACTAAATGATATTAAAGTTCTTTTAAATTGTTAACATTCTATGATTCCACTTAAGGGAAGTCTCATTGCCTTCATTAAAAAGACCATTTGTGAAACACTTTTATATCTTGCTATTTGATATATAAAAAGTACATTTCACAAAATTTTCACACATATGTCAACCAATTTGTGGCCTATGTATTCTATTCCCCAAAGCAGAATCTAATATCAAACATCTAACAATATTATGTGTGAGAAACTTTTTTTTAAATCATGGAACAATAGTAGAGAAGTGTTATAAACAAATGTCTCAAGTTCTATTTAGTGTTCAGACATACCTATACTATATGTTTCTGCCTTTGTTCTCTTGCAAGCAAACCATATTGTAAAGATAATACCATTTTCCAACTTTATATAATTTTACAAAACTTCCTAGTGAATGCTGAACAGTTTTATTTTAAATTTCTTTTTAGAAACTCTATAATTTAAAATGTCTAGTTTTGGTCTCCCCTACCCCCGAGGCCAAAGTCAGGACCATATCCTTGCCTTCAGTCTTTTCTCACTTTTAATATTTAGATACATGATTTAGACTTATGTCAGCAATTTCTTCTGAGTTCTATTGAAATAATTAGTTTAGAATTTTTGACATTTACTCAAGTTCAACTCTCACTAGAGTCAACTATAACTGCTGAGGTAGGAAAAACACTAGATGTGGAGACAAAGAACTTGGGTTCAAGCTCTAGCTCAACTACTTCCTATCTGTGTGAACTTTAAGGAAGTCCCTTCATCTATCTAGACATTAGTTTATTCATGTGGTTAATGGTTTTCTAGGGTCTTTTAAGTAATCAGTCCCAAGTCTATACACATAGACCCTCAGTGAGATCATAGAGATCATCTAATCCAATCCTTCTCTTTTTTGGAGAAACTTAGCTCAATAGAGGATTTTGCCCAACGCTGTATAGCTTGTAATTGTCAGCATGAGAATTTGAACCCTAGTCTTTGAACACCCAATTCACTATAACTTTTTGTTTAGTTATTTCAGCCATGTCTGACTCTTTGTGACCCCATTTGGAGTTTTATTGGCAAAGATCCTGGAACGATTTGTTATTTCCTTCTCTGACTCATTTTACAAATGAGGAAACTGAGGCAACAGGGTTAAGTGACTTGCCTAGGGTCACCCAGCTAGTAAATGTCTGAGGCTGGATTTGAATTCAGAAAGGTGAGTCTTTCTGACTCCAGATATGGTGTTCAATCAACTTCACCAACTATCTGCCTTAACAATACTATATTGCCTCATTCCTTATGGATCTAAGACTATAGATTGGGTTATAGTGTTTGAAGTATGTTTTACTTCATTTATCCTCAGAAATTTTTTATTTGTTATCAAAAAAGAGTAGTAAATAAGCTGAGTAAGTGGGTGTGATGAAGGATAAAAGGGAATAAGGGATTATAAGGTGAGTGGAGGAGGAAAGGTTTGGGAAGGTATGTAGGAGATAAGGGAAATGGGGTATGTAGGAGAGGGCAGCTCAAACAGGTTTATTCCCAGAGGCTTGAGACAGAGGATACAGGGAGGAAACTAGGGCCAGTAAGAAACGTTTAGGCTTGACTGGAGGGTTTCTCTTGTTAGTTTCTCCAGTCTCTTGAGGGAGGAGCCAAGAGGGCCCCTCCCTGCCAGTCAAACTGATGGCTGGAGGAAGTCTTGAAGGTGGGTACTTCCTGTCAAGATGGATGCCCCAGTTGTCTCAAGAAATAAAGGAAAATGATTCTTTTCTTTTGGCCCTTGTCTTAATTTTTGACACAATGATTCACCACAGGGTTTGAAAAGGTAACAAGGGGATTTATTAATACCAGGGTAAGTCAGAAGGGGAGGGGGTTCAGGATTTTCTAACTGCTGCTAGGGAGAGGGTGAGGGTGGGGGATGGGTCGAGGAGAGGTTTAGACAGAGAGAGACTGGCTCTCCCAGTAAGGAAGATTTGACTGCCCTTTAAATAAAGTCTTTATCAAAACTAGGGATAACTTATTTGAGGATACTCCAATTATCTAAGAAACTAAAACTCACAATGTTCAATCACCAAGCCCTCCCTTCCAACCAGAACCCATAGGAAATCAGGGAAGAGGAGGGATGGAGATGGGAGATCAGGGAGAGGTCCAGAGAAATGAGATAGATCCAAATTTCCCCAAAACAAAATAAGCACAGGCCAAGGCCAAAGCAATTAGGCCAAAGCTGAAAGGCCAAAGCAAAAGCCTCCAGCCACAGCGAAAGCCAGAAGGCAAAAGCTCCATCAGTTGGAAATTCACCTCTATTTATCGCTTTAAGTTCTAACTGACTTTCTGAACATTCTAAGATGTTTAACTGACTTTTTGTGACCGTTAGAAATTACAGAAGCAAAAAGTTTCTATTAGCCACCTTGCATTACAGATCTGAGAGAGACTTCCAAGAGCATCCATTAATGACTGTGTAGCAAGGGAAGCCTATAGTAAGGCAGACAGATTGGCTTACATATACCAAGATGGAAGTTCATAGAAAATGTAGCCTGACATTTAGGAATTTGGGGAGCCTTTCCGAACAAGGGGAAATTCCATGAAAAATCTGACTTTCAATAAGAAGACTATGCTTTAGTGCTGGGAAGAGCTTAGTTGAGGTAATAAAATTGTAATATGAGAAACCAAGAAGCCTGGACCTTGTATTCTCTTATGTGGAGTGATACTTGTAATATCAGGCTCTTTTCAACCCTATGGTAATATAATGGCCCTGAGGGTCCAAATGGTTCCCTCTTCTTTAGCTTTAGTGAGTATCTTTTAGATTAAAAAAAGCAAAACATGAGTTCAGTTATAATTGCTCTGAGCCCCAGTTAAGCAAGTTCCTAACATTTAGGCAGAGATTGGACTCTTTGCCTAAATTTACATTAATATTGATCTCTAGTTAACCCATGGCTTTTTTTTGTGGTTGAGGCAAAAATCAGGTTAACTGGAAACACTTGGGTAACACAGAATAGCACATTATAATATGGTGTCTGTGGGCAGACAAACGCTGGATGGGCAAATTGGGGAAAGAACAACTTTTTCTTGAGACTACTTTGATTCTTCAATACTTGGGTATACTGCTAGGCAGCCTGAGTCTTCTGCTTTGAGATGCTTGTAGATCCAATTGTCCTCCTTTCCTTTCTTTGTGACAGAAAGGCTTTATCTTATAATTTTTTTCCTGATTGGTCCATGATTTCAGTTTCTTGGCTTACCTCTTTTCTCTCCACTCCTCACAAGCTTTAACTTTTGTTCTGAGTCAGAGGAATTTCTTAAACATAACCAGTCTCACACAATTGCTTTAGTTGTTTCTAGGAGGTGTATAGATTCTGTTCACATTCAGCCCTGATTGATTGATTAAATCGAGAAGTGCTATCCCAATAGAGATGATTACTTTTAAGTAGATATGATAATCAATAGATCCTCTATTCATATTCAGTTTGTGTAGGTCTGAAGGGAAGGGAAATGTCTTGTCTTACAGTCCCAAGAGTGTTTCCCTTTAAAGGAATACTAAGTCTCCAGAGGGTCTCTGTAATGAAAGTAGGACTCAGCAAAGAGCCAACACTTTGGCTGTCCAGCACCCTAACAGTATTTTTCTTCTGGAAATGTCTAACTACTGAGTACTACTTGAAAGTCAAACATTTAGGGCTCTGTAGGGTTGAAATAAGAATACACCAGAACTTTAAGATTATCTGTATAGAAGACTCAAGTGTAGAGTAAAAAAGGATTCTAAATCATAAATTGATGCTATAAATGTGGAGTGGCATGGATGCATGCATCCCTGTAGAAAAGTGGGACTAGCCAAAATGTCCCACTGTCATTCTGAAGTCTAGTTCCTTTCTAAGTGGAATCCCAAATCACATAGCAATGATGAGTCTAGAAGACTTTAAGAACATGGTGGAAAGTGGGAGCCATCAGATGGAGGAGAATTACCTTCCATCTTAGAATCATTACTGGGTATTGGTTCTAAGGCAGAAGAGTCGTAAGGGCTAGGCAATGGGGGTTAAGTGACTTGCCCAGGGTCACACAGCTAGAACATGTCTGAGGCCAGATTTGAACCCAGGACCTTCCATCTCTGGGTCTGACTCTGAATCCACTGAGCTACCAAGCTGCCTCCAGTATTGATTTTTTATAGGCTATTATAAATCCTTTATGAATTTTCTGCATTTGCTTATACCCTGTGAATCCATTCCTTTTTATGTATTATATGTAATATAAAATAAAAGCTGTCCTATATTTGATAATCCCTTTGTCACCTTAAATGCTGATATTAGATCTCAGAACTTAGATAACATTTTCAGAGATTTATCAGATTAAATTCTGAGTGGGGGCATAATGGGCCAAAATGTATCATTGATCTTTTAGGTCAGCCCCTAAGATCTATCATAGTCAATGAAAATATCGAATTTGGGACACTGGGCTTTGATTCAAATGAGTTATTATTCTTGCTTCACAGAGGAGGAAATGTATGAAGTGGGAGTTGAACCCATCTCTTTGATCAAAGCCATACCTTTCTAGTAGTCCCTGAGAGAAAAACTATTCTCCCTTCTCTTCAAAGAAAGATGAAGGTGGTTTTGCATATCTTTTCTTTGGGGCAGACTTGGTCATTATAATTTCACAATATTCAGTTTCAATTGCTTTCTGGCTGTTTCTATTGTCATGGTCATTGTGAATATTGTTGTCCTTGTTTTGCATCTTTTTGCATGAGCTTATATATTTCTCATACCCTCCTGTATTCTTCATTTTCATAATTTCTTATAGTAAAATAATATAATGAATCAGGTTTTTGGTGGAATTGACCAAACCATCTGATTGTTTTTGATCAACCAATAAATATAACATTTATATTATGATCAGACTTTTTTTGCCCAGCATCAATAAGGGATAAGGTAACGTTGAGTTTTTAGGTAGCTGTAATTTATTCCTTTAAACTGAAAAACGTTTTGATTTTTTTTAAACCCTTAACTTCTGTGTATTGGCTCCTAAGTGGAAGAGTGGTAAGGGTGGGTAATGGGGGTCAAGTGACTTGCCCAGGGTCACACAGCTGGGAAGTGTCTGAGGCCGGCTTTGAACCTAGGACCTCTCGTCTCTAGGCCTGACTCTCAATCCACTGAGCTACCCAGCTGCCCCCAAACATTTTGATTTTTGATGAAAATCTTTCTCAATTGCACCTCCTAAATTCCTTTCTAAAATCTCATTTTTTCTGCCTTAAAGTGAGTTTAATTTAATCTTTTTTTTGATAACTCTGAGCTATTGTGAATGTGAAGTATGTGGTGCCACAATATATAATCTTAGGGTGCATGTCACCCATGTACTTTACTGAATGACTACAGAATATTTGTTAAGCTTTTCAGAATTTTGGATATCTTTTCATATTTTTCTTCTCTTTTTTACCTCACTGTGGCTTCTTGCAGATGTCAGTATGGCTTCCTCTAGCAGTTAACTACATGTCCCTCCCCTTTTAATTTACTATTTTGGACTGGTTAAATAAACTAGTAAAACTTAGAATTGTGTGTAACATGAGTAAACAGGCAATGACTAAGAGTATGAAAGCTTCTTTTTTGGATAAAAATAAGAGCCTTAATGGATTAACTTTGTTGCCACTATTTTGGATACTCATAAACCAGTATGGTCAACCAGGGTTTTCCTATGAGTTAATACTAGAGGAAATTGTTATTAGCTTTATAAGAAAATGATTCATTTTCATTCAAATGACCAGTCACTAAATCTGACAAAAAATGCAATTATAGCCATTGTGGCTAGGCTTTAAATTCTATGTTGTTGTGGTCAGAGTACATGTGGAATATTGTGCTCAGTTTTAGATACCATGTAAGGGGATTGATGTAACAGAGAGTTTCCAGAGGAGGTCATCTAGTGCATGACTACAGGTGGGGAAGTGAAGTCTTATCTATGGTAAAGTATTTGCATGTCTATATTATAGGAAAAGGTACAACTAGGTAGTATACAGTGGAAAGAGCAATGGAACTGGAATGAGAAAAACTCATCTTTAGGAGTTCAAATTCAGCTTCAGACACACTAGTTGTATGACTCTGGGCAAGTCACTTAACTCTATTTGCCAGTTTCCTCATCTGTAAAATGTAAAAACCCCAAATGGGGTCAAGAAAAGTCAGACATCACTGAAATGACTGAACAAACAACAACAATTGGAGGAAAGAGAAAACTTGTGATATTTGACCTTAGAGCACAAAACCAGAAACAGTGGGTAAAAGTTCCCAAAAGGGGAATATATATTTGATATATTTGTACTATTTGCAATTATTGTAAAATAGAATGGACTTTTTCAGTAGGCAACAGGTTTTTTAATGTCTTTTTTAAAATAAATTTTCTTTTCCTAATTACATGTGATAATAATTTTCCACATATATTTTCCAACAATATAAGATCTAAATAGTTGCCCTCCCTCCCTTCTCTCCCCCTTCTTGGAGACTGTAAGCAATCTGATCTGGGTTAGACATGTATTATTATTCAAAACACTCTTCAGTATTGGTCATTGTTATAAAAGAATAATCATGTAAAAAACCAAAACCTCCAAATGAAAACAAACTAATGTGAAAAATAGTATGTTTTGATCTGTATTCTGACTCCAAGAGTTTTTTTTTTTTTTTTTTTTTTTACTCTGGAGGTGGATAGAATTCTTTGTTGTAAGTACTTCAGAATTGTCCTGGATCATTGTACTGAAGGGAGTAGCTAAGTCTTTCACAGTGGATTATTGTATAATATTTATACTGATGTATACAGTGTTCTCCTGGTTCTTCTTATTTTACTTTGCACCAGTTTATTTGGCCTTTCCAGCTTTTTCTGAAATCATCCTGATCATTGTTTCTTATAGCACAATAGCATTCCATCACCAATATATACCAAAAATGTTCAGCCATTCTCCATTTGATGGACATCCCCTCAATTTCCAATTCTTTGCTACCACAAAAAGAGTTGGTATAAATATTTTTATACAAGTAGATCCTTTCCCCTTTTTTATGATCTCTTTGGGATACAGACCCAGTAGTGAAGTTTTAGGATCAAAGGGTATGCACAGTTCTGTAGCCCTTTGAGAATAGTTTCAAATTGCCCTCCAGGATTATTGGATTGGTTGACAACTGCACCAACAATGGATTAGTGTCCCAATTTTTCCACATCTCCAACATTTATTATTTTCTTTTACTGTCATATTTTATGTTTTAAAATAGATACTAAACAACCACTTATTGATTGTGTTATAGTAGGAATTACATTTTTGAGAGGAAAAGAGTTATATTTGATGGTTAACTCTAAATTCTATGAACCCAAGAACTAACTTGAAAGATCTGTGTTCCCCCAACCCCCAACTAATAGAGATTAAGATCTTACTGTGCCCGAGAGGATATTAATGAATTGTGGATGAAGAAAAAGTGATAGCCTGGAAACTTGTCTTATGATGATGCATCTTTTTTGCACTTAGTTGGGCTGCTTCTCAGCAACCTATATAACAAGACCATAATTTTAGTCTTTCTACCTTTGTGGGGCCTGCTATAGTTTGTACTTTTCTGGTATGGTGTTTAAGAATCCAATGTCACCTGTAATATGGAAAATGGCAGGGTGGAATTCCTGCAGGATACAGGGTCAAGCCTCACCCAGAATTCCAGGAGATTCTCCCCCCTCACCGGAGAACTCTGGGTGAGGGGGCAGTTGGAAATGAGTTGGTCAGTTGATTCCTGGGGGTTGAGGTGAGCAGGTCTCTCTGCTTGCTTTTCCCAGTTTGGGGTTTGCCTCGGTGGCCATAGTGGCAAAAGTCATTGTGGTTTCTACTCAGGAGTTTGCCTGTCTAGTGGAATTAGATCTTCATTGCCATAGCATTCTGTTATTCGTTTAATTATTTATATATTAGAAGTGATTATTATAAGCTTTGAGGGCCAGCTAGATATAAAGTCTGCCACTCCCTCTATAGGAACTTGGGGTTTCGGAGTAGGAATTTAATAGAGTATGCTAAATACTTTATATATTTGTGTGTTATGTGTATTGGGGTCCTATGCTGATGACAGGATTTTTCTTAACTTTATTGCAAATCTGTTGGAGCTCCTAAAGTGTCATTACCTTTATCTGAAGGTCAATCTAGCTAGGCTTGAAAGAGCTTATCACTATGGCTTCCAGGTGATGAATTTTTTCAGCAATGGCAAGTTTCAAAGACAATCTACTAAGTCATAAAGGGGTTGTAGTTTACACTGCAAACCACACACAGATGATTTTGTAGTAAACTTCATAGAGATACTATAACAAATCCTTGAAGGAAGGACTTAGGCTCATAGAATTAAAAGCTAGAAGTATCCAAGATAGACACAGTTTTACATATTGACTACAATATCATAGTTGAAAAATATAGGTTCTCAAGTGGTATCAGTTACCAACAATATCTTTCCCCACTTCCCTATTTGGATGCAACCCACTTTTTAAAAATAAAACTTAGAATTAAACAAACTTTTTCCTCGAATTTGTTTTGTTTGTGTACATTCTGATTACTTATACTGTGGTTTTGGGGGATGACTAGACCCTGTAGCCATTTTTCTTTTCATGTTTAGAAAATATTTCAGAATCCTTTGTATATATGGAGGAATCTAATCCATGTTTAAATGAGATAGTGGGAACCCACTGCAAAATTGGTCACATTGGCTTGTTATAGTTCAGCCACATTGTTTTTTAACAGTTCAAATTAGAGGAGAATAAGTGAACTCACTAAAGTTCATTTAATTCTCCTCTGAGGCTATTCAGAGAAATTCCTTGGTAATTACCTGCAACTCAATGAACTCTAGTGGTTCCTTGTCACCTCTAGGATCACATACAATATCTTCTACTTGGAATTCAGAGCCCTTCATGACCTAGTCATCTTTACCTTTCGGGTTTTCTTACACCTTATTCCCAGTCATATACTCTCTGTTCCAGTGACATTGACCTCCTTTGTGTTGCAGGAACAAGATACTCCATCTTTCAGTTCTGACCATTCTATGTCCCATTCTATCAAAGTCCCATTCTATCTTCTGTAGTGCTTTCTTTCTGCTGACAATCTCCATATTTCCTGTATGGTTTGTACATATGTATTTGCACATATTTATTTGCTTGTTGCCTCTCATTACATTGTGAATTCCTTGAAGACAAAGATTGTGTTTTCCTCTTTTTGTATGTCTAGCACTTAGCACAGTGCTTGACATACAGCAAGGATTTAATAAGTGCTTATTGGCCGTCAACCCTTCATTTCACATATGGAGAAATTGAGACCTATAGTAGTTAAGTGACTTACTCAAAGTCATATAGATTTTAAGTATCAGAGACAGAATTTGAATTGTGGTTCTCTGAATCCTGAGTCAGTTTACTTCCCACAGGATCACATTACCTTTCAAACAGGCAAAGAAAGAATTTAATCAACCAGTCAGTATTTTTATTTTTAAATTAATAAAAATCTATTTTCTCTCCCTTTCATCTTCTCCTACATTTTAGTAGAAGATAAAAATACCCTGTTAACAAATATACATAATCAAGCAAAATACTGGATATGACCAAAAAAAAGTTTCATTCCATACTTTGAGTCCATCACTTCTCTGCCAGAAATACAATTTTCATCACTGGTGATTATCACAGTAACCAGAATTATTATTTTTTTTCAAAATTGTTTATCTTAACAATTTTCAATTTTAATCTACTAGATGCAAGACACTCTTCAAGATGCTATGTGTAAGACATGCTAGGGAAAATGGTAAAGAATGAAGGAAACCAACCTACAATGAATTTACATTCTAATGTGTGTAGGAAGGGAAGTTCTGTAGTTTAGTGGGAAGTTTTGTGTTCCTGGAGATAAGCGATTTGGGTTCGAATGCTGTCTACTCATTTATTACAATAGGTGCATAATGGTGACAACAACAATATTAACATCAATAAAATAGCATTTACATAGTGCTGCAAAGTTGTAAAGTACTGTACAAATAAAACTACTTTGAAAGCTGTGTGATTATGAACCATTCATTTAGCCTTTCTCAGCCTCGATTTTTTCAGCTATAAAATGGCAATAATAAAAGCTGAACAATATTTCTCGGGGTTCTGAGAAAAGTAACTTGTAGCATTAGAATGCAATACATATATATGGCACAGTGTATAAAGTGCTGGACTTGAAGTCAGAAAGATCTGACCTCAATGCATTTAGCTCTGTGATCCTAAGTATGTCACTGACTCTTTGTCTGCCTCGGTTTCCTCATCTATAAAAAGGAGGGATCATAATAGCACCTACTTATCAGTGTTATTGTGGGGATAAATAGAGATAGCATTTCTAAAACATTTTGCAAACATTGAAGAGCTATGGAATATCTAATTTATTATTGATATTTATTATGTGAGCTATTGTTGAGATAGCTGAATCCACTTGAATGGGTAAGCCTGCCTAGAAGAGATTTGCTTATATTTTTTGTCTTATGCTTTTCTATTTCCCTTTAGCTTTTCCCCTTAACCAGGTGAGTTATATAATTATTTAGTTGACATTCATTTTAACATTTGGAACTAGGGAAAACAATATAGGAACATTTCCATTCTCTGGTGAATGTATTGAGGATATGTAAGCAGAAACAAATGTCCTTGGAAACCAGAGTATGCTTTAAAGTTCATACATGTTGTTGTTATTGTTATTGTTGTTGAGTTGTGCCTGACTTTTTGTGACCCCATTTGGGATTTCTTGGCAAAGATACTAAAGTAGTTTACCATTTCAGACTCTAGCTCATTTTACAGATATCTTCATCTGTAGGCAAATAGGGTTAAGTGACTTGCCCAGGGTCACACAGCTATTAAGTGTCTGAGGCTAGATTTGAACTCAAGGACTTGAGCCTTCTTGAATTTAGGTCCAGCATTCTATCCACCTAGCTACCTTACACACTAGAAAACTGCAGAATCTATTTATTTTAATTTAAAACATAGCAATGGGTTTGGTTGCCAAGTTCCCTAGGTCATAGCATATATTAACTAAAAAAAAACCCATTCATTTAGCACTTACTATGGGCAGTGACATTGTGATAGCTTCAGGGTTATCAATCAATTAGCAGACATTTATTATCTGACTTTATTAAGCACTTATTATGTATCATTGTATCAGCATTGTGCTTGCCACTTGGGTTATGGAGGCAAAAAGAAAACAGTCTCTGCCTTGAAGGACCTGGCATATTAGGAATAACAAACTGAACAGTTTTGACTTCTAGAAGGTGAGTATACTGACAGCCACAGGAAATCACAAGTCACAGTAAGGGATGAGAGAGAAAGCTATAAATAGCAGGCACAAGAACTTAAGACATTCAGAAGCCAAGATTCATTTTTTCTAGGTTCAATGAACTCTAAATGCTTTGATTTTCTCTAAGACATCGTTGTGCTTTAGCACAATACAATAATTATATTTATAATAATGTATCACCAGAAAAGATTAACTTATCTTTAATATATTGTCCTTGAGCCATTTGACCTGTGATAATTTGCTTTCTAATGTTTTCCTGAGAAAGGTTTCTAACAAAACTGATATTTAAAGATAGAGATTTAAAGATAAAGATATTTAAAGATACTACAGTAAAAATGTAGAAAAGATCATGTGGAAATGTGGATCTAGAGAGGCAAATCCAAATCTAGGAAATAAATCTGAAGAGAAAGGAAGGAGAGATTTCACCACAAGAATACAAAAGCAACACAGAATTCAAGATCTGGAATGTTTACCTAGTATGGAATAGTATAAATGATTCTCAAACAGATGTCAAAGTGAACAGGCAGATAACAGAGAGCCTATGCCTAAAGGTAAATTTTGGGACATAAAAATAGACTGACCTACCTCTGGTAGAAGATATCAGGGTGCCAGACAGAGATTAGTAATTAGAAAGTAGTATGCTAGGTCACAGCATTACAAACCTGGTCATTGAAGAGCAGGATTACTCATTTCCTTTTTTTTTAGGGCCAAAATTGTGCTTAGTAGTGATATAACTAGGGTAGGTTAAACTTTTTCTGGGATGTTGACATTTTGAAGGGAAACATTCCTCTCTGTGCCCATTTTCCAGTCTATTGTTCTGATGCTTAATGATACATTCTTCCTTGCTTCTTACCTAGAATCAGGTGACCTGATATAAATTCTGTCAGTGGTGGAGAGAAGAGCCTTAAGAAGCTCAGAGACAGGTAATTCACCTACCTTTTCACCCACTCTATCATCTATTCTCCTTTTCTCTCATGGGAGAAAATCTTATTTGATTGAGATAATTTTGCAAAGGCTTTCCATTAGTTGGAAACTTTATATGTAGCCTTGTTAGCACTGATAGTTCTTTTTTTCTATTGTTCAAATGCAAAGGTAAGCATCATATTATCTGAAGTCACATTGTTAATTCCAGCCATTCCTGAAAGCAGTTTGGAACAGTTATCCAGGAATTGCTAAACCTTGTCTTTCCTTTGATCTAGTGATACCGGTAGTAAGCTTAAATACTGAAGAAATAAAAGAAAGATGAAAAGGACCCAAATGGACAAAAATATTTATAGTATTTCTTTGGTGGTGATGAAGAACTAGAAACTAAAAAGTACTTATTAATTGATGAATGAGTGAAGAAATAATGAAAAATGATAGTTTCAGAGAAACTTGAAAAAAACTTGTATCAAATGATACAGAGTGAAGTGAGTAGAACCAAGAGAATAATTCACACAATTAAGAACAACATTGTGAAGACTTAAGAGCTCTGATAAATGCACTGACCAATTATGATTCCTGAGGACTGTGGATAAATGTTACCATCATTTAAAAGAGAGGTGATGCATTCAATTTGTAAAATAGTACATTTATTCATTTATACTAATACATCTATCTTATACATTTAAATGTATAAATTCATTATATTTTTACACTTAGTACGTAAACATATGTATAATATATACAATGCATAAAATATATATTTCTAATTATAGATATTTCTAAAAAATAGAGAAGTTGGGATATGGCAAAATGGGAATTTGTTTTGCTTAAATATGCATATTTGTTCATCTTCTTTGAGCGGAGGAGGTGGGAGAGAGAAAATAAATTCTTCTTAATTGAAAACATTTAGTAATAAAAAAAAATTGTACTAGGTAGTATTTGGTGTGTAAGACTTCCTCCTTTTTCCTCCCCAAAGAAAACAAACTGACTAGAAGAATTCTTAGTTTTAGCTACCTCTGCATGTTGAAGGTAATGTTTATTTTATAGATAGAGATTTAGAAGGTATAGTTGCTAGGGTTCAAGGGACAAAAAAGCCATTGTACTATATTTGTCCTTGCCCTAAGATGATTCCTGGTTTCAAAATATTTTGGTGTCAAAAGCCTTAGGCACTCACTTTTAGAACATCTCAAAAGGAAGTCAACGGTTTGCCTTGAGAATACTCCTAATAAACTCCCTATAATCTCTCTTCATTGTTTACTATATACCACTTTTAGCACTAAATTAGAAAATGGATTTCAATTTCTTTTGTATAATTTAACTTAAGCCATAAGAAACTCAATTGCCAACACATGAGTAAGAAGTCCATTACTTTACCAAATCTGTGTCAAAACATTTGATGGCCTTTCTTTAAATAAGGAGTTTGTTCAGCAGCTGATGTACTAAAATTTAAGATTAAGAAAAAACTAAGATTATTCATTACCCACCCTTTTGTCTTTATTTTCATTCCTATTATTTAAGAATAAGAGAGCTTTGCCTTTTTTATTTTTTCCCCTCTGAGCATTTTAAGACATTGTTCAGCTCAACAATTCATTTAAACATTTATGAAGCACTTAGAGTGCAATTTCCCCAAAGAGACATAAAATGCACCATAGGTGCTTCATAAATGTTTAACTAAATTATTGAACTGGACTATGTTTTAAAATGTGTGGGGAGAAAAGGCAAAACTCAATGATCCCAAGCTGTTCACTGCCACTAAAACACCTTTTCCAATATTTTCCTGGTGATGCCATATGGCTACAAGTCAGAAAACAACACCATGATGTCAGAAGAATCCAAGTCAAAGGTGACCCATGGGGCAATGGAACAACACATGGTTTGTGTAAGTAGGTTCTAGAATAATATCAATGATGACTTTTACACAAGAAATCATGTAAAAGTCCTATATTACTAGAAAAGGAGATAGGCTAGTTATATGCCAAAAGAGAAGAGCAACAAGTGGACAGCTAAAATGTATATTCCCCACACCTCAAAAAAGAAGCAGTATGTTATGGTGGAAAGATGAGAGCTATAACTAGTACTTTTGGCCCTTAGTACAATTTTCTTAAAATTACTGAACCCAGGGGCAGCTAGATGACTCAGGGAATTGATTGTCAAGACTAGAGACTGGAGGTACTGGGTTCATATATGGCTTCAGATACTTCTTTGCTATTTGACCCTGGGCAAATCACTTAGCACCCATTGCCCAGCCCTTACCACTCTTTTGCCTTGGAATCAATACATTGTATTGAGCCTAAGATGGAAGATAAGGGTTTAAAAAATTAAATAGAGTCAGTCCTGAAATCAACTTTTTAAGATAATTTATATATGAGGTAAAATTCAGGAAAGTATTCTGAGGAAGAGGGAAAGGAAGGATGATATAAGAGCCTTGAGATATCCACAAATGAAGGTTCTGGCACAGCACAGATTTATTGGCAACTAGGTGGTACAATAGATAGAGCGACTGGCCTAGAATCAGGAAGACCTGATGGCCTCAGAAACTTACTAGTCATTGACTCTGGACAAGTCTTTGAATTCCTGTCAGCCTCAATTTCTTCAAATATAAAATGGGGAATATAAAATTATCTACCTTCTAGGCAAGTTGTGATGATGAAATAAATGGATGAACACAATGCCTGAAATATAACAGGAAAGTTCCTTTCTATTTATACATGGACAAAATAGAATTTATTATCCTTTACCTTAAAACACAGCCCTCTCCCAAAATCATCTATTTCCAGCAAAGTTACTAGCATTTTTCCCTAACATCTGTATTATTTATATGTAGCCTATGTATACTTTTATATACCTCCCCAAAAGAGTGCAAGCTCTTTGTGAAAAGGGCTTGTGGCTGTCTTTGTATTTGTATCTCTAATACCTAGGACCATGCCTGACCCTAGTTATGCAGTAAAAAAATACTTTGTAATTGATTATTGGGAATGATTATGAAGCCTGAGCTTGGAGATGAAGTACATCATCTGTTAACTTCTTATTTTCTGCTAAGTGAGTGCTAAGCTCAGTTTTTCCAAGCTGCTGATGGAATTTAAGTATTTTTAGTTCCTTCTAAGTTTTTTTTCTTTTTTCATTGTTTGTGGAGCAAAGCCCTTGTCAGCTCACCCTAGTCCTGACTCTGGGAAAAAAAACCTTTAATTTGGTCAGGAAAGATCTAGGTTTGATTCCAGACTTTGATCATTACCAGCTGGGAAATTCCAGGCAAAATATTTAACTTTTCTAAGCCTTGATTTTATCATGTTAAAAGAGATAGTAATACTTGTTCTAACTCCAAAGGTTATTGTAAGGAAATTATTTCTTTGAGAAAACAAAAATGCTATATATGTATAAATTGTTATTATTAAAGGGCTTGATGAAGTCATCTTTTGGCCTGAGTAGATCTGTTTTATGGAGAATCTTTGGAAAGACATGGTATGGAACTAACCAATAGGAGAAAGTATAGGTAGGCTATGATCTACACCAGTGGAGAGGGTTCCAACATTCCTAAGATTATAGATTTGGAGGTAGAAGGCATCATCAGAGCAATTTAATGAGACCCCTTCATTTTGTAGATGAGAATACTGAGGCTCAGAAAGGTTGTGATTACCCTAAAGTCACATAGAAGACAAGTTGAAAAGCCAGAATTTAAACCCAGGTTTCTGATTCCAAAGTTAGTGCCCTTTCCATTATAGTGCACCATTTTCATTGCTGAGATACTAGTTCCATTTATATGGAAGTAAGCACAAGGGCATGCAAAGTCATGTGTTGGAAAAGAGTTAGAACGTTTAGCTATACAGGACTCCAGGTTTTGGTTTTTGTTTTTCCTTCATTTTTGAAGACCAATGACATTAAGAGATCAATTGAGTTGGATCTAAGTAATGTAGAGTTGAAAGTTGTCAGCCTCCCTCTGTTTTTCAGTCATCAAAGCCTAGTGGCGGGATAAAAGTCAAGATGATTGGTGATAGCCCAGGATGCACTGGATGTCCTTGGTGTCTTTGATGTCTGACCATGCTTTAGGGACTCCATAGCACTTGTTTTAACTGCTTTCACAGCAGTTGAAACAAATTGTTCTCCTTCACACATTCCATCGAAGGAAGTCTTCACATACTTGAGATAGACACCTTCCCTAACCCTACTAATGATTTGAATCCCATTAGTTATCCTCAACCTGGATGAGCCCCTTTACTGAAATGGTTTTATTGGTATGTAATTCTGAAAGGCAACTATATTAGAAATAAATAGTTCAAATAGAAAACTTAGACTTTGACACTCCATAAAATTTTATTTCACAAGAAACACACAAATCATAAAGGAGAAATAAATAAGGAGATAGATCATGAGTCAGAAAACGAAAACAGAATAGACAGAAAGAGAATTGATGAAGAAAAATGTAAATAATTATTCTTAGAAATAGATAAAAACAAAATAGAAGTAAGAGGGCAAGATAGAGTAGGAGGGATTTTGTACTATTGTAAACCAGCCATTCAACTGCTAGAGTCAAAAGGAGAGAAGAAGGAGATAATCAATTAAACAAATACATAGAAGAAATAAGCCAATAACTTAAGGTATTACTAAAAATTATGGTAGGGATTGGGGTGGAGAGAAATCCATTTAGTTGTTGAGGTCATTAATAAAAGTTAAGAGAGTAACCTGAATTTTAGTAGATGGCAGTGGCAAGGATCAGGAAGAGTGATCCAATCATATGTAATGCATTTCCAAAGAGTAGGAGGTTTAACTAGAATAATATAACACTCCAATTTTCTGTGGAGAGCATGGAGTTGGTTGATTTTTCTTTTAACCCTATGAATTTTGAAGTCATGAAAGAAGTAGTAGCCAATGCTGGGTGATGAAAAAGGGATGTAGAATCTTTTGGAGAAAGACAAAGCCCAGATTTGAATTAATTTTAGAAAGCAGGAAAAATGCTAAAAGAATTGATGGGGAAGGGCAGTTTGTTAAGAATAGAAGGTACCATAGAAGGTTTGGGATTGTGGGCATCATATCTTGGGAAGGTTCCAAGAGCAGGCTCAGTGAGAGACTGGAGACTGAATACCTGCTGTCTGAAGATGAGCCTAGATAAGTTGAGAGAGACTAATCTGGTCAGACACAAGATGATTTTGGGGGTTGTAACTCTTGACCATCTAGCAAGTTGTAGGGTTATAATCTTCTCCAGCAGAAGAAATATTCATTCCATTGAAATGACTTGCTTGTTTAGGTATTAACATGAAAGTCAAAGGAAAATATTCTGGGATCCAGGATCATTACTGAATTTGAAGGAGAAAGTCTGGTAAGATTTTGATAAAGATTGGAAAAAAACCTGTGAAAATGGTGACTGAAAACACCTCCTTTCCCTTCATTGCCCAAGCAATTTCTTTCCTTTTGAACCACTGAGAAAAATATTAAAGGAATTTCTCTCTTACACCTCCTTGGAAGTTTTTAAGTATTTGCTTATTATGTTATAGTGGGGATTTTCTCCAGGTATGGGGTTGTACTGGATCTTCACTGAGGTCTCTTCCAACTCTCAGTGGTTCTGTGATCATAAATATTTCATGTACTATATGCTTCTTATATTATAAACCTTTTGTAATTACAAATCATGATGCTTTAGTACAGAAGTCTACAAATTACAGCCATGAAAAGCAACCAATTTTTGTCCCCATATTTTGAATCAAAGGATCATAGATATAATACAGGCTACAAGAGCTACAAGGGACCTAAAGGACCATCTAGCCCAGCTACAATTTTATTGTTGTAGAACTGAAGCCCAGAGAGTATAACCTCAGAACTGAAATTCATACCCAGGTTTTCAGATTACTTTCCACTGTTCCACTTGAAATAAGGAAATCTGCATCAACATGTTGTAAATGAACTTTCCTAAAATATATTTGCCTTCCTTGTCAATTGAATCTCAATACTATTGTCCCACAAGGCAAAATATGAAACATTTGTTAAGATTGCTCATGTTTTTTTATGTCATTTTATTATATGGGCTATTTGTAATTACATTGTTCTTGAGTAGTTTCATTTGTACCTGACTCTTCACAATCCCCATTTAGGGTTTTCTTGGCAAAAATACTGAAGTGGTTTGCCATTTCCTTCTCTTGCTCATTTCACAAATGGGGGAATTGAGGCAAATAGGGTTAAGTGGCTTGCCTGGGGTTGCACAGTTAGAATATGAGGCTGGACTTGAATTCATGTCTTTCTCATTTCAGGTCAGAATTCATGTCCTCCTTCATTACTGAAAGTTTAAAATAGAAGAGCCACTATCTACTACTTCATGTAGCTGCCCTTATTTGTGATTATAAAATGTGCTTAGTTCTTGAGATGTAGATGTACTATTAAGCACAATTGTAATTATAAAATGTGCTTAATAATATACCCACATCTCCAGAGTTATTGACCTAGGCATTTTACTACATTAAAAAAACCTAAATAAAATGAATAATTGTCATTGCTTTTATTCTTAGAAAATGGTTTTGTGTTGTCCACTAGAGTAATATTGAAGAGAAAGAGGAGGTCATCCAATTGCTCTTTAACCTTTAATTATATTGACAATCTGCTATTCCTGAGCACCCACTCCATTCTTCTTGGAAGACGACTTGGCATTTGTATGGCATTTTCAGTTGAGGGAGATCTATCTGCATCTCCATCTGGAGTGACCAGATGAGGCTCCCTTCAGAGCCAATTAACACTTTACCAATAGGGTCACTGCAGCAAGGCATGGGGTGCTTTGCACCTCCAGGGCTCCCCTGAACAATCCCCATAATGCCTCCAGATGCTACTAGTCTGCAAACCAATCAATCTTTCCTTGAACTAGTTAGCACACCTTCCCTGGGGTTCTTTATCAAGCACACATCCTCAGTACTGAAAGATGCACAGATATGGCTTCAGAAAATGAGGCTCTCTGAATATTTTCTTATGAAGGCTTGCATGTACATACAGAGTTAAGAAGTGGGGAGGGGGCACAGGTACATAGAGCTGGAGCTTGGTGGCTTTTTATGTGATAGCCATGGCTGTCAAATTTGGTCTCCAATCTGCTTGACTAAATCATTCATACTTTTATCACAGTAGTAGAAAAAGGACTTTATGTAATATTATGCCAAGCGGACCTTCCAGGGCAAAGGCTCTTCTCCATAGCTAGGATTCATGGAAAAGTTTACTATGATGCCATTCAGAATGTAGGCATCCCACATGCTAGTCAGGCCAAATTTTTTTCCAGTTTCACTGCTCGAGTGAAAACAGTGTGGCTGTTTATTGAGGGGACCAGATTTGTTTCTCAGCTTCTGTCAGGCTTTTCAGCTCAGGTATTTAATCTGATCAAATGAAGCAGTCCCTTAATTTTTTTTCTTTATCTGGGAAAGAATGCAAATTAAAGACTTCTTGGAGTTCCCTCCAAGTGGTAGAGGTGGGGGTGAGGGGAGCAGGCGGGGAGGAAAGGGTGCATGGGGGAGAACTGGGTAGGCTCAGGGCTCCATCAGGTGTCTCGCTAACCAGCCCAGCTTTTGTGTCCACATTGTGTGCCTGCTGGGTGGAGCTAAAAGACAGAAGAATGATAGTCTGGCAGAAAGAAAGCAAGACAGTAATTATGGGACATGTGTGATTAGCACGGTAGCCAGAGAAATTAAACCACTAGTCCCAGGAATCTTCCCTTGTGTAAGGTACCTGCCGAGGGAGAGAAAAGGCCCTCACCACAGAGTCCGGCTGGAATCCACTCCCTGCTAACTCAGCTTGATTGCTTTCTGGGTTACCTACTGGGGAGGTTCAGCTCTGCGACCTTCCTTTCTATAGAGCTATATTGTTCTGGCCCTGAAAAAAGGGCAGATTAAGAATTTACAGGGATCCCTCCATCACCAGACTCTGACAGGAGCTCTCAGGGAGCTGATTTTCCATGGTTCAAATTGCCTAAGGCCCAGATTCTTATCAAAATGGTTTCATTTAATGTAAAGCACAGTTGCAGATTTAAAAAAAAATCTAACTCCATATTAAACCTCTCACTATCCATCCCTAGAATCTTTTCTTTTTCAAGAGTGAGGTTCCTAAGGGATTTTATTTGTAATACATATATAAATAATACACATATATTTGAGCCACAAATATACGTATAACAAATAAAATCTCATATAATATATAACATGCATGCTAAATATAACATATCAATGATACATATAACATGTTATATATGTTTACCTTAATTATGTATGTATATGAAGGCATTCATGAGAAAATATTAAGAGGGCAACCTTTTCTAAAGCCATAGAACCAAATATAAGATTATGTCATATCTTGATAAAAAACCCAAGGAAAGGTATATTAATTGTTTCTACATATATATGTATTTATGAATAGATATACGTATATATTTACACACACACTGAAGTCAAGGTTTATTGTAGAAGGGCCTACTGCCAGTCAAGAAGTTTAAAATGATTTTTTAGGGAGGTAGATTATTTGATAGTTGTTTTGAGTTTGAGATATTCCCAGTCATAATTTAGAACATACTCCAAATGCTTAACTAGAGTTTGATGCTATGATTAAGAACTATGAGTTAGCAAAAATAATTGAAAAATTCCTTTCTCCCCTTTGATGAAGAGAATTTAATTTTTTCAATGTGGTAAGAAGCAGAGGAAACATATTCTTGATGAATTCAAAAGATTCTTGTGTTCTCTTATTTTTAGAGTGGAAGAGAGGTGGTTGGTCAGTGCATTGAGACATAGATTTGCTTCCCAGAGGTGTGAAAGATGTATCCTTCAGCATCTACAATTTTTTTTTAGTTTTGGTTAAATCTAGTTAAATATAATTTCATAGATGTGCTTACTCAAGACATGGTCTGCTTATCATATGCAGACGGGGACAATTTCTGTATTCTCATAGGTTTCTGTTGGTAAGAGTGAGAAAATGGAAATCAAATTCTCTTCAGGAGAAGAAAGGACCAGAGAGAGAAAGACTGAATCTTTCAGGAAAAAGTAGATCAGTTGATACTATTGTTATGGACCTTCCTGGCATAATTCCATAGCAGAAAAGCAATACCGCTTTGGCAGCTCTGTGATCATATCATTTGTTTTGTTATATTTCATAGACTAATAGGCCAAGAACTAGGAGGGAGGGACCTAAAAAATCATCTCTACTTTTTGTCTTCCTTACTTTATTTCCCTTAGTAGAAGTAGTGTTTTGCCTATTGTGAGACTGTCACTATGCCTCTATCATAAAGAATTTTCTATCACACATCTATCTTGAATCAGCTTTTAAAGGAGAATCAGAAACACAAAACTGTGTTATAATATGATTATATCTTGAATATGACTGTGATATCAGATTTTCTATGTTTAGATCCTGACTCTGTTACTGAATAGCTGCTGCTTACGATCTCTGGGCTTTACTTTCTCTATCTTTAAAATGAAAGGGAAAGGGAAGAATAGGTTTGATAACCTCTAAAGTTTCTTTGACTTTTTAATATATGGTCCATTTATTGTAACTTACTAGGTATTGTCCCTGAAAATTACCATTATTGACATGAGACATTAAGGTTTTCCTTTGCCTGTCCATCATAACAAAAAATTTTATTTAAATAATAATCATAATAATGATACAATCATTATAATGTAAAATGATATAACATGATAATAAACATAACTATTTGGTGGTAGGCTTCCAGCACAGAATCATGACAAGGGAAGAATACTTAAAAACATAAGGGTTGTAGAAGATTCGAAAACTTATTAGCCAGAATAAATGAAATCAGATGAAGGAGGAGGATTTCCCATTAAGAGTAAAAATAATAGCACTTGAAAACATGAAAGAGTATTTGCGTGAATCATACATCTGATGTGAAAGAAGTGTCTGCTTGAATTTTGCTGGAGAATGTGTTCAAGAATAGTCCATGTGGGCAAAGAAAGACTGTTGAAATACTGCCAGGTTTGAAAGAAGCAAGGATTTCATCAGAAATGCACACATAAGTTGCCTCAGACAGACAACAGGCCAATGCCAAGATTTACAAATGATGCTAAAGAGCTGAGCATCTTGTCATGTTACCAGTGTACAGCAGAGTGTGCTAGTATGATTACATCCAAAATGCCTAGCAAGATGAAATCAGTATTCACACAACAGACTTAAAAAAGAATAGCAAAGGGAGAAAGGGACAAATAGGGAGATCGGCTGTTGACATCTTGAAAGCACTTTTAAGCCATGAAATGCTTTTGAAGCTCTAGCAGAAATGGGCCCTGTAGCACCAAGATAACAGGAGGAACTGATATGGATGTGTAAGTGACATCATAAACCCTTTTTAGTCTTTACTCAAATAGAATCTGAATCACATTGGGGTTCAAAGGGAATTTAATCTTCCTCCCCCCCAGTTTTTGGGGGATTTCTTACCAGTAATTGAAAAAAAAACAGAGAGATTTGTTCATATCCTATTTTTTTAAATTTGGCCTGGAAACTGAGAGTCAAGAGTCCTAGACAAGATTATCTAGACCTGCCAGATTTTCAGCTTATGTTCGCAGAACTATAGACTTAGATATAGATAAGACCCATAGCTGCTTTGTGGACTGTGATCCTTCCCAGAACTTCTGTCACATATATGTATACATTACATACATACATACATACATACATATATATATACACATATATCTATCTATCTAGTCTCACACACAGATATACATGTGACTCATTATGAGACTAAATCACAATGGGGATATTTGAGTAACTTTTCAATGATTATTGTTAAAATATTCAATTACAAAAAAAAGTTTTGTTCTTAGCAGCACTTGGGCTCATTTATTTCCATTATTTCCATGATACAGAGTATGTGCTTTGGTATGACTCTCAAAGCTTTTCAAAAACTGTATTTGTTTCACTGGGAAAATGAAGAGAAAGGTAAAAAAAGGAATTCTCCTGAACTACTGAACTCACTAAACCCTGAAAATTTGCAGTGCCCATCATTAAGATTTAAAATCTCTTTTTCCCTTCCCTTCCCTTCTGTTCCCTTCCCTTTCCTTTCATTCCCTTTCCTTCCCTTCTCTTCTCTTCTCTATAGTAGTAAATAAAAGAGTAAATAAAAATATAAATCAAGTAATTAAATACAAGATAGTTTGTTGGGAAGGCCACTATTAACAGTGGGATGAAGAAAGGCATTGTGTAGAAGACGGAAATTGAGCAGCACCTTAAAAGGGAGGGATGGAAGAACTCTGAGACAGTAAGGGGGGATACAGAAAAAAAAAACAAAACTAAGTGAATGTTTATTCACATTTGTGTGTATTTCCTTCCTTCCTTCCTTCCTTCCTTCCTTCCTTCCTTCCTTCCTTCCTACCTTCCTTCCTACCTTCCTTCCTTGCTTCCTTCTTCCCTTTTCCCCACCCTCCCTCCCTTTCTTCTCTTCATATAAGAAAAGGAGAATGACTTGAATTCTTATGATAAGTGGTCCCCAAATCACTTGCCCTGATAATGAGTATAGAAGTCACACTGAAGAGATGAATTCAACAATTGTAATTTACCAAAGGTTTTCCCCTTTAATAGAAGGAGTGTGAAATGTTCATGAATTGAAATGGCAATACTTTTTCTCACTGTAAAATGTCCAGGTAGCCTATAGCCTAGTTAGTATTTGGACTTGCTGGGTTTTTTTTTTTGTTTAAATTTTTTTCCTTGGATCTGGAGCATGGGCATCTCTCTGGGAAGTCTTAAGTATACACAGAGTATATCTTCCAGTGTAAACAAAAACTTGTTCACTTCCTGTACTCTCCATGAACCTTGTGATGGTTAAATGGAGTGCTATTCAGTATAAACTTGTGAATGTCCCTCCTTTTATTTCAGAATATCATTGGAAAATGAATCTTTAATGGAAACTATTTGATCCTCTGTGCTAAGCTGATAGCCAATTTGAAATTGCAATGGTAGTCTTAGATATAGAACTTGATTGCCCATCATCATTATCACTAAATTAAAAATGATCTTTGCCACTGTAGTGTTGATTGAGTTTTTACTGGCATTATTTATTTTCGAGTTTGTAGTAGTCTTGTTTGTCATGACCAAAGTTATGTAGAATAATTATTGAAACATCTAGCTTTCATTTATATTTGGTATGACTTTTTACGTTAAGTTTTGATGAGAATGTTCTCTCTTGTTTAGGTTACTTAAATGACATAATCACAAGATTAAAGAGACTGTGAGGATCAGGTTCCTTGTAGATAAGCCATTATTAGTATATTAAATGAGCATTCAATTCAGTTACTATAATCAAGTGCTACTAATTCAAAAAGCATTGATTATTTGCTGCTATATTCCAGACATTTTGTAAGACCCTAGAAATATAAGGACGAAACCTGAACCATTCCTGCCCTTGTGTAGCCTCTATTCTAGAATGAGGAAGCAATATTTATTTGAAGAAATAGCTTTAAAATATATGCAAAGTGAGTACAAGTAACTTAAGGAGAGAGCAATAATAAGCTACTGATTTTCAATTCAATGACTGGCCAATAGATTCAAGACAAGGATGTATCCAAATATTCTGGGAGAAGAAGCACAGGGAAAAAAAAACAGGAGAAGTTCAGAGTCACCAGAATAATCTAGAGATGAGAATTTAAACAGTAGGGGAGGTTACTCTCAGTATGGAAAACAGTTCCATAAACCCAAAACTCAAGATTCAGGATAACTAAGAACCTGTTTTGGGGACTGAAAATGGCAGAAACATAGAGTAAGGGTCTGTTTTACTAGAGACCAGAAATGCAGAGTGTTCTTTCACTTGGGCTGGGGTCAGAGGGGACAGGGATAGGACATAATGAATTATTCAACTACATACATGTAGACACCACGATATTAGTAAATGAAACAATTTATAAGCTGGACATAGTTACACTTCGTTGCCATTCTTTTTATTTGTAACTGTGTATTTGTATATTTTGTACCTTCAGAGAGATCATCACTACATCATTTGACGTGGTAGTTTCATTGTTCACAAACCTTCTTTTGAGGCTTACATTTTCAAAACTATAGTTTCTTAGAAGATGCTCCCCAGATCTTGGGTATTGGAAACGAAATTGATAGTAAAAGCAGATATCTTGAGTCTGGTTCAGTCCAAAGATAGAGTGTTTCTTTAGTTCATCCCTGTGTCATCAATTAGGGTCATTAATTGGTCACATCACTTTGACAGATGGTACCCTCTACCCCCCCTTGATTCTAAAATTCTAATAACATGTAATCTGTTCCAGATTTTAAGTTCCAAATTTGAAGATCTCATGTCTATGTAATTTGTTCTTTAAAATGTAAGAATTAAAATTTAGTTATTTTATCTATATATTAAAGTATGTGGCCGCCAGGAATCAACAATTCAGGTTGATTCCGTAATTAAATCAGACCCAAGTCAGCATCGGGTTGAGGAGTTTATTTACAATCAGGAAGGTAAATAGGGATAAAGAGAAGAGGGAGGTTAGAAATCTAAATAAATGAAGCTGTAAGCCACAAGGCCCGACAGCCAGATAGGCAGAGTTAGAATTGGCCCAGCTAGGCCAAGGAAGCCAGCCTAACTTACCCATGTGACAATACAGGAGTGTAAGCTGTCTGTGGTCTCAGGAGATGCTTCTTCCTCCAGTTCCAGAGGGCAACTGCCCCCACAGGAAGTTCACTCACTTACTAAAAGAGATCATGTCTTTCATCACTTCCTGTGGTCCACCTCTAATTCAAATGGACAAATGGCAGTTTCTACATTGATTTGGACTGCCCAAGGGGCAGTCCCTTATTCTTAATTTGTTACTTATTGTCACGTGTGGGTAACTCGTCTCCCCTCCCCACTAAGGGAGGTGGGAGTGACATCATTAGCACGCCTGGGTTGAGTAGATTCTTGACTTGAAATGGGATCAAGCTAATTCTATTCACACAATAGTACCCCTGGAAAATAAATGCAATAATAATGTCATGGGATAGAAGGACTGTCTTTTATGATGTCAGTGATCCCTGATCCCTACCATCCTAACTTCCTTGAGGATTATGAGACTATTTTCATGAAAAGCACTTAAAAGCCCTTTGAAAAAAATTGCTAGGCAAATTGAAATAATTTTATTTCTAGGTAGAATGTACTCATCTTGAGGGCAAAAGCTGTTTTCTGCCTTGTATTTGTATTTGATTCGCTCACCCACCCTATGTTATTTTGCAAAAAGAAGATAATAAATGCTAGTTCAATTGACTCTTAGAAACTTTGGGGATGTAATCACGTCTGAAGGGATCTAAAATATATTGCCTGCCTTATGGGAGTAGCATATCCATGCCATGATCTTTTCTGAAGTGCTTATACAGAGAAGGAACATATTGAGTGTGAAAGATGAATCAGAGGTTGGATTAGATGACCTTTAAAGTCTCATCTTTGCAGCTCTATGATTTCATAATTATTATGGGATCAGATATATACATCTATTGATTGCTATATTTTTGGGAGTGGTGTACAGGGAAGGGTCCAGACTTATGATTTTATATGTGTCAATAGCTCTCCATTAGGAAATGTTTTCTATCAATGCTAATCTGCAACTAATCTATAAGCCATATTATTTGCATGTCCCCTTGAATCCAAGTGATCAGGTTAACTAACTTGCCAGTGTCAGAGATAGTATGTGTCAGAGTTGAGAAATGAACTTGCTTTCTCCCCCTGACTCTGAGTTTAGCCTTTTATTCACTATGCCCTTCTAGATGTCAGGACTAAAGTTTTTTTTTCCCCCTGTAGTTTTCAGATAGGCATCCTATGTCATTCTGACCTTAATCAGCTGAATGCTTTGAATGATTCTGTTGATTAATACTTGGTGCTCATGAAAATAGTGCCCTTCTTGATTCCTTTGATCCATTCCATTACCAGACAGTCGATAAACATTATTAAGTGCCACTACATGCCAGGCACTGTGTTAAGTCCAGGAGTATAAAGAATTTAAAAAAAACAGGTTTTTCAAGAAGTTCATAGTCTAATGAGGAAGTCAACATGCATGACTGTAAATAAAAACTATAGACAGAATAAATTGGAAATCATCAGCAGAGAGACAGCATTAGAATTAAGAGGATTGGGAAAGTCTTCCTAAAGACGGAATTTTGACTGAAATAGAAGATTTCAGGGCCACATATTATGCTCCTAATATTATCCAATCATTTTGAAAATCCAGTCTTTGTCACAAGAAGAAATGGAATTAAGCATATGTCTAACTCAGAGAGGGTAAGTAGCATTAATCTTCTTTATAAGGGGCATCTTTTAGCATCATTACTTTGAGCCAACCTTTGCTGTCTTATTTTGCTTTGAAAAATATGAATTGAAAATGAGTGCTGGTCTAAAATTATATTCCAATATGTAAATACAAGCTGCCATCTTTCCTTTGCTCTTTGATTTTAGTAAAAAACATAAAGTCCTGTACTGACAAAACAGCGAACTGTGAAAATTCTACTCATATCATAGTGACAGGCCAATTAAATGATAAGTAAGAAAATGAATATTGGGAAAAGAAAATGCCATTTGGGGGGTATAGAAATTCATAATTCTTGTGGAAGTACCCTTTAAATGTTCTCAGAATTTCTGTGAAGTTTCAGACTTCAATGAAAAATATATAACTGTGGGTCGATGGAGGGAGGCAGGAACCCTCAGAATTTCAGAAGCACGAAGAAACAACTAAGCCATTGACTTGTGAATGTTATCTAAAGGGGGTTAAAAAAAAGCAGACTCCCTGTGTGTTATGTAAAGGGCATGTATTATGTGCTGTCATTAAAGTATTTTTTTCCTGTGTTCAGCAGGCAGCCCCTGCTGTGACATTTCTTTGGTTTGGTGAAGAACTGGAATTATACATGGGGTATGTGTTATCAACTAGAAATTACTCCACATAGCATTTTCATGGTTTTGTCCCAACTCTTTTTTTTAAAATAGTACATGAATTTTGCTCACATGACTTGAATTATTTTAGGCATGAATAATAACTGTGGTAAAACTTGATCAGAGTATTTTTTTAAAAGGACTTTTTTATCCCTAGAACTTTATAATGAAAGATAAACTTTGGATAAAAAAGAATGTAATTGAAACAAATTAAACCCTACTATTGGTAACAATGCCAAGATGTTGAATATCCTCATCCTCATATTAGTTGATTTAAGGCTTTCACTTCTGATTACATTTAAAGCAATCTGTGGTATTCAATAGCTACACCTTCCTTTGTTTTTATCCACCCATGTCATAGGATGTGGACATTGTTGTTTTTAAGATTATTTGGTGGGATACCAAACCTGAGTATTTTGAGTGCATCAACCCAGATCCACATGAAGGACTAAATGCTTTTGGTAGAGACTGAGACACATTTTTCTTGAGGACATTATTAAAGAAAATCCTGGCTACTTGTAGAATACCATTGCATCAGTCAACATGTGGAGAGCTATTTTGTCTACTTTAGTCATTTAAAATTGGAAAGAATATTAAAAGAATCTAGTCCAACCCACTGAATTTTACAAGGAAGGAAACTGAGGCCAAAAGTGGTTAATGGAATTTAAGCTTCTTGAAATCAAGGTCAGTGTTGTTATATCTCCAGTGCCTCACACACTGCCTACTAGTACAGAGTAGACATTTAATGAAGGATTGTTGATTAATTGATTTACTGGTCTGCCCAAGGTGACACAGGTAATAACTAGCAGAGCTGGGTTTTGGACATAGACGCAATAAACAATCCAGTGCTACACCACACTAAAATATATTAATTCCTAGCAAACTCTGACATTCTTTAATCTTAAAATTTAGTTTTGTTTAATTCTTTGATAAGCAGGTAAATAATTATCTCTTTAAAGACATGCTAGTTGGTACTTTTTGAGAGTCCAGACGAAGTCATCTTTTGGAATTGGTGCCCAGACCAAATCCAAAACTTGTGTGAAGCTGTGCCCATGCTGTTTGTTTTGCATTTCTATAGGCATGGTAAGCACACCATATGCTGTTCAACAAATGGAAGTGAATCTGAAAACGTATTAGGCAAATACACTTTTTAAAGTTTTCCCTCAACTCTCGTGGTAGTTTAGTATGTGGATTATTTGTATAAAATACAAATTCTGAGGAGATGGATTAAAAAGAGAATTTCTCCAGACACATTTAATTTTTATGTCTCCTTTCCCCATTTTAGTTTGTTGAATATGTTCTTCATTTGTGTAATTCAGTATCACATCATTTTGTGCATCTTGGAAACAAACCTCACCTTGTATCATTAAAGGTTGCTGAAAGACTCATATTTTTTCTCAGATCTTTGTAGTATTTTCAAAGTTTTTTCTACATGAATATAGGGATGTGATCAAACCTAGATTTCACTTTGTAATCTTTGGAAAATGAAAAATTATAAACAATGAGCTATTTAAAAATGGTTATTAATAAATATTATTAATAAATCATTTGTATTATTTTAAAAGGGTTAAAGATTGTATAGGGTTGTTACAGGGGAAGGTGACTCGGGTATTGCTCTGCTCTATTTCTATTATCCTTAAGGTCAGACTGCATCACAAATTGATTGAGGAATAGTTTAAAAACTGGAAGCTGCTTCTCCTGCATGTTGCCTTTCCCCCTCCATTATTGTGCATATGGATGAGTGTATGTATGTGTGTGTAATGTTTGATACAAAGCAGTCTGGCAGAGTGAAGTAAGGATATCCATAGTTCTAGGAAGACATGGGTTTGAGGTCTTGCCTTCAATACATTCTGACTATATAAGGAAGGGAAGGCACCTATGAGACAAAAAGTTATGGATAAGTTGCCCACCCTCATAAGTTTCACAAGAAAAAGAAAAAAAAGATAGGCTTCTTATCTATTTATCTTGAATAAATTGCTTCATATTTCCTCATTGCCTTTTTCCCACTGAAGGCTTTCCTCCCCTCTTCCTCACTTAATGCACGTTTGGATGCAATTTCTACCATAAGACATTGAATGGATGCAGATGACTTTGATATGTAAAGAATCAGCCCAATGGAAGATTTAAGCACCAGCTTACCAGAAAACAGAAGACATCCTAAAAACATGTCAGTCCTTGTCTGAGGCAATGGGAAGGTGTTGGCACATTTGGAAGGGTGCAATTGAAAGGGACCATAAGGGGAGTCTTAATTTCAAATGTTTAACAAGTTGGCAGACAAGTGACTGGTAAAAAAAAACAGTTTTGCTGCTGCCAAATTTCCTCTCTGTGGGTCTTTTTCACATCCTTATTGTACTGCATGGAAGTAAAATGCCTTCCTATTTGTTTTACATTTTATTCTCCAGTGAGTCCTTGTCTTAACCACTTCAAAAGAAAAAATACTTTAATAAGGATACTGTATTTTTATTTCAAATCAAAAAATGGATATATTTGGTGATGGGGTTGAGAGAACAGCCTGAACAGTACAAGAATAAGAGCATTTAAGAAAGCTAGCCAAAGTCAAATTACATTGTTCTTTGTTTAGGAGAGGAAGGGGAACTCACTTTGCCAACTTTCAAGTAAAGTTCAAAATTGTTGGGTCTAAGTTTGGAGCAGAGCTCAAACCTTGGCTCAGATTAGTTGTGTGATTTGAGGTTTGCTTCCCCCTCCCCCCCCAACTCTCTTGATAGTTCTAGAAGTTGGAGGGAAGAATGATTTTTACAAAGGAATCTTGTTTGTATAGAATGGGCTACCTCTTAGCAAGAAAAACAAATAGATGAATTAGATTTTCCTTGAAAACCATTGGAGTAAATGAAAATAAAAATAACTGAAAGCTGTGGAGAAAAAAAAACCCTTTCCATTTATACAGACAGTGAAGAAGTTGGCAAAGGGTTTCCCTAATTCTTCACATTATGTGCAGGTGGTTTCATCTTTTAGACCTAGAAAGAGGAACTAATAAGCCTTTCCTTTTTCACCACGTTACTTTGGGAACTTAAGCTAAGTAACACTGGCTTTCTATATGAATGTGATGCTTTTTCTGTGGCTGTTGCTGCTGGTGGGAACTGACTCCTAATCTCTATTTTCTAGGTCATTCCAGATGGCATACATGTAAAGCTGTCATTTGGTTAGCAGTGATTGACACTGTTTCCAATTGTTTTCAGTCTTTTTTCTGTCTCTTTAAGTCAATGTTTTACTTCAAGAACAGAATCACTTAATTGTAGAATTTTAGAGTTGGAAGGGACCAAAGTCAGAAGCCCTTGTTTCTGGTCCCAAGTCAACCACTTATTAGCTGTGCCATCTTGGATAAATTATTTGACCTTAGTTTCCTCAGTATTAAAAAAGAGGATTAAAATCCCAGTTTACCTCATGGGGTTATTTTTTTAGGATCAAATATTCTGGTGCAAATGAAAATGGTTTGCCAATACTTCATAACTCTAAGGCATTGTAATTTTTTCAGAGAATTATAGAAACCTTGAGAGTTTAAATTAAGTGTTCAAGGTCACACAGCTAGTTAGGAGAGGAAGAGCTAAAAATCATGTCTACTGACTTTCAAGGCCTTTCCCATCACTACATTATGCCTATGAGTAGAGAGGCAGTATGCTATATTGCAGTGATTCCCAAAGTGGGCACTACCGCCCCCTGGTGGGTGCTTCAGCGATCCAGGTAGGCAGTGATGGCCACAGGTGCATTTATCTTTCCTATTAATTGCTATTAAAATAAAAAATTAATTTCCAGGGGCTAAGTAATATTTTTTCTGGAAAGGGAGCGGTAGGCCAAAAAAGTTTGGGAACCACTTCTATATTGGATAGAAGACCAGCCATAGTATCAGCTCTAATTCATCTTGGCTGTGTGGCCCTCATTAAATCATTTAATCTCTCAGTGCATTAGATAAATTGAAGAGCATTGTTCCTCTGGAATTACCTAACTGGAGGTTTCTGCACCAATCACAAACATGGTTTAACAACAGAAATATAGAAGTATAATAGAATTCTCAAGGATGGGCTGAAACCAGTTTAAAATAGTTCATGAGAGCCAATGGTTAAGTTTTCAATGTAAGCATTTACACTTAGGAAATAAGCAAATGCTTGAAATCAAGATTTGATTTATTGTTTTTTAGATTGTCTAGATTTATGAAAGAGATGGAGAAAATGTTAATAATAATAATAATAATAATAATAAACTTAAAAATGCATCGTGTATATCCCCCCTTCCCTACTCATAGCTAGTTATGATATATTTCCTAGCACACCCCTGATTCCAGATATGTTAATGTCTCTTCAATTTTAATTCTTTCTATCTGGCAAACCCTAAGGCTTTTCACTTGACACACATTATATGTATTTCATATTTAGTAAGGTCTAGAAACCATCAACTCTAATTTTTTACTTAAATCATCACAAGTAACTGCTTTTAAGAGCTGGTCATTGATACTTACAATTACACTACTTCAAGTGAAGATCATTCTAGAGAATAGAAAATTGGAGCTAAAATATGGACCATAAAAAATTCTGATGTCTTTAGATAAAATAAGCCAGTTCTTCATCTCAAGAAATCAGGATTCTTTATTCCTCTTCTATTTCCCAAAAAATGAGGACTATGTTGGCCTGAGGTTGACTGGCTAAAAATATTTGATCTGAGTACAGAAATATGCATTGGATCCAAAAATGGAGCTAACACAAAGAAAATAGAAGAGCAAATAGAATTATAGTGGAAATTAATACTGTATTTTCATCGGCTCAGGAAGTTATGTAAAATATCCTTAATACTCTTCCTATGTTTCTATCTGGCTCTTTATCTTTTTTTTCTCCATGTATATAAATATAAGTGTCTACCCTGACCCCCAGTGCCTGAATAGTCAGGTCTATTACATTGCACATTTCTCCCAGATTTCTCTGATACCCATAAGGGAGGTAGGGGATATCTAATCTCTTTGTCATTGACTCCCATCCCTTCTCATAGTTTTCCCTTAATTCTAGGAGCTCTTCTGCATCCTGATTCCATTTAATTTGACAATTGGATTAGCTTTGCAAAGGAATATTTACTTCAAAGATACAGCAAAAATAAACATTCAGACAAATTTCTCAATGTCTAGGAGCAGAATAAAATCCCTGCCCCTACCATACACTGGGGAATCTGGAATGGAGAAAGGGATTAGATTCATAGTTTAGATGAATTCTTATATAGTACATTTCCAAATTCCAAGTCCAATGACCCCTTGGGTTTGAGTTCCAGGCACTTTGGTTTCTCAGGGCTTTTCCTGCTGAGACTGGTTACTTATACATTCAGTCTGGAATCCTGATTCAAATTTTGGGATGGCTTGAGCTCCCTGATTCAGTGAAGATTCCACCACTTGCATCTAAAACTGAGATCGAATGAACTTGAACAAACCAAAACAAAATCTTAACCCCAAGTTCATTTCTTAGAGCCACAGGGTAAAAAAGGAAGGAAAGAAGGAAAAAGCCCTTCCCCTCATCTGGTTAGTTTATGGTATCAGTGCCATAGGTGAATATGGAACCTGGACACAACAGGAAAGAGAAAGTAACCCAATCTGGAAAATTTTACACACAAAACTGTTTTTATCAAATAACCCATGAAAAGAAGCTGTTGTGATGCACATTACAGGGAACCTCTACCTTAAGTGATAGTGGCATGCTCCAAAACACTGTCACATATACATATCAACATTATAATCATCATTAGCAAATATTTACTAAACACCTACTATGTGCCAGGCACTGTGCTAAGCACATATACAAATAAAGATCTAGAAATACTTCTTTAAATGTTCCATTTCAGTTCTCTGATGCTTCATCAAAGGGTAAAGGTGACCCCAGGTTTTCAAGTCAATGAGAATTGAGGTTGTGATAGGCCTTTCCGATTGTTTTGGAAGCCTAAATGTCATTTGAAGAAGAACATTTTGGGGAGATTTCTCTTCTGAAAATTGGTGCCCTAGGATAACATTTTTTCAGGCACCACATTTTTTTCTTGAAAACAGATAAACTACATGTTGGTAGTTTTTCTTTTAAAAAATTACCTTCTTTTCTCATATCACCTTTAATTTGAAAAATGTTTCTCTTCACTCCTTTACAAGAGCCACTGCTGTAACAAAGACTAAGAAAAGAAAAAGAAAACACTTCAACATAACTAGGAGACATATCAACCTGATCTGAGAGAATATAAATTCAGTCTCCCAACTCTTCAAAGAAAGAATTGAGGTGAATTTTTTCATCTATTCTATGGTGCCAAGCTTCATTTTAGTAATTACAATGATGCTATTTGTTTTAATTTTTCTTTTCTTTTTTTGTTGCTATTTTTCTTTTATTCCCATGGTGGTAATCATTGTGTGTGTTGCTAGCTTGGTTCTGCTTACTTCAATTTGTACTGGTTCAAATAAGTCTTCTCAGATTTTTCTGAAATCTTTATTTTCCTCATATCTTATGATTTAGTAATATTTCATTACATTCATGTACCACAATTTGTTTGGCCATTATTCAACTAATGGACAACTTTTATTTCCAGTTTCTTGCTGCTACTACTACTACAAAAAAACCCCACAAACAAACCAGCCACAAAATTTCATTAAAACTACCTACTTAAATCTAGAGAGAAGTTTTGAAATGTTTGTTGGTAAGAAAAGTATCCAAACCAATATAATCCTGGATGCTTATAGTATACAGCTCTTTCTAAACACACACAGACATGCAATTATGGATGATATATGCAAAGATACATAAATAAGGTGTCAATTTAAAAGAACTGAACCAGAGAGAAACCAGGTCATTTAATTAAGGTTATTTCTTGAGGCATCAATCATTTATGTCTTGCCACCTAATTTTAATGCTTTTGGAAGAGAGAATGAGACTATCAACTTTGTGCAACTCTTCCTCATTAAATGAAATTCACTTGCAAGTCAAGACATGATTTCTTGATGTCATTAATCCTTTTTGAAAAAAAGGACAAACAATTCTTGAGTATATCCTATTTTAATTCAGTAAACTAAGAGTGTGCTAGTATTGCAAATATACTGTTTTGCTGAATTGCAAAGACAAATATGAAACAGTCCTTACCCTCTAGGACAATGATGGGCAAACTATGGCCTGTGGGGCAGATGCAGTCCCCTGAAATGTTATATCCAGCAGTGCTACATTATTCCTAATCTGACGAATACAACACAATGAAACTTTGAAAGAGTTGCCTTAGAAACAGACTGACAGATGAGCATTTCCTTTCCTTTGGCCCCTTCTTTAAAAAGTTCGACCATCACTGCTCTAGGAGAATGCATTCTACTTGAGGAGTTTCCATGCCAGAATTCAAAATACTATTTAGCATGCTTTTTTATTATTTTGCAACTTGAATTTTAATTTTTCTAGCTAGGTACTCTCATATACTCCTTATTGATCAAAACATTTTAACAAAGTTTGCTATATTTAAGGCACTTGATAATGATTTATAAAAGAAAAAAACATTAACAAAATTTTAGGCTGGTGTGAAATATTCAGGAATAACACTGGATTTAAATATCTTTGAAGGAGAGGTTTATTATTATCATTTTTGTGATAAGAGATTAGTTCATAGATTTTGAAAGCAGAGAGTAACTTGTGCATTTTAATTGAATGGGACTAATTACAGCATGGATTTCATCTCAAATTAATCTAGGTGTTTGTTATTTTTTTTACATTTAATTAAACGTATCTTGAATATAATGGCTTTAGGAGATGATCTTTTTTAGTCAGAGAAAAATCTTCAGAGTAGCTAGGTGAGCTTCTGGAAAACATAGTCCAGACAGTTGTATTGTTCTTTCTTTTGTGGAGGCACTGAAACTTTTGTGAATTCTCGATGGGTATAGTTGTGGTAGAATGAGTTGTTCATTATTTTCAAAGAAGACCAATTATATTAAGTAATAGGTGATATCTTGACTCACAAATTAATTGGGTTTAAATGAGAGAGAATTGCACAAAGTCTTTCACTCTCTTTCAAAGTTATTGAAGTACAATGGCAGGACAAAAGTCGGGATAACCAGTGACAACCTTGGATGCAAGGGATGACCTCGTTGTCTTTGATGTCTAACCACGTTCTAAACTGCTTTCATGACAGTTGGAACAAATTGTCCTCATCTGCCCATTGCACTGGGGAAAACTTCACTTGTTTGGTGTAGAATATCCCTAACTCCTTAAATTGTTTCAGGCCTTTCAGTTATTATCAACCTGGTACCATGAATGGAGACATACACAGAGACAGATACAGGAAGAGGGAGACACACACACACACAGAGTGAGAGTGAGAGAGAGAGAGAGAGAGAGAGAGAGAGAGAAAGAGAGAGAGAGAGAGAGAGAGAGAGAGAGAGATGCAGAGACAGACAGAAACAGAAAGACACAGAAAGACATAGAGAAAGAAGAAAAAGGCAGAGAGACAGAGACCTGGAGAATGTGATTTGAATGGAGTCATATGACTGGAATCAAAGAAGAGGAAATGGAAGATAGAGACTGATCTTTGAGATGTCTTGGATCCATCAGCCACTGCCTTTGCATGTCAGGACCTGGATGAGAAGTATGGCTAGAAGGGACTAAGGCACTTCTGAACTGTTTTGCCTGATGAGATCTGAGATAGATGATGATGTGCTTTAGTTCTTTTCTTTTCCCCCTAAGTCAAGTAAGGCAGAAATTGATTACAAAATTTATTTTAATGCAAAGATTGTTAACTTTTATAGCGCCAAGGACCTTCTAGGCAGTCTGGTAAGACTCATGGACTCATTCTCATAATGCTTTAAATGTATAAAATAAAATACATTCAAATATCAAAATATAAAAAAGAAAATCCTAGATCCCAAGTTAAGAATCATTAATCTAAAAAATTGTTTAAGATCTATTTAAATATTTTGAGTTTTTCAAATACATAAAATTCAATTGATCCTAGTTATTTCTAACTCTGCTATTCAAAAGAGGCACAGAGAAGTGGCTAATGAATGGCTTCTCATACACAGATATAAAAGAAAACAGATAATGGTTTGGAAGCCAAATAGTTTTTGAATTCCAAAATGCTTTTTTCTCCTGGCTAGAAACTTAAGTTAAACGATAAAGAATATTATAGGTTGGATTAAAATTTTATTTCCCTTAAAGTCAAATCTGGACTTTTTCTACTTTTAGGCTAAAGTGGGCTGATTGTCATTTCTGTCTGGATGGTAAGAGCTTGGGTAAGTAAGAATCAGACTCATCAGGTAAGTTCATTCCCTAGTCTGAACCCCACCCCCAATCATTCTCTTAGAAAACTAGTCAGTTTTGAGTGAGGGGTGGAATGGAGTTACTGACTAAGAGAAAATCATATTCATAGATCCAGATAAATGAGAAGTTAAGAAAGAGTGCTTACATTCAGAAAGTGGGAGCTAATTGTGGCAATAGCAAGTTCCTCTCTGATAATAATCATTTCCGATTCCAGTAACTGTTATACTTAGCTAAAAACACCTTTCCTTCCCACATGTGTGTTCTGGAAGAATACTTTCTTTCTTCATGTAACAAAATCTTACTCATTCTTCACAGCTTTCTTCAAATAATTTCTCTCCTGGACTTTGTCCTTGCCATTCAGATGGAATTACTTCCTCCACCCTTTAAACTCCTCTAAGACTTATCCTTCTTTTGGTATTTCTCACATAGTGCTTATGGATAAATAATGTAATCTTATGGGGGGCATTTAACTTATTGGAATACTCATGCTGGATAAAAAAAGAAAGAGATATGGCAAAATAAATTTAAATTGTACTGACAATTCATGCTGTGATTTTCTTTTAATATCTTCCCCAAGTGGGCTGATGGGGATTAGTGATGGTATGCTCACAACTAGACATGAAGTTCTTTCAAGGATATTTTCCTTCCTAATCATCAGTTTTTCCTCTAGCTAATTTTTTTGCCTATTTTATTTTCTTCAACAAGTCCTATTCCTAACTTGTTTTTCATCAATAGTTTAACTGGATATTCTGAAAAGGAGACTTTACATTAAATTGCTTTCATAGCTACCATATGAAACTCCTCTGTTTCCTGATAATGACCAACTTATTTTAAGGAGGTCATAGACAGCAGATCTCAGGGGTTGTTAGGTTTGTAGAGCTCAAAGCCCATAGAGAGTAAAAGGGAGTCCCAAAACTGGTCAGAAGGTGATCACAGGTCTCTGTTCTTGATCTGAGTGAAGGACTATGTTGAATTGCCCATTCACAGATCCTGGTCAGAGTCCCATGGCAGAGAGGAGCACTAGCAAACATGCTTTTATAGACACAGGGGATCTGGGATTGTGGTCACACTTCTAGATCATTTACAGACCAGAGAACAGGTGAGGAGAGTAGTAAACATACCTCTCTTTAGATAATACCACTGTAAGAGAATGCTAAACTTATAGATCTCCAGAACTGGCTATGAAAGTAGCTACAAACACACACACATGCACACATACACGCACAAGCACACACAACAAAAATACCCCAAAAACTTAAAGCTTGGGAGAGAGAGCTCCCTCCACCACATGAACAGAGTCCAACTTCTACAAGTTTTTAAAATTAAAAGTCAAGAAAGAGGTAGAAAATGAGCAAACAATATAAAAAGAAACTCACTACTGAAAGTTATTATGGAAACAGGGAAGATCAAAACATAAACTCAGAAGACAATAAAGCCAAAACTATTGTGTCTAAAACCTCAAAGAAAAATGTAAATTAGTCTCAGGTCCAAAGAAAATCTATTGAAGAGTTCAAAAAGCATTTAAAAATATAATCAGAGAGGAAGAGGAAAAAATGAAAAAAGAATTGAGAGTGGTACAAGAAAATCATGAAAGAAGTGAATGGTTTGGTAAAAGAGACTCCAAAAATACTGTAGAAGATAACATCTTAAAAATAGAATAGATTAAATAGTAAAAGAGGCACAAAAATCCACTGAAGAAAACTTCTTAAAAAGTAGAATTGGTCAAATGGAAAAGAAGGCACAAAAGCACTGAAGAAAACAGTTTCATAAAAATTAGAATTGGGCAAGAGGAAGCTAATCATTCCACAAGATATCAAGAAATAAGAAAGCAAAAGAATGAAACAATAGAAGAAAATCTAAAACATCTCACTAGAAAAACAACTAACCTAGAAAATTAATTCAGAAGAGAATTTAAGAATTATTGAATTACTTGAAAGCTATGGTAAAAAAAGAGAGCTTAGACATCATCTTTCAAGAAATTATGAAGAAAAACTTCACTTATAATCTAGAACCATAAAGTAAAATAGAAATTAAAAGAGTCTACTACTCACTTTATGAAAGAGATCCAAAAATGAAAACTTCAAGAATACTATAGCCAAATTCCAGAACTCCCTGGTTAAGGAGAAAATATTGCAAGAAGACAAAAAAGAAACAATTCAAATTACCAGTCAGCCACAATCAGGATAACACAAGATTTAGAGATTTCTACATCAAAAGCCTGGAGGGCCTAGAATATGTTATTTCAAAGGGCAAAGGACCTTAGGATTACAATCAAGAATCACCTACCTAGAAAAACTGAGTTTAATCCTTTAGGGGAAAAAACCATATTCAATGAAATGGAGGACTTTTGAAAAAGACCAGAGCTGAAGAGAAAATTTGACTCTCAAATTCAAGACACAAGAAGAGCATAAGAAGAAATGATGATCAAAATATCAGAAAAATCTATACAGAATTACATAACCCAATGCAGAGGAAAATAAGCAGAAAAATTAGAGCATTGTATACAATAACAGCAATATTATATAATGAGCAACTGTGAATGACAACTATTTTCAGAAATATAGATACAAGAAAGTTCCAAAGGATTCATGATGGAAAATGCCATCCAATTCTAGAGAAAGAACTGAAGGATTCTGAATCCAGACCAAAGTATACTATTATTTCACTTTCTTCTTCTTCTGTGTCCGTTTTTTCTTCCACAAAAGGACTAATATAAAAATATTTACATAATTAAACTTATAAAATCTATAACAGATTGTTGATTTTCTGGAAGGAGGGAATTTGGGACTCAAAATTTTTAAAAGTTAACATTGTTTTTATGTGCAATTGGGGGAAATAAAATGTTAATAGTCATTTTCAATACAATTATGAAAAATAAACCATACTATAATTTATGGGTTATTTAAGGTATTTTCAATGGTGATATTGACTATTTACCTAATGTGTAAACTTTAGAACAAGAACTGTATAAGTGTAACTCTACTCTAGGTAGGCATTCATATAACTATCACCTCTTTTATAAGACTGTCTACTCTTTGGTATCAAGTTTTGTAAAACTTAGAATCTTATATCTAGTACAAAGTCTTGCACATACTATATTCAAAAATATGTACATGTGTGTTTGTGTGTCTGTGTGTCTGTGTTTAAAGGAAAGAATGAAATATATCAAGGGATAACAATTCTCTGAAATTTCCAAGTCCCTTCCTATGTGACCTTTTTGTAACTTCAACTTTGGGAAACAGAAGGATAATATTAAAAACTGGTGAGTACATAAATGCCACAGCACAATGAGAAGAACAAAGAGTAAGTTTTGAGGAGGCCCCAGATTGGGAGAAACTGCTTTAGGCATCTAAATAAAACTGGCAGAAAAGACAGAGGTGAGATCAGGGAGAAAATTTTCCAAGCCTTCCTAATCCATAAATACACCTAAAAAGGGGAGGGATGATTTTTAAAAATGAGATCAATATGTAATTTGAGCAAGATTTAGGGTATACAGAAGTGGAAAGACACCAGAGATAGGAGGAGACATGGAGGAGAGAAGAGGGGGGAAACCAGCAGAATTTACTCAGCTCTCTCAAAGGAACCTTCTGACTGCCTGCCTGATGAGGCCCATATGGGTCTAATCCCAGGAGAACATTACAGCCAGAACAGCTGTGCTTAAAATGGTTTTATTATTTATTTTCTTCATAATACAAGCTGCAAAGTAATCAAATTACTTAGAAAAATATAAGGGGGTTTTTCCATTCTGTTTTCTCACTGCAAAAAAGAATGGTTGAAAGATGAAATATTTCCTGATCTCTAAATTTTCAAAATTATGTTTCAGAGGACATCTATCTGCAAACTAGAACCTATTGGTTGAGTTCATTCTCAAACTATGAATTTTATAGGTCTTGTGATACCTGAGGTTAGTTCCCCTAGCTATTCAAAGACAAAAACAACCTACCAATGAGTTTTGCTGTAAGGAACAGAAACCATCTCTATTATGCTATGCATACCAGACGCTCAACAAATATTGCATCTCTGCATAACAGTAGAATAGGCAGACTCAACTATCTCAAGGACTCTGGTATCTCAGAGAGAAGTTCCAATTATGGAAAAATCTGAACTAGATAAACCTCTCTCATTAGGATTTCATAGCAATTATAATTTATGAGGGAATACAGAAGAAATAAATATATAAAAATTCTGATGAAAATGACAATTCTATATACATATTAGTTAATAAACTCTTTCCTAACACTTCTTGAGAGCTAATGTGATATGTAGTACATAAATGTTAGACTTGGTATCAGGAAACCTGAACTAAAGTATCACTTCAAGCTTTTACAAGCTGTACAATTACAATAAGCAAGACATTTGACTTCTTAAAGCTTCAGTTTTCTTATCTATGAAACAAGAATAATAATACTTTTTTGTTATCTATCTTGCAATATTATTGTGAGAAAAGCACTGTTTATGTTTTACTTTAATATTTCCAGGATCTCATGGATTACATCCTGGGAGTTAGGCCAGCATTATTCCTTCTTTATCACCTTGGAAATTAAGAACCAAACAGGAAATTGATAGTGATATAAATGATATGATGATATAGATATGCATTATAAATAATTTTTTTGAAGTCTGGACTTCTTACTTCATGAAGGTAATGAGATCACTTATGAAGAATGCAATCTACTAATGAAGTCAGCAACCAGTCTTCATAAACTTTGAGAGGTGATTGAAGAATCAAGGGATTAAGTTGCTTCCTCAAGGTCACACAGCCAGTAGGGATTGAAGGTGGGATTTAAACACAGGTTGTCTGGGGTCTGACAAACCACGTCTGGTATATAAAGAGATATATTTCAATATACAAAAGAATCATAGAAAAGCTGATAGAGCCATCAGTCTAGGCATTGGAAAGGCTAGGATTCAAACTCTGCCTCTTAAACTAACCAGCTGTCTGGCTCTGGGCAAATCAATTAGCCTCTCAGTGAGCAGGCTATCTCTTTAATACTCTAAATATTTGAGAGTATCAACTGAGAGACAATTGATAGCTTTTTTCATCATGAGTTTGTATATGATCCAACTTCAACTTTGGAGTTGTACTAGATCCTTCTATTGTTGATAATAATTATCATTCACAGTTGATCATCATACTTTATTGCTGCTTTTGTATATTACATTCTCCTGTTCTGCTCACTTCACTTTATATCATTTCATATAAGTATTTTCAGGATCTTTTTGACCATCAAGTTCATCATTTCTTATGGCCCAATAGTATTCTGTTACAATCACATTCCACAACTTATTCAGTCATTCCCCAGTTGATGGACATCCTTTCAGTTTCTAGTCCTTTGTCCCCACAAAACAGCTGCTATAAATATTTTTGTACAAGTAGGTCCTTTTCCACTATCTTTGATCTCTTTGGGATACATAGTAGTGGTGTTGCTGGGTCAAAGAATATACATAGTTTGATAGCTCTTTGGGCATGGTTTCAAATTGCTGCCCAGAATGGTTATATCAGTTGGCAGCTCCACCAATAGCCTATTAGTATCTCAATTTTCCCCACATCTCCTCCAATAATTATCATTTTTCCTTTTTAGTCTGGAATATTAGTGCCTCTGACACTACCTTCTTCTCTCTTCAGTCCATTCTTCATATTTCTAATGAAATAATTTTCCTAATTCACAGATCTAATTTCACAATTCCCTTAATGTAGTTGCTTAAAACCACCTGCAATATTTAAAAAAATTTAACTCTTTATCTTGGCATTCAAGATACATTGTAATATGCCTTCAACCCATTTTTAGTCCCATTTTACATATACTTCATATGTTCTATGTTGTAGCTAAATTGGATTACTTGAGCTATAGGAGTATCCATTTACAGCAAGGAGTAATCTTAGAATTCATCTCATCCAACCCCTTCATTTAGCAATATGGCAAATGGATTTCATGAAGATTAAGTGACTTGTCCAAAGTCATACAACTTCTAAATTTAGGTTCCCTGATTTTCATCCTATCATTTTCTGCTTCAGAGAATTAATTTAAGGAGTCACTTAGTCTTTAAAGTTCTCACACTACATCTCTGTTGAAATATTTCTTTTCATGATCCAAATCTAGTATTTGCTCCTCCATTCCTTCTATATCCCCATACAAAGGTGAATTCTTGCTCCTTAAATTTCTCTTAGTATTTTTTAAACATCTGCTTTTCACTGCTCACATTCTTCTTTCCATTAATTATCTAATGATAAGTCTTATGTCACCATTAGATTATAAGCTCGTTAAGGATAAAGACTGTAATTTTTCATCTTCATATCCTTTGAGCCTAGGATAATTCCCTTACAAGTAGTACTTGGGGGGGCAATGAGGTGCCTCAGGAATTGAAAGCCAGGCTTAGAGATAGGGTGGTTCTGAGTTCAAATGTGGTTTCAGATACTTCCTAGCTATGTGACTCCAGGCAAATTACTTTGCATCCATTGCCTAACCCTTACCACTCTTCAGTCTTGGAACCAAAACTCAGTTTTCATTCTGAGATGGAAGGTAGGGCTTTAAAAATATTAGCTAATTAATAAATGTATGTTGAATTGAATTTGAAAATTTTCTCATGCCATTATGATGTAGAAGATAGAGAAGTATAAATTATACAAAAATACAATTCAATGGACTTAGAAAAGGTTAAAAGAAAATACCCAAAGAATGATGATTAATGTATTGTTATCAATGTAGAAAGCAGTCTCTAATGGATTATCCCAGGGATCTGTGCTTAACTATGCTGTTTAACATTTTTACTAATGAAGAATGAAAAGTTTTAGGGGGAAAGTAAGGAAATAAGTATTTATATACCTCATACTATGTGCCAGTGCTATGCCAAGAACTTTAATATTTTGTCATTCTATAGATAGCATTCCAAGTACATTTGTGGACAGCATAAATTAGAAAGGGTTAAGTAAAATAATGGATTTTGTAGTTGAGGCCCAAAAGATTTGACAGATTAAAATGCCTTAATACAATTAAATTTAAAAGGGATAAATTTAATATGTTTCCCTTTAATTAAAAGAATCAACTTTATTTGTTGGGAAAAGAATGGTTAAATAGCTTTTCTGAAAAAAAATCTGAGAATTAAAGAAGGGTGCAAGTTTGGTATGTATCAAATGATATAGTACTAATATAACCTTTGACTGGATTAAAAGAAAAAATAGTGTCCAGAACTGGAGAGATGACCATCTTGTTTTACTGGATCCTGGTCAAACCAGATATGGAATATTATATTATATTCTGAATGGATGTCCATGATATATCAACTTCAAAAGAATTGGTTCACTACAACTAAAATTTTTTAAAGCTTTTAAAAATACTATATAGATACTATTGCCATCTGGGTTGTAAGCTTCAGTTGCAGAACCACTTGTTTGTAGTGTAGAGTTTAAGTGCTCTTTGGGGATCTACTGACTGCAATAGAAAAGTATTGCTGGTAAAAGCCTCAACTGTAACTGTAGTTAATGTCAAGCTTTTTTTGACTTAGTAAGTCCTATATCTATTGCTCTAAAAGATGAGCCTACAAAAGGGCAAGGGATAGATGGGACATAATGAATTTCATTCTTGTTCTCTTTTTCTTTTGCAATGATATTATTGAATCTTCATTTTTAAATTAAAATGTGATTGTAGTTATTTCATTCCATTTGATTCAGTTCTTAGTGTATTTTAAATATATAAATGAAGACAGAAAGGATATTTCTTAAATGTTATGTATTGGAAATAGAGATATAAGTAAGTAAGGAAGTCCTTGCTTCTCAGAAACCTTAAATTCTTTTTTAAAAAAAATATTTATTTATTTAGAATATTTTTCTAAGGTTCCATGATTCATGATCTTTCCCACCCCTCTTTCCCACCCCCCAAGGCTGACAAGCTATTCCACTGGGTTATATATGTAGCATTGTTCAAAAACCTGTGTCCATATCATTCATATTTGCAATAGAGAGATCTTTTGAAGCCAAAAAAAATCATACCCCCATCAAACCAAGTGATCGATCATGCATTTTTCTTCTGCATTTCTACTCCTACTTTCTTTCTTTGGATATGAATAGCATTCTTTCTCTGAAGTCCCTCAAAAATTGTCCTGGTTCATTGCATTGCTACTAGTAGAAAAGTTACATTTAATTGCACAACATTGTTTTAGTTCCTGTGTACAATGTTCTCCTGGTTCTGCTCATTTCACTCTGCATCAATTCCTGGAGGCCTTCATATAGAATTCCTCCTTTCAGTACATTAGCATTCCATCACCATAAGATACCACAATTTGTTTAGCCATTCCCCAATCGATGAACACTCCTTCATTTTCTAATTTTTTGCCACTATAAAAAGCCACTGGCTATAAAGATTTTTGTACAAACATTTTTCCTTATTATCTCTTTGGGGTACAAACCCAGCAGTAGTATTGGATAAAAAGGCATGTATTCTTTTAAAGCCCTTTGGACATGATTCCATTTTGCCTTCCAGAATGGTTGGATCATTTCACAACTCTGCCAGGAATGCATTAGCATCCTAATTTTTGCCATATCCCCTCCAACATTTATCATAGAAACCTTAAATTCTAGTACAAAAAAGACCTAAAGGAAACTGAAAAGGATAGTAAGGTGTCAAGGTTATTGACTATATGGTAGTATGGTTTGGAGATGGTAGCCAGGAATTGAAGTGGAAGAACTGGTTCTGGGGGAAAAAAAGATAAAAAAAAAAGCTCCCTTAGGAAAGCCCAACAATAGGGGCAAATATGGGGTTGATAATCAGAAGTTTCAGTAATTTGGAATTCATGACAGAGGTAGAAATGGGAATAACAAGCTTTCCCCATAACCTTTTAGTTAATTATGAAAACGCAATAAAGATTTTCAATTTTCCCCCCAAAGAGTATAAATATTTTAGTAATTTTATTTTCATAATTCCAAAACTCTTTCTGAAATGGTTGTACCATTTCACAGCTCTGCCAACAATGTATAAGCATGTCTATTATTTCACAAACATCCAACACTGTTTATTTCCATTTTTGTCATCTTTACCAATTTTCAATCTATGATATGTAACCTCAGGAATTTTTAGTTTATATTTTTCTCATTATTATTGATTTGGAACATTCCTTCATGTGCTTACGAATACTTTTCAACTCTTCCTTTTATTTAGCTGAACTTCTCTCTCCATTTTATTTTTTCAATAGTATTTTATTTTTCTCCAGTTATATGAATAATTAAAAAATCATTTTCTCACATTTTGAGTTCCAAATTCTTCCTTCCCACCCTCCCTTCCTGGGATATAATATAGGTTATCCATGTACTATCATGTAATACATATTTCCAAATTTGTCATGTTGTGGAACACTCATATTATTAAAAAAAACCACTTGGAGAAAATAAAGTAAAAAATGGTATACTTTGATCTGCATTTAGATTCCATAAGTTCTTTCTCTGGTGGTGGAAAACATTTTAGAAACTTATCTTTTAAACACAAATATTCTTTTAAACAATGTTGCATGGTTATGGATGCTGAAGTATAATGCTCTTCAAAGTATCAAAATTACAGGTACCTCAAAAGGCAATCCATGCTAGGTACAAGTACCTTGAAGAATATTTCCATTAATTATTATCAAAGAAATGTATGATTGGAAAAGGAAGCATAACTCTTCATATAGCAAGAGTGAGAAATAACAAAAGAATCTACAGTGATACTCAGAAATATAAAAAAAAAACTTAGCTGCCTTCCAGTATCATGGGTAAATCATTGGCAGAGAATCTATAGGAGAATATGGGAAAGAATCTCATAGAATAAGAAGGCACCGATAAGTTGGAATCTGTATGAATTGAGGCAGGATGATATAATGGACGGTGTTGAACTTACATTCAGAAAGTCCTAGGCTTGTATCATATCTCCGACATGAACTAGTTATAAAATCATTGTCAAGTAATTTGACTTCTCTGCCTTCTTTTCCTTAAATATAGAATATCTCAGTTATCTACCATGTAGTGTTACTAAAACAATCAAGCAAAATAATAAAGAGCTTAAAATTGATAAAACATTATTTAAATGTCAACTATGGAGGGAATAAATATTGACAAGATCGTAGACATTTTAAGGTACACAGTATCTGGAAGAAATCTTTTGGGAATCATTTCTCACCTTAGTGAGTTTCTCTGTCTCTCTCTTTCTTTCTCTCTCTTTGTCTCTCTTTGTCTCTGTTTCTCTCTGTCTCTCTTTCTGTCTCTCTGTCTCTCTTTCCACATACATAAAAACACATATATTTTTAAATGCATCTATATTTTCAAGTGATATATATGTGTGTATATATATATATATATATTCTCATATATAGTGTAAGCATCCATTTTGATGCTAATATCCAGGGAAGGAGTATACATTTTCTTATATCTGTCATTTAATCTCTGCATAGAGTTTTTTTCATAATATCTAATCCAAATTTTCCTCTTTGTAACTTCCAGCCATTTTTCCTAGATCTAGCCTGTGGAGCCAAAGAGAGTAAATGCAATCTCTTTTCCACATGCCAACCCTTCAAACATTTGAATTCAGTTATCATGTCCCTCTGAGGTTTTCTCCCATCATTTTTCTTCTTATTTACATTGTTTCCTTTTGGGGGGGTTCAGAATTTAATTCTTGATCATTTTGATCATCTTTCATCTCCTTTGTACTGACTTTTTCTATGGTATTTTAATCCATGGGATTCTTCTGACAGTTTTTCTCCTTGGAAATCTGATCTCCTAAAATCTAGGGTCCATGTAAGATTATGTTTATATTATCTATTTCTATATCACAAAATTTAGGAAGAAGTGATTACTTTCACCCAGAGTACATATCATTTTCACCCCAGCAACCAATCCCTTCCTATTAGTGAAATTAAGATGCAGAATAGAATTTCATTTTATTGGTTCATCCATCCTTCAGAAGGATATCATTACTAAGGCAGGTTAAGCAAGTCAAGAAGTTATTAATTAGAGAAAGAGAAAGAGAGGGATAGATATAGAGAGACAGATACAGATAAAGATAGAGAGTCAGAGAGCATACCAGTGTAGAAATTTAAAAAAAACCCAGTCTTGAATTATTACTATATAATGCCTCTCTTTCAGATTTATGATCTCTCTCTAAATTTATCTATTTTCTCTTTCAGTCTACATTGGTTATAGCATACTTTAATGATACCCCAGTGGAATGAAGTAAGAGTTTTCTTAATAGTCTCTCCCTTAGCACTTGTCATTTTGACCTTTTATTCCTTTAGCCAATATGATAGGTGTCAGATATTTCAAAATTGTTTTGATTTGCATTTCTGTAATCAGTAATGATTTAGATCACTTTAAAATATGACTCTATATGTCCTTTATTTCTTCATCCAAAAGCTGTCCATGTTTTTTTTAATAATTTCTCCATTGGGGAATGGCTCATATTCTTATAAATTTGATGAAGCTTTCTATATATCTTAGATATGAGATATTTATATTACATAACTTCTATAAAACTTATACCCCCAATTTTATGCTTTCCTTTTAATATCAGCTACATTACTTTTATTTGTACAAAATCTTTTTAATTCAATGTAATCAAAATTATCCATTTTGCACATTACAGTGCTTTTTATTTCTTATTTATTCACAAATTCTTCTCTTATCCATAAATCTTATAGGTAACATTTTTCCTGATCTTTTAATTTGCTTATGATATCTCCCTTTAGGCCTAGGTCATGCATCTTATCTTACTAGTAGAAAATATTGATCTATACCTAAATTTCCACCAAACTGTTTTCCAGTTTTCCCAACAATTTTTGCCAAATAGTGAATTTTTAAAACCTAAACTTGGATCTTTACTTTTGTCAAATACAAGATTACTATGATTTTTAACTATTGTTTGCTCTCTGTTCTATTCCATTGATCTACCTTTCTATGTCTTACCCAGTAACAGATAGTCAAATTACTACTATTTAATAGTTTTAAATCCATTACTACTATACCTCCTTCTTTTGCCCTTTTATCATTAACTTTTTTGATGTTCTTGACCTCTTATTCCAAATGAATTTTGTTATGGTTTTTACTACCTCCAGAATTTCATTCTTGGTCATCTTAATTACCTTCCATCTCTCCTGGATCAATTTCTTTTATAACCATCTTAGAGGCCATCTATTCTGACTTTTCATTTTGCAGAGAGGAAACTGAAGCCCAAGGAAGTTTGTGACTTGCCTACGGTTATTCAAAGAGTAAATGTCAGAGGTGGTATTGTTCAGTGTAGCTCAGATAAAGATAGTCTGATATTTAATTTTTTTATGTTTAGTATTCTAGAGACTATTGCAGAGGCAGATGGAATTACTTTTGATGTATCTGCTATTATTATGGTGTGGTGATTTCAACAGTAGAGAGAACCACCTATCTGGAAATATCCTCTATGGTTACAAATAATCAATTTGCTTATAATTTGTAGCTAGAAAACATAAGTGCCTAGGGCTACAGGAGATTAAGTTATTTGTTCCCGTGGTCCACAAGTAATGTTAGGACTTGAACCCAGATATCCCAAGCTCTAAAGGCCAGAATTATATCCACTATTTTATGATGCTTGACTTGTAAGTTATGCACCTAAATTATTATAAAATAATCTATTCAGCAGCCACATGAACTTTTTCATAGTATGCATACAGTCAGTGCTTTGCTTAAAATTTTTAAAAATGAATTAAGGGTTTATGACCAACAATATCTGGCTTCTGACATGATCATTCTACTAAAACTGATATTCCTAAAGTTACTAATTATCTTTCAGTTGCCCAATCAAATGACCTTTTCCCAGTCCTCATTCTCTTTGACCTCTCTGCAGGCTCTTTGGCATTCAATGTCTTTTATAATGTAGCCCCCTTCTACCTTTCCAGTCTTCTTACTCCTACCTCCTCAATAATTACTTTAATCCAGAGACCCTGATCCCTTGGCTATTCCATGAAAATAACACTCCCTCTCGTGGCTCTGTGCCTTTTCTCTTGATATTGCCTATGTCTAGAAAACTCTCCTTTTTACAAGAAGCCTTCCCCCAACTGCTCTTAATTCTAGGGTCTTTCCTGGTTTCTTTTAAATCCCTAGAACATCCCATCTTCCTCAGAAGGTCTTCCTTAATCCTTCTTAATTTTAGTGTTTTTTGTCTGCCAATTTTGTATTTGTTATACATATGTATGTATGTATAATATACAGATATTTTATTTTGTATTTATTTGTATGCCTGTCATTTTCCCCATTAGATTGTAAGATACCTGAGGGCCAAGACTGGTATTATTTGTTCTTTTTTATATATTTTTTTTCTATATCTAGCATGTAGTATAATTTCAAGCATATATAGTTGGTGCTTAAGAAATGTTAATTGCTTGGATGAATGACATTAATAAGGATATTGGTATACACTAAATTTTAGACTCTGCTTAGAATATTCTAAGAAGGAAACTCAGGGAAAAATTCTGGTCAAATTGTAAGATTTTCTTTTTTTTTTTAATTATTTTTTATTTTGAATATTTTCTCCTAGTTACATATTTCATGTTCTTTCCCTCTCCCACAATTCTCCCTAACCCCCCTTAGCCAATGCACAATTCCACTGGGTTTTACACATATCATTGATCAAGACCTAATTCCATATTATTGTTTAGTTGGGCTAGAATTATCCTTTAGTGTCTATGTCCCTAATAATATCCCCATCAACCCATGTGTTCAAGCAGGTGTTTTTCTTCTGTCTTTCTCCTCCCACAGTTCTTCCTCTGAATATGGCTAGTTTTCTTTCTTATAAGTCCCTCAGCCTTGTTCTGGATCCTTGCATTGCTGCTAGTAGAGAGGTCCATTATGTTTGGTTGTACCACAGTGTATCAGTCTCTGTGTACAATGTTCTCCTGGATCTGCTCCTTTCACTCTGCATCAATTCCTGGAGGTCATTCCAGTTCACATGGAATTCCTCCAGTTCTTTATTCCTTTGAGCACAGTAGTATTCCATCACTAACAGATACCACAATTTGTTCAGCCATTCCCCAATCTAAGGACATTCTCTTATTTTCCAATTTTTTGCCACCACAAAGAGGGCGGCTATAAATATTTTTGTACAAGTCTATTTCCTTATTATTTCTTTGGGGTATAATCCAAGCAGTGTTATGGTGGATCAAAGGGCAAATAGTCTTTAAAGCCCTTCGAGCATAGTTCCAAATTGCTATCCAGAATGGCTGGATCAGTTCACAACTCCTCCAGCAATGCATTAATGTCCTAATTTTGCCACATCCTCTCCAACATTCATTACTCTCCCCTGCTGTCATTTTAGCCAATCGGCTAGGTGTGAGGTGATGCCTCAGAGTTGTTTTGATTTGCATTTCTCTAATTATTAGAGATTTAGAACACTTTCTCATGTGCTTATTGATAGTTTTGATTTCTTTATCTGAGAATTACCTATTCATGTCCCTTGCCCATTTATCGATTGGGGGATGGCTTGATTTTTTGTACAATTGATTTAGGTCCTTGTGTATTTGAGTGATTAGACCTTTATCTGAGTTTTTTGTTATAAAGATTTTTTCCAAATTTGTTTTTTCCCTTCTAATTTTGGTAGCATTGTTTTTTTCTGTACAAAACCTTTTTAGTTTAATGTAGTCAAAATTATGGAGGATTTTCTTAAAAGAGAGTTGGAAAGTTTCTTAAATAACCTGATGACATAATTGAGTGAGGGACATTGTTAGTAGCTTAAAATCTGAAGAAATGTCTTATTTCCTTATATATAGGTTCTAGGGTTTGGGCCTTTGGAAATAAGGAATAAAACACAGAAAGTTTTTAATGATGGACTGAAAAGATCATTCATACTTCTTGTGGCTGAGATTAAAAAAATTCTAAAAGTATGTCGGTTGTGACTGTCTTGGATCAGAAATGAGGGAGATGTCCTATTTTGGCAGTTCTAAAATATTACTAGTTATATATCCATATTAATATAAAACCTGGGTTTGACTACAATATCAACTGACAGGTATGGGGGTTGGGAAGAGTAGGATATTGGAAGGAACGAAGAGGTTCCTCCCATATAGTTGGAGCACCATCTGGTAATCAGTGAAGGAGACTGACCGTTGGGAAAAGACTATGCATATCATTGATTGCCTTTTAATATAGCCACTGGGTTGTTAGCCTGAGGGCAGCACTATTTCTTGTCAAAATTACATGCCATTTGACCAAATTAATGAATTATGTGACTGCCTGTTGCCATATGTAGAAGGTAGAAAACAAGGGAAAGGGCTGATAAGTATAATTCTAAGAATAAAAAGAAATCCAGAACCCTATCACCAACACTGCTTATCATGTGTGTAAAGTCTGTAGTTGAATTTTAAGACTGTATTCAGGGAAATTGGCCTTTAATGTCCTTTATTTTTATTTTTCAAGTAAAAAATGAAACTACATATGGACCTTTCTTAGCCATAACTCTAATGTAGTATAATATTAAAAGCACTAGACTTAGAATTTGGCAATTACTAGCTAGCTTTGGGATTGTGGCCAAGTCATTTAACTAATCTGGACGTTAGTGTTCTGAGCCATAGCAAGGAATTTTGTGTCTGGGGCAAATTCAGTTGAGTGTGAGTTGTGTTTGTGCTTGGGGATCAGAGATGTAAGGGAATAGGGGCAGTACATTGAAGAGAAAGAGGGTTATGTCAAAGAGGACAGTTTATAGGTGGTGTGGAATTCATCCCCTAAGAGCACCAGGAGCCTGAACTGAAACAGTACAAGACTATTTTGAGGGAAAAAGTTTGTGACAAATAGCAGGTGCTTAATAAATGCATATTATATTTTCTTCCCTTTCCCTTCCCTTCTTGTTTTGGAAGGTCCCTTGATTGCTTTTTGTTGATCCTCTTCCTTTTCATGTATATTGCTTAAGCAGATTTTTTTATGTTGTGCTGGACATCATGAGATAACGCATGTCAAGTACTTATTCACTTACCACAGAGATCTGACACTCTTCAAATAATTCAAATAATTAATGAACATTCAAGAAAAAGGACTAAATTCCTCCTTTTAAAATTTAGCCATTAAAATGGAATATTTCATTGACATAGCTATCTCAGCTGCTTTTCTCAGTCTTTAGGAGAAGTGCCATACCTCACAGGATTAGCACTTCATATGTGTTCTGAGGAAACCTTACATCATTGATTAAAAACAACAACATTCATCCTAGAGTGCTTGATGTCAATACATGCAGAAACTTTCTTGTTGTTCTGCATTAGATTATAAACAATGACATCAATCTGAGCCAGCATACTCTAGGTCACCCACCCTAGATGCCAATGTCAGGGCAGCATGATGCTCTTTCCTTTGTCTTTGTTATATATGGCACCCTCTAGGTTATGCTGTTAATGGCAGTCTTGTATTTGTTAAATGCATGGTGTGCCAACAGCAGTTGAAAATTATTTTTAAATGAATGTGTTTTGGCAGGTTTCTGTACTAAATGTCATTAGTATAAAAAGAAAAACTGGTTCTGATATTAGGATGCTTTTTAATGAAAGTGCTATCCTTACTCATATTTTGTATGTGTTGGAATGATACTTTGAGGGAAAACTTTGGGTCATAAAACACACATATGCACATACAAGCACACATACAAGCATACATTCCTTTCTTCATTTGCTTGTATGTTTATGGAGTCAATAGGGTGTTCAGGGAAGATTAGTGCCTCTGGGAGAAGGGCATGCTGAGCTCTTTTAGCGATGTTCTCCTCCTTTGGTGTCCTCTTGCCATCCATATCTCATAGGTGGCTCTGAGAAACTGTAGTATGTCCAACAGTCATATCCCAGTAAAACCATTCTCTGTAGATGGGCTAAACCAGGTTGAGGGTAACTGACAGGACTTAAAACCTTTGGTGAGTTGTAGGGGAGCGTCTACCCCAAGCAGATGAAGACTTCCTCTGGCAGAATGGGCAGATAAGAACAATTAATTCCACCAGCCCTGAAAGGGGCTGAAACAAACACCGTAAGCAAAGAGCTCGGTCAGACATCCAAGATGCCAAGGTTATCCACTGCATTCTGGGCCATCGCCAGTCTTCTTGACTTTTGTCCTGCCACTTCACTTCAATGGCTGGAGGGAAGAGTGAGGCTGATGACTTTGTGCAACTCTGACTTCATTCAAATACAATTAATGAGTGAATCGAAAGATATCACATCTGGTCCTCTTTGGGTAGGCAGGACTATGACCGACCAACCAACCAGTATGTTTAAGAAACAACATAATTTGGTATATTCTTCATTTTTATTATAAATATAAATGTATATATGATGCATCTATATCTATATGTCTACATATGACTCAATGAAATTGAGACAAGAAGCTAAGTTACATTTGAGTTATTGTTCAGGTGTTATGAAACCTGAGGGACTGAGGATGAATGATACTCGATACACAATAAACTGTTGGATTCCCCAGAATGTAATCCCCAGAATGCAACCTTAGAGTCTAGTGATCAGTTTGCACTGTTAATAAACAAACTTCAACAAGTTTAAAGGTTAAATTTGAATAATAACCCCTAAAAGTTAACACACCTTATCTTTACATTCATCTGCACTTTTCCAGATTTGTGGAATTTAGCTCAAGTGATAATTCTATCAGGAGGCTTCCCCCTCTCCTCAGTCACACCCCAAACCAGTGACTCCTGCTACTTCCTAATTCCATCAGAGACTGAAGTGCCATAAAAACAGACCTTTTGGAGGAATAATGATATTTTTCTTGCCAATCCTCATTCTGATCAAGAAGCAGCAAGAATAATAACCAAATGGACACAATGTACTCAAATGCAAACAAGAGGAAGGACTGGTGATGTTTTTCTGCAAAGATGAATTTTCCTCTAGTTTATTTCTTAAAACTCCAGCTGTGTTGGGTTTCTAAGTGCAACAACATTACTGTTCTTTCTGACCTCACTCCTCATCCCATACCCCAAATCCTGCCCCAGTTATATTTTAGGTTCCTTTTTTCCCTTACTTTCCTTTTTGGTATTATTTTCAGAGTCTACACAATGGCTAGTCAGGAATCCCCTAGGCTGAGGTCCCAGAGACTATGGATTTTTTTTTATCAATCCCTGTCCTTTACTTGCCCTTGCAGCTAGGGCAATTATTATTGCTCTAGACTTGTCTATCTCCTCACTATGAATTTATGTTTTTAATCTCAAATATGCCCTCACTGCCATAAAGCAACCATTCTTTTCCTCCTCAATCTTTTTTTACTCCTCTTCTCTTAATAGTACCTTTTCACTCTTCCTGTCTTTCTTTTAGCATCTCAATGGCACTCTATGTCACTACCATCTTTACTGCGGATTTCAAGTCTTACTTATTGAAAACGATAAGGTGATATTCTGAGAGTTCAAGGCTCAAATAATGGCTCTAAAGCATTTTACCAACCTTAATATAGCAACACAAATAGCAACACAAATGATTATAACAACTGGTCTCTCTAGAGGGGAAAAGGTAGATACATCCATTTTTCAATTTAATTTGTAATATTAAGAGTTTCCTAGTATAGGCATTCCTACACTAGGTCTAGTCAATAAAAATAAATGAAGCCTTGATTTGTAGATTGCTAATTAGTGAGGTATAAATTCTCTCACTTAAACTTTAACAAGAATCTCTGAGAGTTGGCTTGAGCACAACCCATATGTCCAGATCTATTCCCTCTTCCAGTTTCCCGTCACCAACTGCCCTTGGACTTCTTGATATTCATCACGTCTAAAACAGAATTCATTTTCATTTCCCCTAACCATTTTCTCTTCCCAAGTTTCCTGTTCCCATTGAGGATATCACCATCCACTAAGTCACCTCAGTTCACAACCTTGGTAACATCCTCTGTTCCTCCTTCACACTCACTTCACATATTCAATCTCTTGCCAAATCTTATGATTTATTCCTTCATAAGATTTCTAATATATGCTCTCTTCACTCTACTCATATAGTCACAACTCTTGTTCAGGCCCTTGTCATCTCTCATGGATCACTGTGATAGCCTTCTGTTGCTATTGGTGTATGATTGTCTGTCGTCAGGATGTTCCTAAAGTCTGTGACTGACAATTTTACCCTCCTGCTCATTACAGTCCAATGGCTCCCTCTTACCCCCTATCCTGCTTCAAATACAACTCTTCTGTCATTTAAACCTCTTAATAATCAGACTACTTCCTACCTTCACAATCTTGCACTTTTCTTCCCTCTCTAGATACTATGATCCAGCCAATCTAGCCCCTTTCCTGTTCCTCCCACAGGGCACATTGTCTCTCAGTTGTCTCCCATGCCTGGAATGACCTCTGTCTCTTGATTTCCTTGGCTTCCTTCAAGATTCAACTCAAATCCTCTCTTTCCTCGTCCTGCCAGAGTGCCTTTATGTCTGGAATTACCTTTTATCTACTCTACACAACTCATATATGTTTATTTTATGCTGGTTTCATGTTTTAGAAAAGGCACTCTTTCAGAGCATGACCTCTATATTTTCTTGTTTGTTTCAGTACTGATTGATTTCCATTTGTTCTGTTTTCATAAGCCACATTCCTAAAGACATAACCAATTTTTAAAATATAATTTATGTAGTCCGATGTCATATGCTGATGTCAGCTCTTTTCTTGCAAACTGAAGCCATTTGGTTGGGGGAAAAATATGAAAATATTGGTGTGTCCAGTCTCCATAAAGCACTTCAAATTCATGAATAGAACATAAGCTCCATGAAGACAGGGATTATCTCACTTCTGTATAAAAATATTTTTACAAAATAAATACAGGGCAAATTAGAGGCTAGAGAAAACATCATCAGCTGGGAGGGATTAGAATAAGTCTTTACATGGAAGAGGCCACTTGAGCAGAATTTTGAGGTATCCTAGAAGTTCTAAGCTGTAGTGGTAAAGAGGGAGCATACTGATTAAATAATGATGCATTGCAAGTTTGGGGCTGTATCAAACATTCCCAGATTAACCCACAAAATTGGGTCATGGAAATGGGATGTCATGAGTTTTGGCAAGCTGTCCCTCACATCTTGGATGCACACTTCTTCAAAACAAAACACCTCCCAATAAGTCATGTCAGGTCAGCATATGTTCACCTCCATAACCATACACAGGAAGTCACCAACCACTACGGCTATCTTCAGGGATTTCATAATGATGAGACTTGAGAAATAGTTATAGGCCACATGAAAATATATCATCTCATAAGTAATTGTGGGTTAGGGATTTCCATCTGGGATCCAGGTGTCTCCAAATGGGACAATAAGGCAGCTTGGTACAGTATGAAAAGCTAGACATCTGGAAGATTTGAGTTTTAATCCTGGCTTTGACACTTAGTAGTTATGTGATGTATGGGCAAGTCATTTAACCTCTCTGAGACTCAATCTCATCATCTATGAAATGAGGATTATAATACCTGCCTTGAAGAACCATAAAAGCCAAATGGGGCAGTGTATATAAAGTGTTTTACAAAACTCTAAACCTTTATATAATATCATCATTATTATTCCTTTATTCTTCCCGTATTTTTTATGGAAGTCAGAGAGAAACTGTCCAAAAAGAATTTGCTAACTCATTTCCCTTTTCTTAATCCTTATTTTCTTTCCTAGTAACAACTCTAAGACAGAAGAGCAAGGTATAAGCAAATGGGGTTAAGTGACTTGCCCAGAGTCATACAGATGAAAAGTTTCTGAGCCTACACTTGAACCCAGGTCCTTTTGACTCCAGCTCTATCCCTTGTGCTATTCCAGAAATTGTTATATTTCTATAAGAGGATAAAGATTATTACTATGATTTTGGTAATGTTTGGAGTTCCCAGATGAAGAAACAGCTTCTTTGAGATTGGTACCTTCTTTGCTATTTGAAAACCTTTAGAGATGCACAAAGCACTGAGAAAATTAGGTGACTTGTCCTAGGATCACAAAGATAGTATTTGTCAATTAGGACATGAACCTTGGTATTTCTATGTTCCAGACCAGCTCTCTATCCACTAATCTGTGCTGCCTTTTATTTTTTATGTTTATATTTAATGTTCTAGCTAGTACAGTGAATGATGTATTCAGGGAGGACTAGCTCCTCTGGTGTGAGGGCTTGCTGAATCCTTTTCAGAGATGCTCATCCATCTTTTGTTTCTACATTTCCCTCATCTCTTACCTGTAGCTTCAAGAAGCTGTATGTAGCCTAGGCATTGGCAACAGCTTGGTCAAACTGTCTCAGCAGGCCAGCTAAACTAGATTAAGGATAACTGAGAGAACTCAGTGAATTAGCCAATATCTACTCTAAGCATGGGATGATTTTCCCCCATCATGGTTAGATGATTGCTCCAATGGGCCATGGACGTCATGGAGGTGCTGTGGAGTGCTTAGAATTTGGTCAAAGATATTACAAGGATGCCCTGCACCCCAGGCCATCACCAGTCATCCTGACTTTTATATTGCCACTGGACTTCAGTGACTTTGGAAAAGGAAGATAGGCTGATGACTGCAATTCTATCTCACTTGAATATAATTCATACTCAAAAGAGACTTTACCCCATAATGTCTCTGGTCCTCTTTGAAAACAAAGGACAAAGAAAAGCACCATTGTACAGAGAGATAAAATGAATGCTTTTTGTAAAGGAATGGGTACAGTGATACCTCAGTTTTCATTATCATCGATTATAGTTGGTTTTGATTTTCATTGCTTTTTCCAGGTAAAATTTTCTCTCGGTTTTTGTTGGCTGCCTCAGATTTTGTTGGTGAGCCCACTTGACCTTGATGCTAATTTTGCAAAAACAAAGAGCAACCTATGCCTTCTCCTGCTCAGTGCAATCATTGTTTCTCTTTGTGTGAGCATCACCCAAGTTGTCTATTTAAACAATTGCATTGCTTTTCAGTGTTTTTGTGCTGAATTTGCTGATGACTTTGAGCTGCTCCTCATCTGCCTCCATACCAATGCTGTCTAGGATCTTTTTCAGGTCCTTAGAGTTAGTGGAGTCATTGCTGCTGAGGAGAGCCAAAAAGTAGGCAGCCACATGGTACTTCTCGATAGTCTAGGTTCTTCTCAGGTACTCATTTATTCTTTACATTATTCTATTATATTCATTTTATGCTAATGTCTTACTGTTTTTAGTATTAAACACTATATTCATTCTCTACAAAATGTGTTTTGGGGAAGTATTTTGGAGTGTCTAGAATAAATTAATTGGATTACATTGATTAAAATGGAAATAATTACCTCAGATTTCATCAGTTTGGGATTTTGTGGGTTGTTTTCAGAAAGATTATCACAGAAAACCAAGTTATCACTGTAATGGAATGAAAGTTCACTTCTGGATACTCACTGAAAATGTTGTGGAGGGCTTGAGGTGAACCCTCTGGGTTCCCTTTGCAAGAATGCAAGACTCCAAACCTTAGCTTAGAAATAAAAAGAGAAATGTATTCATTTTGAATTTATGTAGAATTTGACTGGGAGGACAGTATAGATGGAAAACTGCCTCCTTGAGGATATCAATTCTGGGGTCTTTATACTCTTTACCACAGGTGATATGTGACTTCAGGAGTGTATTCACTCGGGCACAAGGAGGGGTAATTTGTCATCTGCTTGGAGCCATCCTGAAGACACAGGGGGTGACCCTCATAGTTTAGGGGACAAATAAATGTCTTAGATACAACCTAATGGTATCAAAGCATTGTCTGAAGGTGTATCTCTGTGTCCATCTCAAAACCTAGGTGATGATCCAAGGAAGATAATTCTCTCAAGGATCTTTCTTATCATTAGCCTTTGAAGTCCAAGCCCATTCTTTCTTTAGTCTAAACAAGAATGCAAGGAAGCAAAGGAATTTTTCTGCTTATGGTTCGGCCTGAAACACTTCTATAAATTGGGGATGCAATGTAAACTTAGGGTCCCACATGAAAACTATTTTGGGGATAACTTGTAGCAAGAAGAATAATGATGATATATATCTTGTCCCATTCCCATTTGGTTTTGATTTAGTTTTTCATTCCATGTAATTTTGATATTATGAATATTTGCTGTGAAACATTTATTAAAGTCTTTTTCTTAAACTTTTGTTGATAAATATTATGTATAAGTTCTTGTGGATAATGTTTTTATTTGTTATAATGTTCTCATTCTAATACAGTTTGTTAAATTCAATCAATGTATTATATTATATATATTATGTTATAATCTATTATGTGACCACTATAAACTGAGTTGTTCTAGGTACTGATGCACAAAAACAAAAATAAAAGTCAGTGCCCTCAGGGAGCTTACGTTCTAGGGGAAGGAAAAATGTTAATATACATATACATGAATTTTGTATCTATTTTATATTATATATTATGTAAATATAATTGTTATATTTATATATAAATTTCTATTTATTTATATGTATGTTTACACTATATATACATATATATAATATAAAACATACATAATTTATATAAAGTAACCTTAGGGGGAAGGGAATAGCATCTAGGGGGAATAAAACAGTACTTGTGGAGAAGGTGGCATGAACTAAAATATAAAGCAAGCCAGGGATTCCAGGAGATGGAGGGTAAGAGAAAGTACATTTCAGGTATAGGAGGCGACTTTTGCAACAGAATAAAGACTGGATTTGAAGTATCATATGTAGGAACAGCAAGGATAACAATTTATTGGACATAGAGAATGACTTCAAAAGAGTTGGAAAAGGCTGGAAGGGTAAGAGGAGTCCAGAATGTAAAGTGGCTTCAGGATCAGAAAAAAGGACTTTTATATATGGGGCAAACCAAAATGTAATCAGGCATTTGCTGAGTATAAGAGTCACACGGTCAGACATTTATGGTAGGAAAATAACTGGCAGCTGTGTGAAGGCTGGTTTTGCAGAGGGGCTAAAGCAGGGAGAACAACGAGGAGTTGATTTACTAAATGACTTTTCCTTAGGAGCAGAAATAGTTTACTAGTAGCAGAGAAGAGTTGAAGAGCTTGTCAATGATGACATACACTCTTCAATCATAGTTTTACCTACCGGAGAGCTGCCTTTCGTACCTGGAAGCAACTGAATTATGATATCTATAAATTCTCATGAAGAGGTCTTTTCTTTCTTATACTGATTAATCCTAATTTGTTGTTGTATTGTCATTGAGTCCTTTCAACAGTGTCTGATTTTTTTGTAATCCCATTTGACGTTTTCTTGGCAAAGATACTGGTGTGGTTTGCCATTTCCTCCTCTGGCTCATTGTACAGATGAGGAAACTGAGGCAAACAATATTACCTGGCTTACCCAGGGACACAGAGATAGTAAGTGTCTGAGGTCAGATTTGAGCTCAGAAAGATGAGTCTTCCTGACTTCTGGCCTGGTACCTTATCTACGACATCATTTAGTTGCCCCCTGTATTAATTTAGAAGCTTAAAACCACTTACTCAAAAATTCTTATTCTTCAGATAAGTAATCTAAAACAGAGAAATTAAGTGATTTTTCCAATGTCATACTTGTGCATTGTCTGGAGAAAGTTATCTGTTTGTATACACTATCATTCAGTGGCAAAAATACTAGCTTTCTATTCAGAGAAACTTGGTGTGAAACTTGCCTTAATTTGTTCTGTAAAATGGAATTCTTTATTCTTTTTTAAATTTAATGGGAGATCTGGAGGTTCTCTTAACATAAAAATGTGAGAAATTAACAAGCCCACAATGATAGGAAGTAGAAACCATAGAGACAGGAAGGAGGAACCATAGAGACAGGAAGTGAGGTAGCAAAAGGAAATTTTCTTTCTCTACTTCCTTCCTATATTTCTCTCCTTTACTATATTCATTTTACTATATTCTTTTACTATCTCTAGTTTAACTAAACTAAATCATTAATTGTTAAAAGCTGTTAGAAGTTTTCTTTTCCCCGGCTTAAAGGGATAATATTAATTTACAAGTCTACTATATTCTCATTAAAACTTAAATTATTAAAAGCTGCTCTCTTATTTTGTCAAAACTCCTAATTTAACCCTTACACTTTATAAAATTAATAATTGGAGTTATTGGGTATTAATTTTAACCCTTACATTTATATGGTGCTTTATCACAAGTTTAGGGTGCTAAATCACTAAAACTGGAAGAGGCTTCAGAGTCTCTTCACCATCTGTACAATATATGAAACTTAAAACAAAGATTTTTAACTTTTTTGTGTCCTGGACCCAATCTGCATTCATGTGAAAGATATTGTCTTTAAAGATATAAAGTGATAATAACAGTTGCTAGCATTTACAGAGTGCATTAGGACTTGCCAAGTACTTTATATTTATTTCATTTTATCCTCTCAACAACTTCAGGAAGTGGATGATATTTTTAATCTTCATTTTAGAGATAAGGAAATTAAACTAGACACAGGTCTTCCTTACTTCAGGTCTAATATTTTAGGCATCATACTACCCAACTGTCAAATTATATATAAATACATGTATACATGCATGCACGTATACATATATTTAAAAAGTAAATTATTATATTGAAATATAGCCATCAACATATTAGAAAACAAATCAGTTTCTTAGACTCTTTTTTGTAACTTCTGACCTAAAATTAAGATGATTAGTTTTTTTTTGTTTGTTTTTTTGTTTGTTTTTTAATTTTAAACCCTTAACTTCTGTGTATTGACTTATAGGTGGAAGAATGGTAAGGGTAGGCAATGGGGGTCAAGTGACTTGCCCAGGGTCACACAGCGGGGAAGTGTCTAAGCGAGATTTGAACCTAGGACCTCCCATCTCTAGGCCTGGCTCTCAATCCACTGAGCTACCCAGCTGCCCCTAAGATGATTAGTTTTTGAAGGTAATAAATTTCTTACTCTTGAGATAAAATTCTGAATAAATACTTAGTACCTTTTAGTAGAAAGTGGGTCAAAATAAGATATTAGTTTATCTATTACAAAATATATTCAGAAACTTAATTTTTTTCTCTTAAAAAACAAACATAGGGTACCTAAGTAGTGCAGTTGATTGAGTGCCAGTCTGGAGTCAGGAGAACCTGGGTTCAAATCTGACCTCATACACTTTCTAGTTGTGTGACCCCAGGGCAAGTCACTTAATCCCAATTGCCTTTCCCTTGCCATTCTTCTTAGAATTAATACTAAGACAGAACCTAAGAGTTTTAAACAAACAACTTCTATACCTATAAAATATGTAAAACTTGATAACAACAAAAAGTGCTTAAATTTAGATATCCTGTTATTATGTCTTTGGGTGGGTTTAGTAAGGGAAAAACTGATTCGAAATTCAGAAGTTAGAGGAAATTTGGGACCCACTTTGAAAGAAATACTGAGCAAAGAATTTGCTTACATCTTACCTAAGGCTCAAACCAAAGAAAGCTATTAGATACCATGTATGCTCATGGCTCTCAGCAGCTCAGTCTGTCAAGATCCAAATGTAACACCATTCCTCACAATTTGTGGAGTCCAACACCTAGAATGCTCACTGCTGGAGAGGGAGACCTGGCAGAGACAAAATTGTTTATTTGAGACACCAACCCTGTTATGCAGGGTTTGGCATAACTGATCCAGTCACATCCTGTTACAAATGGTGCACTAACAGTGGGGCTTCTAAAGCTTTGTTCTGAAATTGGATCCTGAATAAATACTGCACCTCCAAATCAGACCCAGCAGTGAAAAAGGACTGCGTATAGTTGTGGGAATTTGCCCAGATGACTACTTAGGGAATTAACTGGAAGACAAGACTATCTTAATTATCCAATTTATGGTGCCCGGGATAGCTTAATGTGTATTCTCAACATTATTGCTTCTGAATGGTCAAATGTTTGGCATAGGCTTGATTGGTACCATTGTGCCTGCCAGGATGGCTGTTGGTGAAGGCATTCAGTCCAGGAGTTTTAGAAAAAAAAGTTGTCTGGCTACCTTTTCAGGTAGTTCTTCTACTTGAAAGAAGCCCTGTATAATCCAAATAATTTGGTTATATTGAGCACAGGTTGAAGCCATTGTAGGTATGTTGCATTGATTTCTTTCTTATAGAAAATGACTTGGGTCAGCCAATGGTCTCCTAACTGTTTCAGTCTACTTTTCACTAACAATAATAATGCCATTTACTAAAATGTTATTGCTTAAAATTTCATAATGTTTTATGTGATGATGGATTTAAAACAAAAAGATTGCTCTTCTGTTTAGAAAAATGTGGTCTCCATTTTCATGTTATTCTAACCATTATATCGTGAATATTTCCATATATGTTTTATAAACAGACATTGAATGCCTTCCTCACTCTTATGACTCCTTCTGGACTTATAAATTACTCTACCTTTCTTATTCTTGGGATACAATTAAGATTACACGGTCGGGACACCATACACGACCTACATCAGCACTACTGCAAGGATTTTCTTTGCAATGGATACAATCCAAAGACACATCTCTGATGTGTCTGTAGTGACCCATTTTCTTAGAAATACTTCAGCAGTATTGCTTTGGATCAAGAGAGCCCTTATCACCAGATCCATGATTGTTAGTTTTGGAATGGGGAAAAAAATGAAAATATTTCGCTGTCTCAGTCTTATTTGTTTTTTCTAGGCAGAAGTGCACCATTTCCAGAAAAAGCCAAGAATCTAATCAAAACCACCAATCATAAATTGATTCCTTGGCATTTAATCACTTCTTCGCAGGAGAAAGGTATAATAAATAAGTGAGAAAACAATTGATAGATGAATGATTATGCCATGAGTTTGAGTGAGACTGAAGTTTGGACGTAGACAAAAATGAACATCTGCTGTTTCCTTTTTTTGTTTGTTTTTTTGTGTTTTTTTTTGTCTGTAGTTATCAGCTGCTGTTGATATTATTATTAGGTGTTATTAGGGTGAACAGAGCCAGGTATTTCGTCTGATGGCTGGAGTTGCTGGGGTAAAGGTACTCAGAGATGTCCAGGCAGAAGGAAAGGACTTCTATCCAGCAACGGGTCCTAGGCAAGTCCCTGGTTTCGTGATCTTCTTTAATCTTAAGGAAAGTGGACAGACAGGGCAATCACTGTGCCTAGAGGGCTGTCTGCTTCGCACAACAGCGGGTTACAGCAGCTCCGTGGCGCAGCATCGGTGCCCATTCCTTAGTTATTACCAATAATATATCACTTGGAAAATAAACAGAAAGATAAATGATGGGACAGATGTCTAATGAGGCGAAGGTTAAGGAGTGTTAAATTGTGCTGGACACCATTCGACTTGCTGGTGTTAAATTATGCTGTGTGCTCTGAGCTCTCTCCCCATGAAAGGTCAGCCCACTGGCTATGTTCTCAGGCGATTTATGAAATTTAAGAATGGCCTGCATGCCTATCTCTCCGGGAGGTGAGCTGCTTGCAGCCCTGTCAGCAGCAGCCCAGCAATAAACCAAATTGAACATCAGTCAAAACAATCTATCTTCTTAGCTTGCCCCATGGCAAGAGCTTCTCCGTCAGATTCTCTCCGCTCAGCCGTGACACGGAATATTGTTAGTTGACATATTCCTATAACTACTCAGACGCTTGCACAGACTGTACAAACCAGACCCCCCGAGTAGAGTGTGTTTCAGTAGGGGATGGGGGTGGAAAAAAGGCTTGGTGGGACTGGACTTTCACATGTGCTGTGGACCAGAGATAAGGGACTACTTATGGTTTCCATAGGCAACTTATTGAATTCATAATTGCACTGTAGGATTCCAAGGAAAAACTCTTGGTGCCAAGTCTATTGGGGGGCCAGAGCTATTCCATTACTGTGTCTTGGTCCTAAGAACTGAAATGGCTTGTAAGGTCCACTCTCCCTTCTACCTACCCTTGCAAGCTCCTTGAGTAAAATCAATCAACAAATATTTATTTAGTATTTGTTATGTGTGACCCCCCGCATCCAATATAAAGTCAAAAAATGAACTAGTCTCTGCCCCTAAATAACTTACATTCTATCAGTAGAAACAACAAATGGTCATGGAAAAATATATCATGACTTAAATTATTTGGAAAATATTTTTTAAGAGAGACGCTTTTCCCTCTCCTCCAATAAAATAGTAAGATTCTTGAAAACAATGTCAACCAGCATTTATGAACCAGATCTTGCCCTCAAGGATCATATATTCTATCAGGAGAGATGATAGACACACATATAAAAATATATAATCAATTAACCACATGGAAGAATACACGGTGACTTAAATTATATGGAAAGTATTTTTTTAAGAGAGACATTTTCCCCTCTCTTCCAATAAAGTATGAGATTCTTGGAAACAATTAGTCAACCAGATCTTGCCCTCAAGGATCATATATTCTATCAGGAGAGATGATAGACACACATATACAGATATATAATCAATTAACCACATGGAAGAATACATGGTGACTTAAAATATTTGGAAAGTATTTTTTAAGAGAGACACTTTTCCCTCTCCTCCAATAAAGTAGTGAGATTCTTGAAAACAATTAGTCAACCAGCATTTATGAGCCAGATCTTGTCCTCAAGGATCTTATATTCTATCAGGAGAGACGATAGACACACATATAAAAATATATAATCAATTAACAATCATTTATTAAACATTTACATAAAGACATTTCTCCCATCCCCCAGTGGGGTTTTAAGATTTTTGAGGACAATCAAAAAAGCAAATAATAGTAGCACCATAACTAATGACTATTAACAGTATTATTCTTGTACTTACCAACTATTTAAAACTGTATCTCTCTAAAATTCAGTGAAGAAGGTTCTCCATTGAAAGAAAAAAATCAATACATACATACATACATGGATTTTGCAGAATAGGTAGGTAGGAGTGTCAGTCTACATCTCAAAACTAGGGATTTTTCATTCAGTTTACCACAATCCTGTGAAATTTCAAAGAAATAAAATCTCAGAAAGAATGAATGAACTTTGAGGGGGGAATAATAGCAGACCCTGTTATTGCATGCACCTGATATTTCTTTGTATGGTGCTCTTATAATAACCAGACCTCCGAAGAGGCAAGGGAGGGAAGAAGAGAAATTATTTTTAGAAGTAATTTAAAAACTACCGTAGTTTTTTAAAAGCCTATAGTGGGTATTTAATTTTAAACCAAAGGAAGAAGCAGAATAAGATGAGAGATAATACCTCTTTCTGAAGAGTCTTCTTAATGTTGTGAATTTGTGGAGAGGGCAGTTGCATAGGAGTGCTGGACCCTTGGCATCAGGTAGACCTGAGTTTGAATCTAGCATCAGACACTTATTGATTTGTGTCCTGGGGAAGTCTCTTTACTTCTCTGTCTCTTTCCTTATCTACAAAAGGAGTTGAGGGGATAATGATGAATATTATCTTGCTGGGTTGTTTTGCAGATCAAATGAGTTAACATAAAGCTCATAAAACTTAAAGCACATTATAAATTTTAGCTATGATGATGATGATGATGTTGATAGTAATGATTTCTGCCATATCTAGAAAATCTGTGAACAGATTATTGTGCTCCTGTGGAAAGTACCAGAGGAAGGGATGGGGTAATAACACTGTATATTGGCACAGATATTCATGAGCAATCATCTCTAATTGGAAGTAATCCCTAAAAATCAGGGGACTATTTAAAAATTGCAAAAGGGAGTACACTCTTCTTAAAAGTGGGCTTCCTGAGAATGACAGTATTGTGCACACAGGTCCACATCAGCTCTCTTAAAAAGTGACTGATCTGTCTATTCACCTTGTAGGCTCACATGTTCAAAAGACCCTTCAGCTCCACTGAATGAAATCAGATTACTTCTAAATCTGAAGTGCTATTTACTATCAACGACCCTGTGTGTTCCTCTGACTTTTCTGGCCCAATAGCAGATAATACATCATTTAAAAGAAACTGACTTGTAGGAGGATTTATTTTCTGATGACCACCAAGAGAGAATCTTGCTAGGGTCAGAGGTCAAATACTTATGTCAAGAACACTTTATTCAGTAGCAATAAAAAAAATTGACCAGGCATCAGTAAAGCCCTGTGGGGGCCCAGTCTAGAGCTAAAGATATTCTTACAGTTTCCTAAGTGCACAAAGACTATGCATTTTGGTTTTCACATGGGCTGTGAGAGTTCCCCTCCCTACTTCCTCCATTCCTTCCCTGCCACCCTTTAATAAGAAAAAAAATTAGCTGTCATTGTTTAAATCAAAACAAATTAGACCTGGGATCCTGGGGGTAAAGAAAAGGCCAAGTCTTTTTGGACCCCAAAAAATTAAATAAATAAATACCACATTAGAATCAGTCAGCAGATCGGAAATGTCTTTCATTTTGGGGTTATAAATCCTTCCTAGGCATTAATAAGTTGCTGTGGTACGGGGTGTGTTTCTGGTGTTGAGGGTGCTGCTTCTCTGAAGGGACTGGAAGCAATTCTGGGCTCTGCTTTGAGTGTGAAATGAAATCAGGGAATTGGAGTATTGGGTGGAGGGGTTGTTGTTTTGAGTCTGAGGTAAGAAAAAAAATCCTGAAATGAACCCACCAAAAGCTTAACTATTTCATTTTTATTTTTTGAGAAGGGAGGGTTTGATTTTTCCTTGGCCAAGTTGGCTAAGTTGTTTAGGCTTTTTATCCAACTTGCAAATGTTACTTACCCACTTATTTAGTTTGTGGTGAAATGAGATGGGGGGAGGTGGGCTATGATTTGTTTCTTTTAGCTGACTTCCCTCCTTCTGGTTTCCACACCTCTATCCTCTCTCTCTCTCTCTCTCTCTATCTCTCTCTCTCTCTCTCTCTATCTCTCTCTCTCTCTCTCTCTTTCTCTCTCTCTCTCTCTCTCTCTCTCTCTCTCTCTCTCTCTCTCTCTCTCTCTCTCCCCTCTCTCTTTCACACAAACACACACACAGACATCCCCCCATGACACATACCCCATGGGAAAAGAGGCCTTTGGGAAGAATTATTCTGAAGAAAAACCAAGATTCATCATTAAAGCAGTGCAGGCAGAGTCCCAAGAGGAGGTAAGAACAAATATGAGTTCACTACAATACCTTTTCTCAGCTCATTTCTGAGCCACATATGTAATAATAACTTCAAATAATACATATTTCCCTCAGCTGTATAGAAGGACTTGCCTAAGACTATAAGACCAAGCATTGAGTATACATGCTTTTTTTCTCCCCTCGGGACCTATGATTTAGTTGTTGTGGGGCAGACACAGTGTGAGCTCCTTCCACCCATGCAGATCAGCAACTCTTCTGTAATTTATAATCTGAGATTGATTCATGGGATATTAAGAGGTTAAGTGGTTTATCTAGGTACACCCAGCTTAGTTAGAGTCAAGACTTTGGATCAAAGACTCGAATCCATAAAGAGCTTCATTGGTCATGTAGACCGAATATAATGATATCTATTTCATTTTGTTTAAAAACTGGAGTGAAGGATGAAAGTTGAATTTTGTTTTTATTTTAGACATCTGTTTTGAGATATTTGTAAAGCCCTTGATACAGTCCCTGGCACTTAAAAGGTGCTTTAAAATATACTTGTTCCCTTCCTCTTCCTCCTCAATTCCCTCTCTGTGGGTTTTTCTCTTCCCTTACCTTCTTATTAGGCTCTCTCAACAACTCCAAATTGTATCTTTCCACTAAGAACCTAACAGAATCAAGATGATTTTCATAATGTCCAGAAACCTGGTCTTAAGAGTCGGGGAAGAATGACTGGTAAAGATTGCCTCCTCCTTGATGATCAGTTATCAAGATGGGCATTGTCACCTATGATCTTGGTTAACATTGAGGCTGGGAAAGGTACCTTTAAGGAATTAAAGAATATGTTAATTGTGGGTCACATAAATGACAAGTATTCAGGAGTTCATCATCCAGTTCCAAAAGCAATATCCACAGAGCAAAGGCAAGGACTGCAAAGACCAGAATTCAAGTGGTCAATAAGGTAGACCCAAAGATGTAGATATATCACAGATTTTAATCCTGAAAGAACACCAGAGGTCATCCAGTTGGTAGCCCCCATATTTTAAGTAGAAGAAAACTGGCCCAAATAATTTAAGTGACTTAATTAAGCATCAGAAGTGGGATTGGAACCCACACCCTCTGACTCTAGAGCATGTACTCTTTCTACTCTATCAAGCTATCTCCCTTCCTAGGGAGTGAACTTCTCAGGGTTATTGTGAGAATTAAATAAGATATATAAGTTTATTGCAAGACAAAGTTAATTTGTTTTCTTCAGAGGCAAGAGAGGGCCAACACTTTTGGAGTCCAAGAGTGTGGAGGGAGCCACTTCTCTGTAATATGTCAAATGCAAAGCAGTTGTAAAAGCCTGGACAAAAGGGAAGTATATTGCTTTGGCTAGTACAAGATATATTTTCCCTCTTTGTTCTCTCTTATGTGTTAGAATTTGATTTTGTAAGAGCTATTAATATAGTTGCACATGCAGCAATATGGTGAACTGGACATGGTAAGGTATCATTTAATACATCAAATGTCTAGTTCTGTGCTGTGCTCCCTGTGGCCACTCAATAAATACTTACTGACTGACTAAGGCAAAAATTTAAAGTAAATAGAGTTTTTCATTAAATTTTCTTAAGCTTCAATGAACATAAAAATGGAGACTTTTCACTTAATGTTTAAGAGGGAGAAAGCTGAAACATTTATGGTTTCATTTGAGAGTCCAACCAAATGTACAGCCTTTCATAGATTATTTCCCACCTGTCCAAAACTAAAATTGAGTTTATATGATATTGGTCTCTCTCATGCAAACACTTTCATAAATTTTATAATTTTTTTTCCAACAGAGTTTTAACATTCTTTGCAGATGCTATTCTGTGATGTTTTAGAGGTTGAGGAGACTAGTAGAAAGTATCCTTGGCTTGCAAGATAGGAGATGTGAGTTCTAGTCCTGGTTCTGCCTCTGCAAACCTGGGCAAATCAGTCATTTTACTTTCCAATACCTGTTTCCTTGTTTTTAGAATGATGAGATTAAATTCCATGGATTTTTCAAGTCACTTTTTGCTGTAATTATGTATCTTAATGTATTCTATTATAATAATATTTTTTATTTCAAATCCATGTTCACAGCTGTGCTCTCACAATCCTGCAAAAATGCAATGATATAGAAATCTTAACTGAAAAAACATATTCTCTCTCCTCTCTCTTCTCTCTCTCTCTTTCCTTCCTTCCTTCCTTCCTTCCTTCCTTCCTTCCTTCCTTCCTTCCTTCCTTCCTTCCTTCCTTCCTTTCCTCCTTCCTTCTTGCTGTAGACACTTACTAGCTATGTGACTCTGGATAAGTCACTTAGCCCTGTTTGTCTCAGTTTCTTCATCTGTAAAATGAGCCAGGGCAGGAAATGGCAAACCACTCCATGATCTTTGCCAAGAAAACCTTGAATGTGGTCATGAACCAAGAGAGGCTAAGCAACAACCAAAAATGGAATATCTGGGATTTAACATGGACCTTGAAAGATGAATGGCATTTAGATAGGCAAATGGAAAGAAAGAGGGTATCCTAGAGAGAAGGTTTAACATTAGAGCATTATTATACTTTTAATGTAGGTAGTATTTATATACCTCAGTAGATTAAGACCCAGGCAATTATGGGTTCAAATCTGACCTCACCTATGTGACTCTGGACAAATTGTTTAAATCCCATTGACTGCTGTTCTGCCTTGGAACCTATACACAGATTCTAAGAGGAAACATAAAGGTTAAAAAATATCAAACTAAACTACAATCACTGTTTAGTAGGTAACTGAAAAGTAGTCATATTTCTCCAGATATTTAGCATAAATCCCTGCCAGTACCAGATAAATACTGGCTAGTTTATTTTCTTGTGACAATTAATTACATTGAGATGCTATTTGTAAATGTTGAATTAGTCCAATATTTACTTGATAGCAAACAATGTGTACAGGGCAGCCTGGAAAATGTTGAATTTCTCCATGAAGGCCAGCACAAATATGCTCTAATGATATGTATCAATCTTATCCATTTTATAAAATATGTCATTGAAACTATCTTAATTGAGCATTCATTATGTTTTTGGTTTAGAAATGCAAATAACTTATTTGATATGTTTTAACATATTTTTTTAACTTTAGAAAGGGTATGTTTAACGAATACTTAATTCAATTTGGAGCTATCTCTCTTTAGAAGTATCAAAATGATGTAAGAACATTTTCAAAATCTTTTTGCTTGGAATAACATTTATTCTTAGAAGCAAAAAAAATGGCATATTTAATAACTACTTTTGTAAATACGCTCTCCACAGCATTTATCATATTATTACCCTTTGGTAAAATGTTAATAATTGGGTTTCCCAATCAACCTTATGAGGTTGGAATATTCTTAGTAAATAATTCAGACTGTCTTCATTTTTTCCCCACTGACTTGGGATGTGCTTCATATATTTATTTAGCTTATCCAATTGTATTGTGGGCAAGTCACTTCATTTCTCTGACACTGTTATATCTTCTGTAGAATAGGTATAGCATAATTGACACTACTTATCCCATGTTGATGCTATGATGGAAACATTTGATTAAATTAGTCAATTATATACAGGTATTATTATTTTTGCTGGAAAATGCTTGCTAAACATTTAGTTATGCAGAGGACTATGCTAAGCACACAAGAAAATTGTTGCTTTTCCTGATCCTATGATTTCATTGGTGTAGGGAACAATTTACAACTTTCCTCTTGGAGAGTTGCCTAAGACTCTGAGAACTTAAGTGACTTGCCTACAGTTACATGCTACCTCCAGGAATTTTACAATATTACAAAGAGATTACAAAACATACAGAAATAAATAGAATTTCAAAGCTTTGTGACCCTATGTAAGTCACTTAACCTCAATTGCCCAGCCCTTACTGTTCCTCTACCTTAGAACCTACATGTAGTATCAATTCTGAAAAAGAAGGTAATGGTTTAAAAAAATAGAATTTTAAAAGAAAACATAACTGGCACACAAAAACAGAAGAAAGCAAAGTGAGAAGTTTCGAGGGCAAGGATATTTGAAATGTTTATTTCTAACCCTCATACTTCTACTACCTTGAATATAGGAGGTACTTATTAAAAACTTGTGGATTTATATGTAAGATCCAAGGAAGCAAAGGCAATTTGTGACTGAATGAGATTAGGAAAAGCTCAGAGAGAAAGTGCCTTTTGGATGAGGTCTAGAGGGTTGAGTTAGATTTCAACAACCAGAAGTGGTTTCAGAGAGAACATTCCAGAATTACCAGACATTCATCAAGAAGGAGGAGAAATCCACTGTGGTTGGAGTATCAGGTACTTAAAAGAAGTGTGAGATAAGGCTAGAGTGATAGAGGAGCCCCAGATGCAAGAGAATTTTAAAAATATCAGGCTAAGGAGAAGGAAAGTTCTTATATAGGTGGTGAGCTAAAATACTAACTGAAAGAAGTTTTTCTTAGTTTCCTTAATGTTAATGCTGGTCCTGCATATATCCTGCTTGTAATAAGAGTTTTTTTGCATCTTGTCTTTCCCTGGTTTGTCATTCTATATATCTCAGCTTGTACAATATGTAGTATATAGCTGTTGTTCATCCCTTGTTTTGAAGAGGACAAATGACGTTACAAGAGTGATTTCTTAACTTGCTCATGAATTGTATTTTAGTGAGGCAAAGCAGCACAAAGTCATCAGTCCCACTCTCTTCCAGTCATCAAAGTCCAGTGGTAAGACAAAAGTCAAAAGAACTAGGACTGGCCCAGGATTCAGTGGAAGACCTTGGCATCTTCAATGTATGACTAAGCTCTAGGCAATCAAAGGAGCCTTCTTCAGCTGCCTTCATGGCTATTTGAACAAATCGTTCTCAACCATTCATTCCACAGGAGGAAATCTTCCCCTCCTTAGGGTAGATATCCACTTAATTCACTGATAGGTTTGGAGTCTATTAGTTATCCTCAATTTGATTTAACTTCTCTTTCGAGATGGTTATATTGGAGTGTGACCATTGCTCAGGCCACAGCTTCTTGGAGACATAGGTGAGAATAGGGTGAAAGGTAGACACCAAAGATGTATGAGCAGCCCTGAAAGGTGGTTTTGAAAGCTCTTACACCAAGGTAATCATCCTTCCTGGACATTCCATATGGTCCTTGGTATATAGCTCCTGCTCTATACCCTTTCATTTTGTTCCTCCTCACCACTATTTTAATTTCTGTCATAACCCCACTTACTCCTCCCTCAAATTATCTCCCCTTCCCTTGTCTTATTCCCCTTCTACTTCTCTGTATGGTAAGAAAGAATTCTATATCTCACTGAGTATAATTGTTTTTCCCTCTCTGAGCCAATTATGATGAGAGTAAAGTTTAAGCATTCTCCATCACCATCCTTATCCTCCCCACTTTATAATCATTTTTCATGCTTCTTTATGTACAATTTATCCCATTCTTTCTTTCACTTCCCTTTTCTCTTAGTGCAATACTCTCTTTTACCCATTGATTTTTTACTTATCATTCATGTCACATACCATACATATATCATACATACATATAATTCCATATCATAATATTTACATGTACATCATATTTACATATACATCATATCATTATAATCAGCTTACTTCTCCACTTTCTATCTACTCTACTACTAAGAATAATTTTTGAGAATTACAGATATCCTCTTTCCATGTAGATATAGAAACATTTTGACCTTAATGAGTTGTTTAAATTTGCTCTTTCTTATTTACCTTTTTGGGTGTCTCTTCTGTCTTGTCTTTGGACTTCAAATTTTTTGTTAAGATCTGACATATTCTTAAGGAATACTTGGAAATCTTGTATCTTATCAAATGCCCATTTTTTCTCTAAAAGAAAATATTCAGTTTTGCTGGATAGGTGACTCTGAATTGTAAACCCAAATCTTTTGCCTTCCTGAATATAATATTCCACACTTTCAAGCCTTTAATGTAACAGCCACTAGGTTCTGTGTGATCTTGAGTGTAGCTCCATGGTATTTAAATAATTTCTCTCTGGATGTTTGAAGAATTTTCTCCTTGTCTTGGTGGCTCTTGAATTTAGCTATTACATTCCTGGAAGTTGTCATTTGAGGATTTATTTCTGGAAGTGATTTCTGAATTCTTGCATTTTCAATTTAATTTTGTATGAGGATCTTTGTGCAGTTTTCTTTGATAATTTCTTGTAATATGATGTCCAAAGTTTATTTCTTGAACATGGCTTTCAGGTAGTTCAATAATTCTTAAATTGTCTCTCCTAGATCTATTTTCTAGGTCAGTTTGTTTTTTCAATGAGGTATTTCAAGTTTTTCTCTGTTTTTTCCCATTCCTTTGATTCTGATTTATATCTAATGGGTAGTTGTTCTACAATTTTATTTCACTTTGCAAAGGAATAATAGACAATAGTGAGTTCATCTTATATTAAAACTTTACAAACTCATTGTCTTTTTTCATTACAACTTATCTTTTATAATTTTATTACCTGGTTTTGGGGAATCAAATGATCCTGAGCAATTTTGTCTTGATGCTTTCCAAAGGCTACAGTCAGGCAGTTTTTTTTGTGACCAGGGACCTTTAAAACTTGGACTCTGCAGCATTAAAAGGGCCCATGTGGAAAGATTGCTTAAACTATTAGATAGGCCCATATTGGTGAACTTATGGCACACTGGAGAGTGTGCCTCAGGATATTTCTCATGCATGCCTCATGGACATTTCTCACATCACCTGCCCTTTTTCCTAGCAGTCTAATGGGAGTATTTCCTCTCTTCCTTGTCTGGGGTAAGTTAGGGGGCTCACATGCAGTGCAAAGTTGGCAGTTAGGGCATTTGGTATCTAGGTTTGCTATCACTGTTATAGGCTATATTTAGCCAATTTATCATCACTTATGAATGTAGTAGATTAATAAATGGCCAAAATAGCCAGATGGAGAATATTAATTTCTCCAAATTCAGAGACCAATAACCTTTTTATTTCTTATATATGGGGGAAATAAATGACAGCAGCTTATTTTGGACTGTTCTCAGAATTGTCTGAGTCTACTCTACCTATTTTATTCTTCAAAACTTCACTTAGAGGGCTGAAATCTGAATTTTCTTAGTATTGTTTTTCTTCCCTATTTTCCTTTATATGAGGCATTACCTGATAAGACCTCTACCACTGTAGTCTTATCTAGACCAGTTAATATTTTGTCGTCAATGTGGTGATATTTCTTAATGCTTTCAAGCAAGGAAACCTCTTCCAGGCCTCTATCCCTAACAACTTGGCATAGAACAGTTCAGTTCAGTTCCTGGTGAGGGATGGTGAAAATATATTCTACTCCTTTTCAGGTGAAAGTAAGTTAATACTGAGTAGTCACAACCACAGGAATTGAGAACAAAAACCTTTAGGGTTATAAATATTCCTATACCCTTCACCCTAGCTGTGATCTACCTTAATGATGGTGAACCTTTTACAGATAAAGTCCTAGGCCCCACCCCCATCTTACCACACCAGACCAAGTGCCATGTCCACCCCTCATTATTAAGTGTTGGGTGCATCCTGCCGCCACCTTTAATCCACACAGGGGAGGAAGAAGGTGCTCCCATTAGGCTGCTGGGCAAAGGGGTGAATGAAGTAAGGAATTTTCTCAGAAAGTGTAGAGAGGGGGAGGGGAGTGTTCCCAGTGCTCTGTTCCCCTTTAGCTCTATTACCTGGGAGCTGCCCATCATGCTCTTCTGTTTGGCTGCTGGGCAAAGGGGTGGGTGAAGTGAAAAAATGTCATCAGGTATGATGGAGAGGAGGAAGGTGGCAGCTGAGTTCAAGTCCCTCTGTCTTTCTAGTAATGAACCTGGGGGTAGGGTGGGTGGTCATGTTCCCACAGAGAGTACTCTGTATGCCATCTTTGGCACCTGTGCTATAGATACGCCATCACTGGTCTACCTAAACTACTACACTGAAAAATTAGCAATGTCTGAATGGATAGGCATGACTTTTTTTAAGATCCCTATAGTACAACAAAAGGTACTAGTTTTCTTCTTCATGAGCTATTCAGGATTATTGTAAGGGTAGATTGCTTAATGAAATAGTCCAGCTTCCTTTATTCTTTTATCTTGAGGGAAATAATATCTTTCCACTTTCTGTGGGGTGACCAAATATTATTTGGCACCAAAAGGGATTGTTCAGCCAAATCCAAGCATTTATATTTGTCCATATCCACATTTAGTTATTTATGCTGATGTTGCTAAAAGCACCTATAGAGATACTGATTCCAAAGAGCTCACAATATCCTTTCTCTTCATAGACTTCCATTCAAAAGAAAGATATTGTTTTTCTTTTAAATTGGGGTTTTTTAAGCAGAAATGAGTGCTCTCTTTTCTTAACAGAGTTCTACCAGTTAATGTAAGCATGTTTTATTGTTTTTCTTACTAATATAATTTATTACATTTTCTCCTAATAATGGATTGTCATAATGTTAATCAATATTAAAGAACAAATATCGACTCCATCTTGGTCTCCTTACTAAGAGAGTACCAATGCAGAGTCAAAAGAAAGTTCTTAGCTTGTTGGATGCCCTTCCTATAGAAGAATTTGTAGGAAAGAATGATAAAAACCTGTACCAGAATCAGGCTTACTTATTTTTCCTTTGTAGTTAATTATAATTGTTTAGAATTCTAAATGGCAGCTGTGTTATAATTTAGAAAATTAAGTTGTTTTTCTTATATTAGAAATGAGAAAGGGTATGTTTGACCTATTTTATGATGAAGAAAAAAATCTATTCTATGGAAACTTACAAAACTGACAGAACTAATTTTCTCAAATACTCAAGGACATTGTTCATTGTTTATCTCTTAATTGAGGTCTCATAGATAAGTTGGGCCTCTTTCAGACATGGTTGCCTCCCTCTCAGCTTTGTTCCAATACATGCAGGCTCACAGGTGTCTTTATCTCATCTGTGCAGTTGCAGGATATAATTTCTGCTCCATACTCCTCTCCTACTCAAACCTAGTTTCCAAGACTGAGGACTTGTGGGAAACACCAAAATGTCTTTGAAGCTCTCTTAATTTGACCTACTCTTGATCTCTGTAGATGTTACTCAGTTATCACTCTTGACATACCTCCTATATATCTGCAATAGCATTAATATGCCATTATACTTTTTGACACTTCGAGATTCATTTCTCTGGAAAGAATGAACTATCCAGGAATAACTTCATAATAAACTCTAAACATTTTACTTGTTAATTGGATTGTGGTCTTCTGTAATAGGGAGGACACATATAAGAGTTGTATTGAATGAGAAAACATTAATGGGTTGTAGTTAGCAAAGAAGTATGCCATGAGGAAAAGATGAATAAGAAAACAAATGTGAACTGTCAAAGGGAAGAATCAGTGGTGATGAGGTTTAGGACTTGCATAGATAGGTTAGTGGGTTCCTGAAGTAGGGCAGTCAAGAGTAGGTGTAGATTTTTAAGGAAATTTGTTGTTTCTTTTGGGGAACGCTGAGTTTAAGCTGCCATTAACTCATCCAGCTGAAGTTGGGTAGTCGATATCTATAAAAATGGGTAAGGAGATGGAGCCAATTAGAGAAAGTAGTCAAAGCTAGATATAATACTTTCAGTCATATGATTTTTAATAATAGGTGAATTGGGGAGTTCATGCTATTATCAAATGAAGAGCATACAGAAAGGATAAGCTCAAACATTGAACTCTAAAGAATTCTTACTTTATACAGAGAGGGAGCCAGGAAAAAAACAAAAGGGGAAAATTGGAGAAGTAAGGGGAAAACCAGAATGCTTGCTATGTCATGAACCCAAAGGAGAAGAGACATCTCAGAAGGAATGAATAGTGTCAGCTATATCTAATGTTGCAGAGTGGTCAAGGAGAACCATTTAATGTGGTGATTAAGAAATATGAGGAAATTAAAGAAATATCAGAAAAATAAAGACATGTGGTGTTTAAGAAATATAAGGAAATTCCAATAGGTGATCTGAAGATAGCAGGGGCTAGCTGAATCTATGACCTACTTTCACTTAAAAATATATTAAAAAAATTTCTTGGTACACCTTCACTATCCTGAAGTGTAATGGATTTACTGCTGCTTGATCCTCCCTGATCCTGATGTGTGTTCACAATTTGTCTGCTTCTCTTACCTAGCAAGAAACAAAACTGTTCACCTGCTTTCTCATGTCCTGTGGAGAACATATAGGATTAAAACTGGATAATTTTCTTAAATGACGGAAGTAATATAATAATATTACTGAAGGAAAGGTTACAAAAGGCCTGAAGTTATGAGTTCTAAACCATAATTTAATCCTCTGGGGAATTCTAAGGGTAGAATAGAAAGTAGAGAGAAAAGAGAAAGGGAGCCAATGATGAATAATGGTGGATGGCAATTGTTTTTTATAGGAATGAAAGATTTAATGATTTCTTTAATTATACATTTTTTCTTCCTGCCTAATTTCAACAATAATCAAGTGGTAAGATCTTAGCCACCCTATTATTGCTGGAAAAAGCCACACAACCTTGCCAAATTGGTCTTCTTCAAATGTAACAATCTTTTTTATTCCTCATTACTCATCTTGATCTTGCTTCCTTCAGTGGTCATTCTTTCCTTTAAGCCATTTACATTAATCACATTCTATCTTAAAATGGCCTTATTTCCTATTGTAGTGAGAAAATTAAAGTTACTTTTCTCAGCTCCCTTAATTACCTTACTCTAATATCAGAATTATATATCTATGTCTTCATCTACACATCATTCTTTACTTTAGCCTATGAGGAAAAGGTCACCACTCTCCTTGCCAAAGCAAACTTCTCTTTTTGTTTCCTTGATCCATTATTCTTTGATCTCATCCAAGAGTTTGTATAGTTTATCTATCATGTCTGACCATGTCTCTGTCTCTCTCCTTGTTATCTATGATGTTTCAATTTCTGGACTCTTTTGTTATCTAACCTCTTTATATCTTAATATCTTCATCTCTAAAATGAAGAAGGTGGGATACATGACATTATAAACTGATTCCAGTACTGCAGTCATATTTTCCCCATCCTTAAAAATCTTCCTCATTTTTCTGTTTTATTTATATATCCCTTTAAATTTATATATCCCTCTAAATTCCTAGAAAAAGTCATACACATTTACCACCACCTCTTCTTACTCTCCACTTCAAAAAACACTTTTAAAAGTAGTATTGCATACTAGATAGAGGGGTAGCCTTGGAGGGAGATTGTTTTGGGTTCAAGTCCTTCCTCTGACATGTATTAGCTGTGTGGGCAAGGCAAACTTTGAGAGCCTCAATTTTTATAGCTTTAAGGTGAGTATATTGAATATGATGATTTCAGGAGAGTTACAAGCTCTAAATTGATGATCCTATCATTTTTATTGTTTCAGTGGCATTGTATCAGTCTCCTTGACTTTTATGCTGTTTTTTTTCAATATTGACTATTCTCCTTTTGTATGTTTTTTTCTTCCTTTGGCTATCATGACACTAACTCATCCTTGCCTTTCTACCTATTGAAGAAGTCATATCAGAGGTTTGTTATTCACTGTAAGTCTTTAGGAAAAATGTTTGTTTTGATCATCCTCAGTTTTCTCAGATATACAATGAGTCCATTTAATTAGGTGACCTGTGAGATCCCTTACATTTTTAAATCTTGGATCCTGTGTGGGACTGAGTCTGAGGAAAGAAGGTCAAATCTAAAAATGAAGACAAGATGTTCAGCCCCTCATTAGGTTTGAAATTTAGAATTAATGTTAGGAATGTGTATTTTGTTCTGAAAATAGTTGGCCATTTCTTTCAAAAATTTGTTTTCACATTTTTTTTCTGTTACTAATCTAGGTGTCTCACAGAGCAAAAGTCATAATATCTGGGTGACAGGGTTCTCTATCACTACATTGTTATAGTTTATTCATTAATCACCTACTACTTCATCACTCTTTTCCTTTCCATTCTTGAGCACTATATATTTTCCCAACTTACATATCAACTGAAATTATTTAATGAGTATTTGAATTATTTAATGAGTAGTTGAATAACTTTATGATGCATTCAGCACACTAGCAATTGAAGTGTAATATGTACGGGGCCAGAATTTACTTTGAAACTTGTACATTCACATATCATTAATGTACCCTTTGCCAGGGACCATGAGGAGGTGAGAGTAGAAACCATCCATTGGTGCCAATAGGCCAAAGAATCTTTGCCCACTACCCTTTAGAAGTGAAAATGAAATTGCAGCCACTCTGACCAGAAAGTCCAAAACCAAGTCAATGTTTAGAGTTGTTTCTATGACACTCAGAACCCTTGCCAGGTCTGTCTAAGCTCTCTGTGTACAAAGTCTATCTTTGGGATCCATTGTGCTGGACTACATCATATTTACTTAGCTTGAATGATTATTAGTGGTTGGAAGATCTCAAAAACTTTGGATAGGTATCTGAAAGTCTGGATGGTGGTTTGAACTTGATCCAGTTTAAGGAAACCTTGCAAGTCTGCGAAAAAGCAGTTGGAAATCACATGAGAATCTACGCTCAAGATATTTTGGCACCTAGTCCACAAAATGATGAGGTGTTGAAATATTTATATATGTGCTTGTGTGTATTCATACATGTACACATGTTCTATATGTGTAGTAGGGTCATAACTACATTGGTGTAAACATTTTCAATATGAAATGTATTTAGTATTTAATTTACTCATATTTATTTCTCCTTTGCTTATAAATACCTTGCCTTTTTTCTCTGAAAGTCTAAGTTAGGATTCCTTTACTCTGCATACCTAAATACCAAAGACTTATTTTGTTTTTTCTAAATTTTAGAATCTTAGACCTAGAATTGAAAGGGGCTTCAAAGGCTATCTAGACCAAGTCTCTCATTTTGTAGATAAGAGAACTGATATAGAAGGTTATGTGACTTGCCCAGGTCAATCAGATAATGAGTGTCTGAAGAAGTTTTTGAACCAAGGTATTCCTGACCCTAGATCTACTAGCTAGACCAGTCATGGTGAATGTATGGCATGTGTGCCAAAGATGGCTCACAGAGAGCTATCTGTGGGCACATGGCCACTCCTATTCCCCAACCCCCTGGTTCATTACTAGAAAGACAGAGGGACTTGGGTGGAGCTGCTCCCTTCACCCTCTTCATCTTGTCTGTCCACCCACCCTTCTGTACAGCAGCCCAATGGGAGTGCACAGAGAGTGAGGTTGGTGTCTCACAGGTAGAAGAGCTGGAAGGGAGTGGAGTACTGGGGCCACTCTCCTTCCCCTCTCTAAACTTGCTGAGGACATTCCTCACTTCACTCACCCCTTCGTCCAGCAGCCCAATGTGAGCATCTTCTCCCTCTCCTGTGTGGGGTAAGGCACATACTACACTTGATGGGGTGTGTGGTCATGACACTTGGCTTGGGGGAGTGAAATGGGAGGGGTCCCTGGCACTCTCTAAAAGGTTTGCCATCACTGACCTAAGCTTCTTGAAGTCAGGAATTGCTGTATTTTTTAGTTTGAATCTCTAACAGCAGGAAGGATCCCTTAACCTATATGGGTACTTAATAGGTACTTCTAGATTGATTGCCTACAACCATTGTTAGGAAATGCAAACATCACTACTCCAAAAATTTCTAAGACCTAAGTGTATGTAAAGAGGAGAGCTGATGAATGGCAGCTGTTATCCCCAGCAGACTACTAGTACTGTTGTGAGAAAAGTATTTTGTAAACCTTAGTATACTATAAGGCCATAGGTACTGCAGTGGATAGAGCTTCAAGTCTGGAGGAGGGAAGATCTGAGATCAAATGTGTCCTCAAATACTAGCTATGTGACTATGATTAAGTCATTTGACCATTGTCTGCCTCAATTTCCTTAATTTATAAAATTAGGATAATAATAGCATTTACATCTCAGAGATGTTATAAGGATAAAATGAGATGGTATTTGTAAAGTACTTAACACAGAGCCTAGCACATAATTTTTTTTTTTATCCTGGGACTCCATTCTAGGAGCATAGGGCCACAACCAGTAGGCAATGGGTCACACAGTCGCTCAGGGTCACCCAGCTGGAAAGTGTCTGAGCCCGGGTTTTTTGAACCTAGGACCTTTTCTTCTCTAGGCCTGGCTCTCAATCCACTGAGCTAGCCCAGCTGCCCCTACTTTAGGTTGCAGTTTCTTTAGCAGATGTAGTTTTTACAGGGTGGGGTTGCTAGCCCCACGCCCAACCCTCCTCCTTTTTCATCCGGGCTAGGGACCGTCCTTGGCCCAGGAGTGGTAAGGGTGGGCAATAGGGGTCAAGTGACTTGCCCAAGGTCACACAGCTGGAAGTGTCCAAGGCCGGACTTGAACCTAGGACCTCCAGTCTCTAGGCCTGGCTCTCAATCCACTGAGGTGCTTAGTAAATCCTGCTTTCCTTCTTCTAACATCAAATCAGTTCTCCTTGCTTTCTCTCTAGTCAACTTTGTCCACTATTGTACCATTATATTGCAAATTATTTGAGGGCAAAATTTTATCTTCTACTTCCATTCTATCTTTCCTTGATCTTCCCAAATTATTAATGACTTTTCCATTCTTGAACCTCATTCAATACTTTGTACATTTCTCATGTACTTCTTATTTTTCTTAATTATCAATGCATTAATCTTCTTCTCTCTCTCCCACATTACCTCTGATTTTAGTCCATCATCTTTTTGATGGCAGAAAGTGCATATTCTCTGACCTTTTTGTCTCCCTCCAAACCTACTATGGGCTAAGTACAAATTAGGAGCTTAATAAATATTTTCTTCTGAATTGTTTGACATTAACAGCTCAAAGTGATATAAAACTCAAATAGAAAATATATTGATACTGAAAAGCACATATTAACAATTTCTGTGCTCTATTGTATATTTGTTTTGTTAAACACTTTACTAATTGTATTTTAATCTGGCGTCCTCAGGAGTTTACCATCCAAATTCCTACAGGACTTGAGTTTTTTGATACCTCTGCCTTAATCACAGACACACTGTATACAAAAAATATTGCTGGTGAATTTTCTATAATAAAAAGAAAAAAACAGGAAAAATTTGAACGGATTGGAGTATTTTGGCAGGTCTGATTATTGAAATGAAGTATAACTTTGGTAAAACTCAGGCTATCTCCAAAACTAAAGCATTTTCTTTTATAAAATATACGTTTTCTTATGTAAAATACACTCAACTATGTGTGTCTGTTCCTATTTTATGTAAGCATATTTTGGGTAAGAGACTCCATATTTTAATAAAAATGTAATGGCTATGATGTTGAAGATTAGAGCCAAATGCAAATATGAGGCCCATTGTCAATAAAATAGTAGGCAGTCAATGATTCAGGGACTAAATCCATATGGAATCATGCACAATATCATTGGAACCAGGACTCAGATTTCTGCATCTGTGGTTTTCATTAATAAGAAGACTACATTAGGTGTTTCTAATCACTCTATTAGATCCCAGTGAATGATTTCTTGTATAAAATCTATATCTAGAGGTGCAGAATATATATGTATATTGTATGTATATGTATATATATATATATATATATATATATATATTTGTATGTATGTATTTGTGTATGTGAGGTGGTGTCTATATATGTGTGTGAGTCACAAGGGGAAAAAAGGAGATATTTTTGCTGGAGCAGAGAATCTGATTTAGATCAGATAACAGTGCAATTTTATAGTGAACTAATAGTTTTCTAAATGCTTTCTTCACAACAACACCATGAGTTAAGTAGCAAAAGTATTATCTCCATTTTGCAGAGGAGAAAACTAAATTGTTAAAGGGTTAAGTGATTTGCACATGACAACAGATAATATGTGTAGAAAAATAAATCCAAAATAAATCAGCAAAATAGAATCCATACAGTCTTGAATATGGCTACTTGGTCTGTTTTCCTGAAATATAACAATACTTTTAATAATAACAATTTAATAAGCATAAAATATGATATAATAAATATAAAAATGACTCCAAAGCCATTTTGTAGCAACTCTACCTCTTCTTACTATTTTGTGGTGCTCTAGGATCTAGACTGCTGAGTGGTACAATGGAAAGAGTGTTGAGCCTGGAATCAGGAAGACTCATCTTCCTAAATTCAAATTCTGGTCTCAGACATTTAATAGATGTATGTCCCTCGATAAGTTACTAAACCTTGTTTGCCTCAGTTTCCTCATCTATAAAATGAGCTGGAGAAAGAAGTGGCAAACTACTCCAGTTTTTTTTTGCTAAAAGAACTTCAAATAGCATCAAAAGAGCATGGGAAATGATTGAACAACAACATAATCTAAACAAATTCTAACCATCTTGTAAGGATGAGATTTGTGCAAGGGGGAAGGGACAAAAGGAGCCAGAGAAGGAGTGGCTGACAGTTTGTGACAGTTGGTGAAGGTTGAAACCAGAGATAATTTTGGTAGTTCTCTGGAGGAAGAGGGAGAGAGAGAGGTCTTTCGGGGGGAGGACTGAGAGAAGAAAGAGGAGGAGGACATCTCAGCTCAAATCCAGTCCTGAGAATCCTTCTTTGGACACTGAAACCCTGATTCCCTGGTCAAAGATTCCATCGCATCTCACCCAGCAAGACATCAACAGTAGAGTTAGTTAAGTTTTTGGACTCCATTTTGGGAGCAATCTCTTAAGTCTCCTTCCCCCATTACCCAACCTTCCTGAGAGACTCTTTCTCATCTAACTTACAATTATAGAAAAGGATAGAAACTGAAAACTAGAAATAGAAATAGAAGGAGAAGGAGCTAGGGGAGATGCTTGGGGGTGGGAACCTCAGTGATGGACCCCATAGAAATAGAGACGAGAGCACCCCAAAATCCCTCTGCCCTTCACCCCTTTCCCTAAACCCTGAATAGCAAATAATAAAAGCCATTCATTAGTCAGATAGCATTCCAGAGTGCCTGAGAGACAACAGGGAGGAGGGAAATCACAACTTGGTCTGGCTGCCTCCATCTTGGATCCAGACCACCCATTGTGAAGTTGACTGAACTTAGGGGAGTCTTGTGTGAACCCCATCTCATTCAGAATCGGATTGGGGTACCACATACCTCATCTTATAGGGAAGCCTTGCCTTCTACTCCTGTGGGGTGGCATGACCATCCAGGTCACCCAGTTTTGGAGTGACACCCCCTCGAAGTCTCTTGTGTATATTTGGCCTGAGGGGAGAGCTAGAAGAGAGTCTCACCACATAGACTCTCTATCTCCCCACAATCATAACATTAATTACTGACTGTTGTTATTATAATCTCTACTTGCTATTCTTTGTTCTAGTCACAACAGATTCTCCTCACTATCATATAAATATATCTAATGCCCCTTACTGCTTCTTTTCCTTCACATTTGGTTTCACCTATGTCCCATCTCTCTGAAGCTTTCATTTACTACATCATGAATCAATGAATTCTTCTTTCCTTTCATTTTCACAACACAATTTAGCAACACAGTATATGTTTTCTCACATAGATTGCTATTTTTTATGTGCCAATTTGTCTTTTTTCTATGTTAAAGATGGAGATCACCCTCTTATATATGTCCTAAATCCCTATTATCCTAGTGCCTGGCATAAAGAAAGTATATTGTAGGTATGCAAAAAATGTTCTATTCATTTGAACAAAGGCTAATCCTTTCCCCCAAATTTGGTTAATATAAAACTGAATTTCATCCTGTAATTAATGTTTTCTTTGTAAGCATACATATCCATATATGTTAACATATTCATATCTATACATACATATACAAACAGATACATGTGTATACATACATATATTTTCAATAAAACCATCATAAGAGTCTATTCTATGACTGTTTCTGACATTTAGATATTATTTATATCTTTTATTTTTATATCATCTACATTTGCCACTATATCTCTTCTTATTTTTGGTTAGGCCTATGTTAGATCAGTCCAGTAGTTCAGACTCTGGATCAGAATTCAATGAAATACTAATGAACCATAATCCACTGATTTACCAAAAATTAGTTTACTTACAACAAAAACTTTAAAAAGATAGTTTTGTTACAACTTAAAAATAGACACTGTTCCTTTATATTTCCCATTTATCATAACAACAAAACTTTGTTGGAAGGACATCTCACAAGCAGTGGAAATTCCACTAAGCCTCTGGATATCCCTGGGCCACAAAGTCTGATTAAGACTTAGTTGACAAGCAAACCCCATTGGTAGTTCAAGGTCTTATTCTACAGAACAACCAAATCCCAAGGATGCATCCCTGGACTGTAAAAGGAAACCATTTCAGCATATGTAAAGCAAACACTTTTCCCACCACATTCTGATGTCCTGTAATATTTTTATAAAGAATGAAAGGAAAGAGGATAGTGACACCTGAGGAATGTCCAGCATTATATCCTGTTGTATCACATCCATAGTCTTACATGAGCATTATCCATTGCTTATAAAGTTTCCCACATTTTGATAGTGTAATAATATCTATTGTATTCTCTTCAGATTTCCAATTGATAAACAACTATTTCCCTTCCTCCTCTGCCAGTATAAAACTATATGTGTGTGTGTGTGTGTGTGTGTGTGTGTGTGTGTGTGTGTGTGTGTGTGTATAAAATACATGAGACCTTTATTTTTATGGTGACCTACTTGATGTATATGTCTGACAGTGAGATTTCCGTGTATAAAGCTATAAAGTAATATTTTACTCACTTATTTAGTTGTAATTACAAATTGATTTTCAAAATGATTTAATGACTTTATATAGAACAAATAATTCTACCAATGGTTTATTAGCCTATCCATGTTTCTGTAATATTTCCAATGGACTATTCCAATCTTCTTTTTCCATCTTTTCCAGTATTCTGGAAGAAAGATAAAACTTCAAAATTATTTTGATGTTTATTTCTTTCATTATTGATTCAAATAATCTTTCTATACTCTTAAGAACTATTTGTTTGGAGAAGCTAGGTAACACAGTGGGTAAAGTGCCAGGCCTGGAGTTGGGAGGAACTGGGTTCAAATATGGCCTCATATACTTCCTATATGTGTGACTCAGGGCAAGTCACTTAATTTTGCTTGCCTACCCCTTGCCATTCTTATGTTTTAGAACTGACACTAAGACAGAGGTAAGTTGATTTTTTTTTGTTGTTAATGAACTATTTGTTCATATTTTTAGATTACTCATACACTGAGAGATAGCTTTTACATTTCTATCTTTCTGTTTGTTTTCAAAATATCTTATATATAAGAATCTTCCTTAAAAGAGATATTTGGAGTAATGATTTCTTCACATTTTTCTTCCATTTCCTAAATTATTATACATGCCTTAATTTCATTTGTACAAAAGTCTTTAATTTCTTGTCATTAAAATTATCTATTTTAATTTTTGTGATTAACCCCACCCATACTTGGTTAAGAATTCTTCCTTTAGCCATAGCCATGAAAGGTCTTTAATATGGTTCTCTACTTATTATTATTATTTGATGCCATAATACCTGTATTAATCTAAGTGTATATCTATCATGAGCTAATTGTGGTAAAATGTTGCTCTCCATACAATTTCTTCTGAAACTTTTTCCAATTTTCATGAGATTTCGTGGCATATTGAAAGTTCTTCTCCCAAATAATTTATATTCTCTGTCTCACTATGTTCAATAATTTCTAATACTTTCTAAATCAGTAAAAATGTTTGCTGCTTTACAATATAATTTATCTTTAAGTGCTTTTCCTCTTAATTTTTACTTTTTTCATGAATTCTCTTGAGATCCTTCATATTTCATCCAAATGAAATTTGTTATTCTTTTCCGAAAATTGTCTTATTGGGAGCTTAATTGGTATCACATCAAATCTATAAACTGTTCTATAATTTTTAATGACCCATATTTGTTCCAGAATGGTATTCACTTATTACTTTATTATAGGTAGAATTATTATATGATAATAAAATACCTTTCTAGACTAAGAAGTGGAAAAGATGTTCTTATTTGATAGGATGATAAAAATCAATTATCTGTAACTAAATGTTTAATATTTTGTGCCATTTAAAAATGAGCAGGTCTGACTTTAATGGTTCAATTATGAATTTGAATTTTCAGCATCAGAGTGTACTCTTTACATAAATAAAGTGATTAATGTTTAAGAAATGAATGGAAATAATTAAAGTTGGCTTTGGTGAAATCCTATTTCTTTATTAAACATCATTCTGGAATCCAGGAGTTGAAAGGGACCTGATTAAATAACCCAGTAGGTCATTTTGTCTCTGCATGTGGTATCATCAATCTGTGCTGTTTCCCTCAGTTTTTGTACAAACTTCATCAGTAAGTGTCTTGAGACCAGAAAAACCATTCTGGCTCATAAATTCTATTTCATTGCCCTTTTTGTATGATCTTTATTGAAATATGAATCTGAAGACATAGATTGTTTCATCATTACAGTTCAGTTTGGGGGCTTCTGTGGTCTAGGAAGCAGTCTCCTTAGGGACAGATAGAAGCACATAATTTTGAATGAATAAATGAACTGTGTTCTGGGAACATTTCTAAAGAAAACTGTGAGAAAGGGACCATGAATGTCTTTATATGGTGACTGATTTTTGAGAAAAAAGACAGATATCCACCTATTATTCTCTTTCTCTTTAGCCTTATCTTAGTGTAGACTTTTTTATTATTGTCGAGTTGGACTGTTCTTCACTGATCTTCTTGTCTTCTAAATCAGTTCTCAAGAGTACATCTTAAATAGAGATGCTAAAGACACTTTTTTACCCATTCTTCCATTGATGTCAACTATTGTCTCTGAATTAGCAAGGTTAATTGGATTTAATTCCAAAAGCCTCTGGCCTTAGAAGAAAGTTGGGTCAAAAGTAATAACTTGAATAAAGATTTTTAATATGATCTACTCCATGAGCCCACCTCTTCTTCAAAGTTACTCATTTCTGTTGCCTGCAGCTAGGCATTCCGTTATGGGGAAATGAATGGTGAAAATTTGTCAGATTAAAATATTCTATGAATTAAATATTTTTTAAATCCTCATTTGAAAGTATTAGGAACATTTTTATGACCTAGATTTAAAAACTAAATTTCTTATACTATGTCTCATGTTCTTCCATCTCTGTATAATTTTCCTTTCTTCTCACTGATTCTGCATCAGTTTTTTAGATGGCTACTTCTATGCTTCTTAGATGGAAAAGACCTTGACATGAAGGTTAAGGTTCTAATTATAGCATTAATGAGAAATGATCATTTATCAGTTACTTTCATCCTAGGTTTATTACTCTCTGTGTGACCTTGGGTAAGTAATTTTTCTTCTAGGCCTTCAGTTTCTCTATGTCACATTGGACTAGATGATCAGTAAAGATGTTCCATCTCTGAATCCTGTGTTCCCCTGAATCACTTTATACTTCTCACTCATTAAAAGAAAATACACAGGTATTCTGGATACAACTCAAAATTGGCTGTCAAAGACTGATTACTACATTTTCATTATGAGTATTTTAACCTCAGAAATTGGCAAATACAAAAATCAGGGGTTGATTTATTGTTTTGTTGATTATCTCTAGACTAAATAACATTAGAAAGAAAATTTTAATAATGCAAATTAAAGTTAAAAGTGTGTCATGCATACATTTTTTAACTTTTAAAATGTTTATTCAATTACATGTAGAGACAATTTTTGACAATTGTTATCTAATATTTTGCTATTCAGATTCTCTTCCTCTCTCCCTTTCCCCCTCATCCCCAGGCAGTAAATAGGTCACATTCCAGTGCTGTCACATTCCTACATTTTGTGAAACACTAACCAAAATCCTACACATCCATCAGATGCCCACAGAGAAAAGCATGGTTCAGTGGAAAGAGGGTAAGTTTTTTACTTAAATGCTCTGAGTTTTAATCTCCCTAACACTTATTGTCTATTTGACCATGAGTAAATAATTTAATCTGTCTTGGCCTCATTTTCTTCAACTATAAACTGAAAGGCTTTGATTAAGTGATCTCTAAGAACTCTTCTAATTTTTAATTCTGATGATCCATTTGAAAGGCTTGGCAAGAAAAAACTGACATTGGTGCTAGCTGATAGCATTATGTTTTTTTTTCAAAAGAAGTTAGGTTAATATGTCTGAGTTGGTTGATAATCAGGTTATGAACATTACAAGACAAAGGGAATTTAAAAAATATTACTGCCAGCAAAAATAACTGTTCTAAAACTAGAATTACATTAATATAGTTTTGTATTATAATAGCTTCTAGGGTGTTTTCTGTTCCTTAACTGCATAAAATGATATAAATCACAGTATTCTTGAAACATTGGGATCTTTTTGGTCAAGAATACCAATTGGTCAGAAACTTCCAGTTTAAGATGGCTGCAGAGTAGAAGCAAAACCCACTGATCAATATATGATACCTCAAAAGAACAAAAAAAAAACAACTTCAGATGAATGAAGGGATTGTACAATAGGGTGCAGCATCAAAGGTATGTGGGAATTGGGAATTTCCATACTGTAAGTGGTTGAAATAGCTCCCACCAAAACGTGAGCTCATCAAACCTCCCCCACCCCATCTATGGTATCAGAGTCAGAGCCAGCCCACCAGAATTAGGGAGAGTGTGATGCAGTCTCTAGGTTTTGGCAGCTGACTAAGAACACCAGGGACTTACCCTTGAGAGCAACTAGACTTGAGACCCCAGGAGGCTAAAGAGTACAGACCTTGGGCACTGAGGTAGAGCAGAGAGGGGAGAGGGGCAGCACAAAGTAGAAACTGTGGAGACAGAAAAGTAACCTTAGGCAAAAACTGCTCTATAACCCCTTATTCACAGAATTCTGACTGGGAAGGAAAAATGAGAATAGTGATGGTCAGCAATGCCCAAGCTTCAACCATCAAAAAGAACAAGAGAAAGGCACTTACCCTGGATAGTTTTTTATGGAGAAAAAAATTCAGATCACAGAAGAGACAGAAGAGGAGGACAAACAAGTAAACACATCCAAACTTTCCCCCCAAAATGGAAAGTGGTCATCATACTACTAGAAATTATCCAAGAAAACTGCCCTGATGTTCTTGAACAAGAGGGCAAAATAGACATCGAAAGAGCCCATAGATCACCCTCTACACTAAATCCTCAAAAGACAATCCCCAGGAATGTATTTGTCAAATTCAAGAATTTCCAAGTTAAAGAGAAAATATTATAAGCAGCCAGAAAGAGACAATTCAGATATCAAGGAGCACCAATCAGAATACAGGCTCTGGCAGCCTCCACACTAAAAGACCACAAGGCCTGCAATATGATATTTAGAAAGGCAAGAGAATTAAGTCTATAACCAAGGATCACCTACCCATAGAAACTGACTATATACTTCTAGGGGAAAGTATGGGCATCCAACAAATTAGAAGATTTCCAGGGATTTATAAAGAAAAGACCAGAACTAAGCACAAAGTTTGATATCCAAACACAAAAATCAAGAGAAACATAAAAAGGTAAATAAGAAAGTGAGGGGAAAGAAATATATTTTTTAATTTTCTTCTATAAGAGCCTCAATAAGATCAAATTATTTATATTCCTATATGGAAAAATGTTATTTGTAACTTCCCAAAATTGTATTCACTATTATAGTAATTAGAAGAATTATTCATAAGGAGAGATTGAAGTACTAAGTGATCTAAGATGATACACACACACAAAAAGAAAAGGGGCAGGGAATAGAAGATGGCACCAAGAGAAACCTGAAGGAATAAGAAAAACAGGATAATCTATACCATACAAAGAGGCACATAGAAAGGGGAGGGGAAAATACTAAAATAAGAAGCAGAGGAAGAGAGGGTTAATAGGTAATAGTTAAACCTTACTCTCAGTGGAATCAGTTCTGAGAGGGAAAAGCAGCTAGATCTATTGGAGTATTGAATTCTATCTTACCCTACAGGAAAGTCAGAAGTTGAAAACCCAGGTGGGGGGATAGGGCAGGGAGTTCAAAAAGGGAGGGGAAGAAATTTAAAAGACCCTAAAAATAATAAGAGGGGAACAAAAAAGGAGGGAGAAGAAAGGGAAGTAAAATAAGGGTGTGGATTAAGGTGACTGATTAAACACAAACCACTGGATTAAAAGGAAATAGCAAAAGAAAAAAGGACAGAACTAAGAGAGAATATCAAAATGTTGGGGCAAGTGACAATCATAACTCTGAATGTGAATGGGATGCACTCACCATTAAAATGGAAGCAAATAACAGAATGGATTAGAAACAAAAATCCTACCATATGTTGTCTACAAGAAACACACATAAGGCAGGGAAAGGAAAAAGGCTGGAACAAAATCTATTGGGCATTACCTGAGAAAAAGAAGGTAGGAGTTGTAATCATGATTTCTGACAGAGCCAAAGTAAAAATAGATCTGGTTAAAAGAGATAGGGAAGGTAATTATATCCTGATAAAAGGCAGTATAAGCACTGAAGAAATATCAGTACACAACATGTCTGCACCAAATGGGATAGCATCCATATTTCTAAAGGAGAAGCTAGTGGAGCTCAAGGACAAAATAGATAGCAAAACTATACTAGTTGGAAACCTGAACCTTCCACTATCAGATCAAGATAAATCAAACCAAAAAATAATTAACAAACAGGTAAGAGAGGTGAATGAAATCTTAGAAAAAATTGTTAATAAAATTGTGGAGAAAAATAAATAGGGACAAAAAGAAACACACCTTCTTTTCAGCAGTACATGGTACATTCACAATGATTGACCATGTACTAGGACATAGAAACATGGCAAAAAAATGCAAAAAAGCAAAAATAATAAATGTAATCTTTCAGATCATAATGTAATAAAAATATTAACTAGTGAGGGTACATGGATAGGCAAATAAATGATTAATTAGAAATTAAATAATATAATTCTCCATAATCAGTTAAAGAACAAATCATAAAAACAATTAATAATTTTATTGAAGAGAATGACAATGATGAGACATCCTACCAAAATCTATGTGATGCAGCTAAAGCAGTACTCAGGGGGTAATTTATATCCTTGTGCATATATTAACAAATTAGGGAGGGCAGAGATCAATGAATTGGGCATGCAAGGCAAAAAAGTAGAAAATGAACAAATTAAAAATCCCCAAATGAAAACTTAATTAGAAATCCTAAAAATTAAAGGAAAAATCATCAAAATTGAAAATACATGAATTATTGAATTAATAAATAAGACTAAAACCTGGTACTTTGAAAAAACAAATAAAATAGGCTAAGTACTGGTAAATCTAATTTAAAAAAGGAAAGAAGAAAACCAAATTAAAAGTATCAAAGATGAAATGGGAGACCTCACCTTAAATGAAGAGAAAATTAAGGCAGTCATTAAAAAATATTTGGCTCAAATATATGGCAATAAATATGGCAATCTAGGTGATAGGAATGAATATTTACAAAAATATAAATTGCCTAGAGTAACAGCAGAAGAAATAGAATACTCAAATAATCCCATCTCAGTAAAAGAAATTGAACAAGCTATCAAAGAACTCCCTAAGAAAAAATCCCCAGGACCAGATGGATTCTTAAGTGAATTCTACCAAACATTCAAAGAACAACTAATCCAAGTACTATACAAATTATTTGACATAATAAGCAAAGAAGGAGTTCTACCAAACTCTTTTCATGACACGAATATGGTACCGATTCCAAAGCCAGGTAGATCAAAAACAGAGAAAGAAAACTACAGACCAATCTCCTTTATGAACATAGATGCAAAAATCTTAAATAGAATACTAGCAAAAAGACTCCAGCAAGTGATCACCAGGGCTATTCATTGTGACTAGGTGGGATTTATACCAGGAATACAAGGATGGTTAAACATTAGGAAAACCATTCACATATTTGACTATATCAACAAGCAAACCAAAAAAAAATCACATGATTATCTCAATACATGCTGAAAAAACCTTTGACAAAATACAACATCCTTTCCTACAGAAAACTCTAGAAAGTATAGGAATAGAAGGGCCTTTCCTAAAAATAATAAATGGTATATATCTAAAACCATCAGCAAACATCATCTGCAATGGGGATATATTATAACCTTTCCCAATAAGATGAGGAGTGAAATAAGGATACCCATTATCAACTCTATTATTTAATATTATACTAGAAACACTAACAGTAGCAATTAGAGAAGAAGAAGGAATTGAAGGGATTAAAATAGGCAATGAGGAGACTAAAATCTCACTCTTTGCAGATGATATGATGGTCTATTTAAAGAATCCTAGAGAATCAACTAAAAAAACTTGTGGAAATGATCAACTTTAGTAACATTGCAGGAAACAAAATAAACCCACATAAATCATCAGCATTTCTATGCATTTCAAACAAAAGTCAGCAGCAAGAGTTAGAAAGAGAAATTCCATTTAAAATCACCCTAGAACAGTGATGGGCAAACTTTTTAAAGAGGGGAACAAAGGAAAGGAAATGCTCACCCGTCAGTCTGTTTCTAAGGCAACTTTCGAAATTTCATTGTATTGTATCCTACTCATTGTATTTGTAAGATTAGTAATAATGTCCTTTGTCCAGATAGAACATTTCAGGGGGCTACATCTGGCCCCTGTAGTTTTCCCATCTAGGCAATATAAAATATTTAGTTATCCATTTATCAAAACAAGCACAGAAACTATATGAACACAACAAAAATATATATTCCACACAATTAAAAACAGATCTAAATAATTGGAAAAACACTAATTACTTGTGGGTAAGATGAACTCATATAATAAAAGTGACAATACTATCCAAATTAATTTACTTATTTAGTGCCATCCCTATCAAACTACCAAGAAACTTTTTACTGAATTAGAAAACACTACAACAAAGTTCATTTCGAAAAACAAAAAATAAAGAATAGCAAGGGAAATAATGAAAAAAAATGTGAAGGAAGATGGCCAGATCTTAAACTGTAATATAAAGCAGTGGTCATTAAGACAATATGGTACTGGCTAAGAGACAGAAGGGAGGATCAGTGGAATAGACTTGGGGTAAGTTACCTCAGTAAGACAGTCTATGATAGGGGTTGACAACCTTTTTGGCCGTGAGAGCCATAAATGCCACATTTTTTAAAATGTAATTTCATGAGAGCCGTACAGTGCTCACAGTGTGCACTCCTGTAACAGTGCGCACTCCTGTAACAGTGTCTGAAAAAAAAATTAACTTTATGGCTCCTGCAGAAAGAGCCATATCTGGCCCTCAAAAGAGCCAGATATGGCTTGAGAACCATACGTTGCTGACCCCTGGTCTATGATAAACCCAAAGAGCCCAGTTTGGGGACAAAAATCCACTATTTGACAAAAACTGCTGGGAAAATTGGAAAACAATATGGGAGAGATCAGGTCTAGGTCAACATCTCATACCCTACAAGAAGATGAATTCAGAATGGGTGAATGACCTGATTATAAAGAAGGAAACTATAAGTAAATTAGGTGAACACAGAATAGTATACTTGCTAGATCTTTGGGAAACGAAAGAGTTTAAAATCAAGCAAGAGTTAGAAAAAATTACAAAATGTAAAATAAATAATATTGATTACATTAAGTTAAAAATTTTGCATAAACAAAACCAATGAAACCAAAATTAGAAGGGAAACAACAAATTGGGAAAAAATCTTTTTAAGAAAAAACTCTGACAATGGTCTAACTACTGAAATATATAAGGAGCTAAATCAATTGTATAAAGAACCAAGCCATTCCCCAATTGACAAATGGGCAAGGACACGAATAGGCAATTTTCAGATAAAGAAATCAAAACTATTAATAAACACATGAAAAAGTGTTCTAAATCTCTTATAATTAGAGAAATGTAAATCAAAACAACTCTGAGGTACCACCTCACACTTAGCAGATTAGTTAACATGACAGCAAAGGAACGTAATAAATGTTGAAGGGAATGTGGCAAAATTGGGGCTTTAATGCATTGCTGGTAGAGTTGTGAATTAATCCAACCATTCTAGCTGGCAATTTGGAACTATGCCCAAAGGGTTTTTAAAAGTTCTTTGCTTTTTGACTCAGCCAGTATAAACTACTGGGTGTATACGCCAAAGAAATCATAGGGGAAAAGCCTTGCACAAAAATGTTTATAGCCACATTCTTTGTGGTGGCAAAAATTGGAAAATAAGGGGATGTCCTTCAATTGGGGGATGGCTGAACAAATTGTGGTATCTGTTGGTGATGGAATACTGTTGTGCTAAAAGGAATAATAAACTGGAGGAATTCCATGTGAACTGGAAAGACCTCCAGAAATTGATGCAGAGTGAAAGGAGCAGAACCAAAAGAACATTATACATAGAGATGAATACACTGTGTGGTACAATCGAATGCAATGAACTTCTCTACTAGCAGTAATGCAATGATCCAGGACAATTCTAAGGGACTTATGAGAAAGAACGCTACCCACATTCAGAGGAAGAACTGTGGGAGTAGAAACACAAAAGAAAAACAACTGCTCGGACACATGGGTTGAAGGAGATATGATTTGGGATATAGACTCTAAATGATCACCGTAGTGCAAATATCAATACTATGGAAATATGTCTTGATCAATGCTACATGTAAACCCAATGGAATTGTGTGACTGGTATGGGGAGTTGGGGGCATTGGGGGGGTAGGGAAAGGACATGAATCATGGAACCATAGAAGAATATTATTAATGAATGAATTAATTAATTAATTAAATTTTAAAAAAGAATGCCAGTTGGTCAATAAGATTTTATTAAATATTCCTTATATGGCAGGTATTTTCAAAGTGCTAAGGATATAAAGGGGAAAACAGTCCCTCCTTAAAGGGATTTATATTCTAATGAATGAAACAACATATAAATGACAAGGCATTTAATATATATGTATCTATACATGTTATATATACATACATATAGAGACAGAGACAGAGGGAAAGATAGTGAGAGGGAGTAAATGTAATTTGAGAGGTGAAGATTACTAGCAGCTGGAGAGTGGACCAGAGAAGACATCAATAGGTAAGATTTGAGGTAAATCTTAAAGGAATTATGGAAAGCTAAGACATAGAGGTATTAAGGCTGGTAATTTCTGTCTTGTAGGAAAGCCAGTACAAAGGCATGGGAATATAGGTTTCGAAGCATTTTGTTCAAGAAACAAGGAGTAGGCTAATGTAGCTAGATCATATATGGGAAGGAAGGGAAGCAAAGTGTAAGGAAATTGGAATGGTAGCAATGGGTCAGTTTGTGAAGAGAACTAGATGTGAAACAATGATATTTTATCCTAAAAATAATAGGAAGCTGCTAGAGTTCACTGAATGATATGATTATACTCTACATTGAAGAAAAATCACCTTGTCAGGTGAATAGAATTTATATTCCCATCATGAGAGACTGGAGTGTGGGAAAAGGGTTAGAAGGCTATTGCAATAATCCAGGTGTGAAGTGATGAGGGCATGAATTATTATTATTGACTTAGTGAATATAAAGAAAGGGTCGTATGTATGAAATATTGTGAAGGTAGAAAAGGCAAGATTTAGCATTGTTTTGGATATTTGGGGTGAGTAAAAATAAGGAGTCGAGGATAATAACAAGGTTGCAGGCAATGGTTCTTGGTGTGTTTCAAAATTAATATCCAATATTCTAAGTATTATGTTTAATAAGAATTATTAATAATAACTAAGATAAAAAACTAGAACAAAAAGTCACCTTACTCAGCCCCTCATGCAAGAAAAAAGAGAAAAAGGAAGCACTTACAGCAAACTATATACAAAACCTGAAAAAACACAAACTTGAGGACACAGGGAAAGGGATACTTGGAGAGGAAAGGAATTCTGGGAAACATAGTTCAAAGGTACAAAATTCTCTAATTAATACATTGGAGAGCTGATGGTGCCCTTGACAATAATAGGGAAATTTCTAAGCCAGGCAAGTTTGTGGTAGAAGTCAATGATCTAAAGTTTGTGTGCTTTAAGTTTCAGATATTTATGAAGCATATATTTTGAGGTGTTTAATTAATTTTTAATTTTAATTTAATTAAGTAAATTAAATAATTTAATTAGTTAATGAAGTGTTCGAAGGCATTTGGTAATGAACAACTGTAGCTCAGGAGCAAGAAATTCCTTAAAACTCTGAATCCTAGAGAGCAGATAAGACCACCAAGTTATATATTATAGAGAAAAAAAGAAAGAAGAACCTAGAAAAAAGCTAAGGGACATGTACATTTCTTTTGCTTTAAAAAATAATTTTCCTACTCTTCTGAGAGAAGATACTGAGCCAGAATTATATCCAGTCTCCTAAATATGGTTGGTTTAATTGAAATGATTGAGATTCAAGCTGTTACTCTAGCCATTATCCCTTAAATAGGAAAGGATGAAGCTTATTATTTGAAGATGTGGTCCTTTCCCACAAATGTTAGCTACATGGATCACCTCAATGCATAAACTTATTGTTCATTCGGAGAACTTATATAGATACAATATGCCAAAGAACACCCAATGATGAAAACTCCCAGTGGGAGTCAGATATCTCAGGTTAACCGAGACATGCTGATCTCACACAAAGGGAAATTCCATAAAGTTTTTAGGGAGGAAAGCTAGAAATTAAGGACCTGTAGCATGCCACCCCATTCATATATCTGCTGCTTCCTCATCTTTTTTCTTTTTCTCCAAGTTCTCCCTAAAGATAATCTACAACCACATGTCTTCTATTGAATCAGGAAACAGGGTCTTTTCTGTCCCAAGCTCTCATGTCAACTACATCACTCCCACAGGTCCATGGTGTCAAGTAATCTTTCCCTCCACCCTAGTCCTATGAAAATGAACCAGGTTTCAACTTCAAATTGAATGCATGTCTACTAAAACAAAAGTATTATTTTATCCCTTATTATCTCTCATGATTATAAATAATATTGATTGAAGAAAGAAAATCAAAAAATGCATTAAAGAGATAAGTGTTAATACCATAATGGAATGATCACTAATGATGAAAACAATTTAATGAAGGCTGAATTGCTTTAACTTCTCAAAACCATGATATAAGAGTTAGGTTTCCAAAAAATTGGATGAATTGCTTTCTTATCTTCATTTTCTTGGGCCCTCAGAATTTCTGCTATTTCAGAATGAGGGCCAATATATCCTCAAAATACTGATGTTTTATCCAATCTAGAAAAATCCCAAAAATATAATAAAGAGACCAGCTGTCTTAACTTTCTAGCCAGTCAAGAATACAAGGATGTCATTCAGTTCAGCAATGAAATGTTTTTCTTACTTACCTAACCATTTCAGTTTGAATGCTTTTTAAACAGAGATTAGGCTTATTTATGATGATATTCTTTTCCTCTTTCTCCCACCTTGTCCCATGTATGGCCTTATGCAAACCACACCACTTATCTAGGACTCATCTATTTTTCCTGATTAACACTTCCTAGCTTGTCTAAACAACTTATTTTCATAATGTTCTAAAAATAAACTAGAGAATTCTTTTCTCCCCATTCTGTGATTGTCTAGAAGTAATGTTATTTGCTACCTATGGAAAAAGGAAAAGAAGACATCTTGAATCAGATAATTTGCATAAAATTAAAGTGGGAGTGGTTGTAAAATAACTTTTTTTGAGGATTGAACCTTTTACTTTATCATTTTTTAAATTTTTATTTATTTATTGAAATATTTTTTCAAGTTCACATGATTCATTTTTTCCTCCCCTTTTCCCTTCCCCCTCCTGAAGCCGATAAGCAAATCCAGTGGGTTATATAAATGTTATCACTTGATACCCTTTTCCATACTATTCATTTATGCAGTAGAGCAATCTTTTAAAACCAAATCCCCAAATCATGTAGCCATATAAACAAGTGATGTCATGTGTTTTTCTTCTGTGTTTCTACTCACACAGTTTTTTTCTCTCAATGCAGATAGCATTCTTTCTCATAAGTTCCTTGGAATTGTCCTGGATCACTGCATTTCTACTAGTAGCAAAATCCATTACATTCAATCATCCAACAATATTTCATTTTCTATATACAATGTTCCTTTGGTTCTGCTCATTTCACTCTGCATCAGTTCATGAAGATTCTTCCAGTTCATATAGAAATACTCCAGTTCATCATTCCTTATAGCACAATAGTATTCCATCACTATCATATATCACAATTTGTCTAGCCATTCCCCAATCAAAAAATACCCCATCATTTTCCAATTTTTTGCCACCACAAAGTGCAGCTCTGAATATTTTTGTACAACCCTTTTAAAAATCACTTTGGGGTACAAACCTAGTAGTGGTATTGTTAGATCAAAGAGAATGCATTCTTTTAAAGTTCTTTGGGCATAATTCCAAATTGCCTACCAGAATGATTGGATCAATTCACAACTCCACCAACAGTGTATTTTTGTCCCAATTTTGTCACACCCCCTCCAATATTTATTATTTTCCTTTACTGTCATATTGGCCAATCTTCTAGGTGTGAGGTGGTACCTCAGAGTTGTTTTGATGTGCCTTTATCTAAACAGGAGGGATTTAGAATACTTTTTCATGTGATCATTGATAGTTTTGATTTCTTCATCTGAAAGCTGTCTCTTCACATCCTTTGACTATTTGTCAATAGAGGAATTGCTTGATTTCTTGATTATTAGACTTAGTTCAATATGTATTTGGGAAATTAGACCTTTGTCAGAGGTTTTGTTATTAAAAAAATTTCCAGTTTGTTCCTTCCCTTCTAATTTTGGTTGCATTGGTTTTGTTTATACAAAACCTTTTAATTTAATGTAATCAAAATTATTCATTTTTCATTTTGTAATGCTCTCTAGCTCTCACTTGGTTTGAAATCCCTTCCTTTCCCACAGATCAGACAGATATTCTAGTTTAGGTTCACCTAATTTATTTATGATTTTGCATTCTATATTTAAGTTATTTATGCATTTTGAATTTATCTTGGTATAGGGTGTGGGATGTTGATAAGACATGATTTTTCCCATACAGTTTTCCAATTTTCCCAGCAATTTTTGTCAAATAGTGAGTTCTTGTTCCAAAAGCTGGGATCTTTGGGTTTATAAAACACTAGCTTGCTGAGGTAATTTACCCCTAGCCTCTTCCATTTGTCCACTCTTCTATCACTTAGCGAGTACCATATTGTTTTGATGATGACTGCTTTGTAGTACAGTTTAAGTTCTTGTACTGCCAGGGCCCCATTCTTCCCATTATTTTCATTAGTTCCCTTGATATTCTTGGTCTTTTGTTTTTCCAGTGAACTTTGTTACAATTTTTTCCAATTTTATAAAAAATATTTTTTGGTAGTTTGATAGGTATGACACTGAATAAATAAATTATCTTAGGTAGGATTGTTATTTTTATCATATTAGCTCATCCTGCCCATGAACAATTAATGTTTTTCTAATTGTTTAAATCTAGTTTCATTTGTTAGAGGTGTTTTGTAGTTTTGTTCATATAATTCCTGAGTTTGTCTTGGCAGAGAGATTCCAAAATATTTTATCTCCTCTAGAGTGATTTTAAATGGAGTTTCTAACTCTTCCTGCTAATTTTTTTGGAAATATATAGAAATATTGATGATTTGTATGGATTTATTTTTATCCTGCAACTTTTCCAAAATTATTAATTATTTCTACTAGCTTTTTAGTTGATTTTCAAGGATTCTCTAAATGTACCATCTTATCATCTACAAACAGTAATAGTTTAGTTTCCTCATTGCCTACTTTAATCCCTTCATTTTCTTTTTCTTCTCTAATCACTACTGCTAGCATTTATAATATTAAACAATAGTTGTGATAATGGGCATCCTTGCATTATTCCTGATCTAAATAAAAATGCTTCTTACTTATCCCCATTGCAAATAATACGTATTGATGATTTTAAATAAATATTGTTTATCATTTTAAGGAAAGACCCTTCTATTCTTATACTTTTAGTATTTTTTTATTAAAACCATTACCTTCTTTCTTGGAGCCCGTACTGTGTATTGGCTCCCAGACAGTAGAGTGGTAAGGGCCAGGCAATGGGGGTTAAGTGATTTGCCCAGGGTCACACAGCTGGGAAGTGTCTGAGGCCAGATTTGAACCTAGGACCTCCTGTCTCTAGGCCTGGCTCTCAGTCTACTCAGCTACCCAGATGCCCCCTTCCTAGTATTTTTAATAAGAATGGATGATACATTTTGTCAAAGGCTTTTTCTTCATCTGTTGAGATAATCATTGGATTTCTGTTAGTTTGGTTATTGATAGGGTCAATTATGTTGATGATTTTCCTAATGTTAAACCAGCTTTGTATTCCTGGTATAAATCCCACCTAGTCATAGTGAATAATCCTTGTGATGACTTGTAGTCACTTTTCTTGTATTTTGTTTAGGTTTTTTTCATCTGTGTTCATTAAGGAGATTGATCTGGGGTATTCTTTCTCTGTTTTGGGTCTTCCTGGCTTGGGAATCAGTACCATATTTGTATCATAAAAAGAATTTAGTAAGACTCCTTCTTTGCTTATTTTGTCAACTAGTTTGTGTAGTATTGGGATTAGTTGTTCTTTAAATGATTGATAGATTTCATTTGTGAATCCATCAGAATCTGGGGAGTTTTTCTTAGGGAGTTTCTTGATAGCTTGTTCAATTTCTTTTTCTGAGATAGGATTATTAAAGTATTCTATTTCCTCTTTTGCTAATCTAGGCAATTTATATTTTTGTAAATATTCACTCATTTTGTCTAGATTTCATATTTCATGTAAATGGACAAAGTAGCTCTTAATAGTCTTAATGTCCTCTTCATTAGAGGTGAGATCATCCTTTTCACTTTTGATAGTGTTAGTTTGGTTCTCTTTTTCTTTTTAAAAATAATATTTAAATTTTTGTAAATATTTTTCCAGATCACCTAGATTGCCATATTTTTTACCATATAATTGGGCAAAATATTTTTTAAGGATTGACTTAATTCCTCTTCAATAGAGGTGAGGTCTCCCTTTTCATCTTTGATACTGTTAATTAGGTTTTCTTCTTTCCTTTTTTTGTTAGATTAAACAGTACCTTATTTGTTTTTTAAATACTAACTTATAGTCTTATTTATTAATTCAATATTCTTTACTTTCAATTTTATTAATTTCTCCTTTACATTTTAGGATTTCTAATTTAGTTTTTATCTAGGGATTTTTCATTTATTCTCATTCTAGTATTTTTATTTTGCATGCCCAATTCATTGATCTCTGCCCTCCCTAATTTGCTAATATATGCACTCAATGATATAAATTTCCCCCTGAGTACTACGTTAGCTGCATTCCATAAATTTTGATATGTTAATTTTTGATTTGTCTCTCCATGTACCCTTATTAATTATTTTCTTATTGTATTAGGATCTGAAAAGGTTGCATTTATTATTTCTGCTTTTTTGCATTTCTTTGCCAAGTTCTTATGCCCTAGTACATAGTTAATCTTTTTTTTACCTTACCTTCTGTCTTAGAATCAATACTATGTATTGGTTCAAAGGCAGAAGAGTAGTAAGGGCTAGGCAATAGGGGTTAAGTGACTTGCCCAGGGTCACACAGCTAGAAAGTATCTTAGGCAAGATTTGAACCCAGGATCTCCCATCTCTGTGTCTGCATGATCTATTTTTGTGAATGTATCATGTACTGCTGAAAAGAAGGTATATTTCTTTTTGTCCCTATTTATTTTTCTCCATATATCTATTAACTCTAATTTTTCTAAGATTTCATTCACATCTCTTACCTCTTTCTTATTTATTTTTTGGTATTATTTATCTAGATCTGATAGAGGAAGTTTCAGGTTTCCCACTAGTATAGTTTTACTATCTATTTCCTCCATAAGCTCCAATAGTTTCTCCTTTAAAAATTTGAATGCTGGTTCCGGGTTAAGATGGCGGCAGAGTAAGAAGCAGCTCTTAACCTCTCCTGACCGAAACACACAAAACTCCTCAAGGGGACATAAAAACAAGTCCAGACGAACGGAGGAACCCCACAACAGGGCACAGCATGGAAGGTACGTGGAATCGAGGCATTTCCATGCAATAAAGGGCTCTCACTAAATCGCGGGCTGAGCAACCGCCCCACTCCCACCCCCTCCACACACAACACCTGTAGCTCCGAAGCCAGCTAAAAAGAAATAGAGCAAGTTTGGGGCACCCATCGAGTCATTGGCAGCTCCGGGACCTGTTCCTGAGAGCAGCAAGACTTAGGACCCCATTAAGCCAAAAAAAGGCACGCGAAATCTGAGCGCGGGAGCAGGACGCAGGGCGCAGAGCTCAGGCTGAGCAGAGCGCAGGCACTGCGGAGGCGTGGGTGGAGGCAGACACAGCCAGGAACTAAAGCCTAAGTGGTGAACCAGTGTGGACGGGTATACGACTGTGGAAGCAGCGCCCTGAGACTTGTAAAGGAACCTCCAGCAGAGGATCAAGCAAGGGGGCCCACCAGGGGGCTTGACCTTGGAAAAAACCAGAACTCAGACCTCAGGAGCCAATAGATCGCTGACAGACACTGAGCGCGAGGATAAATCTGAGAAGCGGCAAGGCTAATGATGGCTACTCAGTCACAGGAAGTTCAGAGGAGAAAGAATAATAACAAGAAAAAGAAGTCTTTAACACTCGACAGCTTTTACACAGAAAAAATCCAGACAAACGAGCAAACAGAGGAGGAGAACAAACAAGCATCCAGACCCTCCCCAAATAAGGAAAACTCCTCACAAGCTATGGAAGAGTTCAAAACTGAGATTTTGAGGAAAATGGAAGAGATCTGGCAAGAAAATAACAGTTTAAAAGGTAGAATCTTGCAACTGGAAAGTGAGGCTCAGAAACCAAATGAACTGATAAGCAAATTGAACACAAGAAATGACCAGATTGAAAAGGAATACCAGAAGATTATGGCCGAAAACCAGAAGATTATGGCCGAAAACCAGAAAATTATGGCCGAAAACCAGAAGATTATGGCCGAAAACCGAAAGATTATAGCCGAAAATCAATCCCTAAAGGCTAGAATTGAGCAAGTAGAAACTAATGATCTCTCAAGACAACAAGAACAAATAAAACAAAGCCAAAAGACTGAAAAAATAGAAGGAAACATGAAATATCTCAATGAGAGAGTGACAGACCAAGAAAACCGGTCTAGAAGAGACAATTTGAGAATAATTGGTCTTCCAGAAAAACCAGAAATTAATAGAAACCTGGACTCCATACTAACAGAAATAATTCAGCAAAATTGCCCGGAAGTCCTACAACAAGAGGGCAATATAGACATTGAAAGGATTCATAGAACACCTGCGGCATTCGATCAAGAAAGGAAAACACCAAGAAATATCATTGCAAAATTCAAGAGTTTCTAAGCAAAAGAAAAAATCTTACAAGAAGCCAGAAAGAAACAATTCAAATATCAAGGAGCACCAATCAGGATCACACAGGATCTGGCAGCCTCCACACTAAAAGACCGTAAGGCGTGGAATACAATATTCAGAAAGGCAAGAG
>NC_058133.1:381889448-381948237 GCF_016433145.1 Gracilinanus agilis
TTTGATTATTACCTCTTAATGCTCTCTTCCTCTCCTTCTTATGGTAGTATTTATCCCCTCCCCTTCCCATGCCCTCTTTGTGTGTAATAGAATATCTTATTTTTCTTATTTACTCGGATTTTTCTTGGTGTCCCCTACTATTCCTCCCCTCTTTCCCACCCCGCCATGTCATCTTAGACCATTTAGTATCCTGTCCTCTCCCTATGAATTATTCTTCTGGTTGCTATAATAGTGAATATTATAGTAGTGTATAGAGTTCATTACAGAGAATTATACATAGCATTTCTCCACCTAGTAATACAGATAATTAGATCTTATTTATGCCCTTAAAGAGTCAAGCTTAAAAGACTATGAGTTTTCTTTCTTTTCCCTCTGTTTCTTATTTACCTTTTCATCTTTCTCTTGATATCTGTGGTTGAGTGTCAAACTTTCCAATTAGTCCTGGTCTCTTTTGTGCAAAAACTTGGAATTCTTCAATTTTGTTGAATGCCCATACTTTCCCCTGGAAGTATATGGTTAGTTTCGCTGGGTAGTTGATTCGTGGCTGAAGGCCCAGCTCTCTTGCCTTTCTGAATATTGTATTCCAAGCCTTGCGTTCTTTTAGTGTTGAGGCTGCCAGGTCCTGTGTGATCCTTACTGGTGCTCCTTGATATTTGAATTGTCTCTTTCTGGCTTCTTGTAAGATTTTTTCTTTGACTCGAAAGCTCTTCAATTTCGCTATTATATTTCTGGGTGTTGACTTTTCTGGGTCCAGTTTAGAGGGTGTTCTATGGATCCTTTCAATGTCTATATTGCCCTCTTGTTGTAGAACTTCAGGGCAATTTTGCTGAATAATTTCTTTGAGTATGGAGTCCATGTTTTTATTAATTTCTGCCTTTTCTGGAATACCAATGATTCTCAAGTTATCTCTTCTAGACCGGTTTTCTTGGTCTGTCACTCTCTCATTGAGATATTTTATGTTTCCTTCTATTTTATCAGTCTTTTGACTTTGTTTTATTTGTTCTTGTTGTCTTGAGAGATCATTGGTTTCTAAATGTTCGATTCTAGCCTTTAAGGACTGGTTTTCCTTTTCAATTTGGTCATTTTTGGTCTTCAGTTGTCTTGTCTCACTTTCCAATTGTGAAATTCTGCCTTTTAAACTGTTATTTTCTTGCCAGATTTCTTCCATCTTCCTCAGCATTTCATTTTTAAACTCTTCCATAACTTGTGACCAGCTTTCATTTTTTGGGGGAGGTTTGGATTTTTGTTTTCCCTCCTCTGTTGTCTGGATTTTCTCTGTGTAGAAGTTGTCCAGTGTTCCAGAGTTTCTCTTGATGGTCTTTTTCTTCTGGATTTCCTTATTGCTGGCCATTGTTAGCCCCGCCCCTTTTCCACTTTGTCTTTGCACTCAGGGTCTGCCTGGGCCTTGCAAGCTTGGTGGGGGGGTGGGGGGGGCCTCCGGTCTCCTTGTCCTCCGGGTCAGGCCTCCTGGTAGTTCCCCGTCCGCCCCTCTGCCCGAGGTTCCTTCAGCAGTCTTTGGGGCTGCTTCCACAGCCACGCTCAGGTCTGCACCAGGTCCTCACTGGAGGTCCAAGCCTGGGCTGGAGATCCTTATTCGAGCCTAGGGCACTGCCTTTGCCTGCGCTGATGCTCTTAGGGCTTGCTTTTACCCCTGCAGAAGGTAGTGAAAGTCTGTGGGCTGGAGATCTTTATTCGTCCCTGAGGGGATGCCTTCAGTGCTTGGGAAAGGCCCAGTTTTAGGGGCCTTTGTCCCTGCCGGAGGCGGTGCCTTCACCCACGTGGGCGCTCAGGGAGAGTCCCAGCCACCTGGGGTCCCTCGTCTTGCAGCGCACGGGCTCAGGGGCTGCCAGTGATTTTCTGGTTGCCCCAGTCCTGTTTACCCGCTTGTGAGGTGTGGGGGGTGGGGGAGGGGCTTCTTCCTCTCGTGTTTTAGTGTGAACTGTTTCACCCCTTTAAAGTGTGGAAATGCCCCGATTCTGCGTACCTTCAATGCTGCGCCCTGTTGTGGGGTTCCTTCGTTCCTCTGGACTCGTTTTTATTTCCCCTTGAGGGGTCCTGTGTGGTTCGGTCAGGAGAGATCGAGCAGCTGCTCCTTACTCTGCTGCCATCTTCTATTTTTTAAGGCCTAATGAATTCCCTCCTTCCTCTCCTCCCCTACCTTTTTTGACCTCCCTACTCCTCTGCTTCCCTTGGTTTATCCCTTCTGACTTTCTCAGTAGAGTTTGATAGAATTCTATATCCCAAGTTTCATTTTAACATAACTTTGAATGATTTTACTGAGGAAAAGTTATTCATGATTCCACAAATCAGTTGGATTAGAGAGACTTTCCTAGGGGTAGAGATTTTCCAAAGATGATTACAACATTGAGATAGAAGAAAAAGAGAAAGGTTAAAATAAGGATAAAGAATCTGTAATCTAGTACCAATGTTATTTGTGTAGACATCACTTTGGAGTAGTTCTATGTTTATCTCTCTCATTCTTAGTAAATAAAAGATAAATTCAATTAAAGGCCCTTGGATGGTTACATCCAAAAACAAATTCAAGAGTGTTGAACTCAAATTTTGCAAGGTCAGAGTTCTTACTTGACAGAGTTCTAACCTTACCCATTTTTGAGGAACACAATGCTAAAGATCTACCATAGACTTCAGTTAAGAAAAAGTACAGTGGATAGATTTGACTTTCTACATGATGAAGATGAAGTTTCTATGCTGTCTGAGATTTCTATATTGATGAATAAATTGTCACCCCTGTAGTTCCAGAAAAATTAATTTGACATTAAGGTAAAAACAGTAAATGGGTCCAGGACTAGGCTAGACTCATTACATTTGAATCCTGAGAAATCAAATAAAGACAAGGTATTTTTCTTAGGTAATACAAATGACTTAACGGTGTTGGGTTTTGATGAATTCTCTTGATATTGCAATAATTTTTATTTTAAGAAAATAATTTTTATTTTCTATTATGAAATAGCACAGTGCTAGAAAGATGGTAACTATATAATAAATCCTTTTTCTAACCATCCATGATAAAATGTCTACTTGATGGATTAATAGTTGAATTGATGGAAAAATGAGGGCTTCATATGCTTGGAGGTAAAATTTTCTTTTACTCCAGGACCATTAGAGAAATACATCCCAGAGCAACTTTACATCCTTTTTATACTTCTCTTGCCAAATATTCTGTAAATTTTTTTTGCCATCTGCTTCTTGCTATTTTATGGTGCAATACTAATAATAATCCACCATAGTATTTACAACTTATACCCTAAATATGTTATATTTGGCTGCCTCATCTTTTCAGTTGACAAGGTGGAAACATGCTTGACTAAAAGTGATGTTAGGCTCTTATTTTCTTTTTTTGTGGCAATCAACTCACATTGGCTATGCTTTTTTAAGAACAATGATACACTGTGTCAATATTTGTTTATGCTTTTATCCATTTCACATTTGGGGAAATAGAAATCTTATTCAAATAGGTTAGATCAAGGGGACAATGCATTTGCCATTTCTACTATAAGTTTGTTCAGCCTTGGGGCAGGGGAAGAGTTCATTTGAGTACAGTGATCAGAAATATCCTTCCTCAATCTTATATAAACTGATGCAAAGTAAAGTGAGAAGTACCAGAAGTTCAATATTGCCAAAAGACCAACTATGAAAGACTTAGGTACTCTAATCAATACAATGATCCAAATCAACTCTGAAGGATCCATCAATGAAAAATGTTTTCCACCTCCAGAGAAAGACCTGATAAACTTTGAATGGAAATTGAAGCATGCTTTCTTCATTTTCTTTATTTTTCTTATTTTTGCATGTGTTTTCTTTTTCAACATAACTAATATGGAAGACATTTTGCATGACTTTACATGTTTAATTGATAACATATTGCTTGCCTTCTCAAAGGGTGAGAGAAGATTTAGTGGGAAAGAGAGAATTTGCAACTTGAATTTTTAAAAATTATTGTTTAAAAAGTTCTAAATGTAATTGCAAACTATTTAATGAAATAAAAATATTTTTAAAAAATAGATCTGATTGGAGTTGCATCTGTTGCACACTATATATTTTCTTTTTAATTTTTCTTCTTGTTTGATATTGATTTTGATATTTGCCCTGAAAATTAGTGCTATTACTGAAAATTGCAAATTTATACTTTAATAACAAGTGATTTTCCCTCTATTAAATTAATATTTTTGCATTGCTTATTTGATGCTCACCAAACTGAACACTTTCCTACTATTTTCTTGTTGAAAGTTTTCATTATTATATAGGTGTGAGACTTTTATGTATTCTATAAAAATTTTCTCTCATTTCTCACTCCTGGAAAATATTTCGAACACATTTTTTCCTGCTTTCTTCATTACTACTTTTTCTTTGATGTCACTGAATATTGAATTATATGGTGATTTGTTTTTCAGGGTCTCATTAAGTTCATTCTACAGAACTCTACCTATTATTTCCTGCATTAAATTCATAACTATAAACATGTAATTTATAAACTACAATTATTCTGATACTGATCTTTCTGCAAATACTCATCATGAACAATGTAATATGAGATGACCATCTACTATGTAATTATGTGTCTAGTTTACTTTAGGCATAAGAAAGCCAAATCTATAAGCTTCTTATTTGCTCATCAAGGGGAATCAGAAATACCTCTTTTTATTTAGCTGCAATTACCTTTTGTTTCCTGGTTTCATTTATGATAATATTGTCAAAAATTGATATAATTTAGTTTCTCTAGAACTATATGCATATGTATTTATTGATCAATGGACAAGGAACTCAGAGTATTCTTATAGTTCTCTTTAAAGTAATTCTATTGTAAAGACTTCCTTTAGTCTCCCGGTCCATCTGTTACCTTGGCATTGCAGGGCAGGTCATGTTTGTTCTTTCCTACACATTTCTCAAAAAGAATGACTTGAAATATTTCTTGTTCACCTGTTTAAGTGATATTTCTACACAGATGTTTTCTCTATCCAAAGGAAAAAATAATTTCTAATTGGAAAATATAAAGTAATTTTAAAATCCTGGGCTGAAAAATATCTTCTTTGTGAAACATTATTCTACTTCCATCACATATTTGAATAAAAAGATGATTGCTTAACTAACGTGATTTGTTTGTAATGTACTCTTTCCTAGAGGGGAGTGTCATTGATCAACATATCAGTAAAGAGAATGGATGGGCAAATAATTATTACTACAGTACATTATGGTATCATTATAAGTGAGACAAGTAAAAACAAATGTAGCCTTTATTTCAAAGCACAGAAAGACAGATCATTTTGATGCATCTAACCCTTCAACCTGGCTCTATAATTTTCTAAACTCAACTTTTCCTAATTTAGTTATCTAGTACTAATCTCTCCCTTTGCATGATATCAAATTTAAGTTTCCTGAAAATCTAGGAGTGGGTAGAAACTTTGACTTTTCTCCAACTACTACTTTAATCTTAAATTTTATATTCATATTTTCCTTACTTATGATACTTTATAACCATAAAAGTTGTTCCTATTTCCATCCTCAATGCACTGTTACCTCATCTCTTTAGTCCTGCTAGGAGGAGGTAATGATTTTCTTTTGAGTTCAATATCTTCTTGATTTCCCTTTCTTTACTCCTTTCTTCACCATGGCTGTGTCAACACAATTTCAAAACAACTTCTCCATTCAGTCAATTCAGTGGAAAAAAAAATAAGGTCAAACCAGTTGTTTGGTTTAATGTAGACAAAACAACCAGTTGATTGACTAAAGGTTTCACTTTTCAGCTGTTTGTTTTGGCACTGCATAGATAGAGTCTTTGATTCCTTTTCTCTTTTTTGAGCCTACTTTAACATTTTTTACTCATCTTTGGCAGTTTTTCTACCTCCTTTCTTCTACTCGGAATGGCTTTTAGACTTCTACAGAAACTTATTTTTTGTTATCTATTTGATGCATATCCTGAATAGACTAGTAGAAACCAAACTGTTTTATCTTGATAGTTTGTACCTAAACTCAGATGTCTTTTATTTATTCATATTAATGAGAGTTTGATTTGGAGCACAATTCACAGTTATTCATGTTATGATTAATTTTTCCAATGAAACCATATTTTTGATATTTCAGAAAGCATACTATTTAAATGCATTCTGAAGGAAAAGTACAACCAGCTATCAAACATTCAAAGACTGATAATCCATTTCTTCCATTATATATAATGCTTCACTTTCCCTTTTTCTTTTTGCTGTTTACATTTTAGGCACATGTAATACTTAATTAGTATATTTTTAAGGGTGGGAAGGAAATGAAAAAGCAAAGGCAATTTTAAAACTACATAGCACTGCTGGTAAAAGAACACAAGGTAAAATTACTTTGAGGATACCTGAATAACCTTATCCCTTCCTTGACCTAGTGCTTCAAGAAGTATATAAATTACTTGATGGACTACTTTTGGTTTGGGTTTTGTCTTTCCATTGCCTTGCAAATAGGAAGTGCTTGATGAAGGCTTATCAATTGAATCAAAGTATTAAAATACTCATATCTGCCTACACTATAATTCCTACTCTTTATTTTTCAACCTCTTACTACCTACTGGCTCCTTCCTTGCTATACTTCCTCTCTAGTTCCTCTATCCTTTAATGAAATTTTGGTTGCATTACTTTCCCATCCAACTATCATTCCATTTTTCTTTTCTTCTCAGTTGAACTTAAAAAAAAACCTGTCTATAATCATCACAACCCATTCCTTTTCTCTTACTGTCTTCTAAGTCCTCTGCAATCTGTTTTCAACCACATAATATAGCTTTTAGTGTTTTCTCCAAAGTTAAAAAATCTCTTTTAATAGTCAAATCTATTAGTCTTTTCTTAATATTCATTTTATTGAAGTCTTTGAAGTATTTGAAACTGTTGTTTGCCTCCTCCTAGATACCCTCTCCTCTCTAAATTTTTATGACACTTTTTAGTTCTTCTCTTGCCTATTTGATCATTCCTTCTTCTAATGAGTCTGATCATTTATTTTTATTTTTTAAAAACCATTACCTTCCATCTTGGAGACAATACTGTGTATTGGCTCCAAGGCAGAAGAGTGGTAAGGGCTAGGTAATGGGGTCACACAGCTGTGAAGTGTCTGAGGTCAGATTTGAACCTAGGACCTCTCATCTCTAGGCCTGGCTCTCAATCCACTGAGATACCCAGCTGCGCCCCAAGTCTGATCATTTCTACTTTGTTGGATCTTCATCTATGTCACATATCCTAACTTCTTCAAGACTCAATCCTAAACCTTTTTCTCTTTTCCCTCTGTCCTGTCTCTCTTGTAGGCACATCAGCATTCATTGATTAAACTATCACCTCTATACAGATGATTCCTATATCTCTATGTTTAGAGATTACCAATTTTTTTTCAAATTACATTAATACAAACCTGATTCTTAAATGGACATCCTGAACTGGAAGTTTCAATTGAGAAATCAGAAGTCCATAAAGTGTGATTTTCACAGTATATAGTACATCTTCAAGTTAAATTTGTGAGATGTGTGACCCATCACCCCTCCTATCATTCTGATCTTCAATTCATCATAATTGTCATTATTAATCTCATCCTCATCACAAGCACAATTTTTTTGACTTCTCATTCTAATTTTTCCATGCAGTCATATTATTTTTAAAAATAAAGCGTATGAATATTGGGGAGAGAAATATATTATTTTTCTATTCCTTTCTTGATACTAATGCTTGAAAAAATCTAACTATTACTTTCAGAAAAGTGGTTGTAATTGTAGTTCTGAACTGATTGGAATCATTATATTGCAACTGGGTCTTCAATTACACACTAAGGTCTTGAAAGTTACAGACACTGTAGATTTTCTTGGAGGAAAAATGATTGAAAATTACAATGTTCTTTTGAACAAAATCTCAGAAATTGCTGAGGTTATTGAGCATCTAGTTTTTTCTATGTAGAATACAAATTAGTTCTTCAAAGGATAGGTTACAAGAATACTTAGTAGACACTTAATAAATGTTTGTTGAAAACAACAGTAAAATAGGTGTCACATAGTTCATAACTAATGACTGCAGAGAGAAAGCATGATGTAACAGAAATAATGGATTTGTAGTCAGGATGCTTGAATTCTAGTTCTTTCTGCAATTTGTCAGCTCAGTGATTTTGACAGATTTCTTAATACTCCATTTCAATTCCTCATCTATAAAATGAATGGATTAAATTAGATAAATTTGACTATCCCTTACATCCTTGTTATTCTATAATTTGGGGAATTGTCATAGGAGAAAATGAAGAGCTTATTTCAGTCTGGCAGGTATTTGGGTAACTGGAGAACCACTGAGGGATTTTGCTGAAGTTTGACTATAAATTGGATTTTATAGGATAAGTAAGCTAATAGAGTCTGGATAAACAAGTGGAAAAGCATGATCCAAATCATGGAGGCAAGGAAATATAAAGGATAGTGACTAAATGTGTAAAATTGAAGTCTTTGCTTAGGTGAGTGGTGGAGAGATAAATCAGGAAATGTCAGTGAAAGCTATGAACAAAAACGGATTCAATGACCAATTAAAATCTTTCCCAATTCTATGACTATGTGAAAAAACAAGAACTAATCATTTCCTTTTTGAGATATATGAGCCCTATTTATGTTTTTTTAATTAATGAATGTATATAGTAATATGCCAGTAGATACCTAAATTAATTTTGTGATCTACATTCAAAGGAACAAGGGCTTTTTGTTCTGTGAGACACACATAAAGTTAGCTGAAATATTCACAGAACTCTAAGGTTGCTTGGCTGGTCATCAGCTGAACATAATGAAACCCCAGCTAATGAGAAAATGGTATGAAGATTGATCATTTCAGGAATGTTCTCTCTCTTGTTTTGTGCTATTATTTACTGTTTGATTTATAGCAATCAAATTCAAACTATCCTTACATAGTTTTAAGATGTTCTCACCAAAGATAGACAAATCCCTCCTTTTCCCACTTTACTTTTGTCCCCTAAAAGTAGAATATTCTTATCTGTGTGGCTCTTTACTTTCACCCTGATACTTACATAAGATTGTTTTTCCTCTCTGTAAGGCAGAAGAGAGTCTAGGCATTTCTTTCTTTCAATCTATCATAGATTGTTACAGGTTGTATTTCTTCCTGCTCTTTTTATTTTGTACCATGAATTTTTAAATATATGTTTTGCTTTGTTTTTTGCAAGTCTATCACTCTGGAAAAGGTTCATTTGAGTGTTGTTGGGCTAGTCATTAAACCTTTCTAAAATTCAGTTTCCTTAATTGTGAAAGGGAATTAATAACACTAATGCCACCTAACTCATTGGATTAACGTGAGGAAACCTCTCTGTAATCTTCAGAACACTATATAAACGTGTCTTTATGTCTGACATAATGACAATATTTACACCAGTAGTTCAGATGTCCAAGCTGCTTAGATACCTATTATCAGAGAGAAAAATTTGGAGCTCATGCTCAGATTTTCCATATGCTTTATTAGCAAAGTTCAGGCCTAGAATTTCTTGAATACACTTGAACCCTAGGGACAAAGTCCTCATAACAACTAGTGTGCAGATGGATTTTACTGATCTGCCCCACAATTCTTTGCTTCCTATTGCTTTAGTAATGGGTCTTGTAGAAAAGTCTGCCTAAAGATCTGAGAAGTTTGCCATGTTTAAGGCCATCCTGTATCCTTTAGGTTTCTCACCATCTAATAAAAATGCTATCGTAACTCCACCTCACTCCCCAAACCCAGTCATGAAAGGGTTGTGAATGGTGCTAATCTGTTGACTTTTTGACATATTCCTTGGCAGCTCAGCTTTGTAAAGTCTCCTTGCTTCTTAACTGGTACTGACTGGTTGACAGACTTTGTAGAAGAGTGGGAATCTGAATAGAACTTGGGACTCATGCTTTTTCTAATGAAGGAAAGGTCACATACAGTGCAATCAAAACCACTAACAATAAATAAACATAACTCCACTTAGGGATAAATTCTACTACCTTGTACTAAACATTATGAAAATAGCTTTCCCATAAACATTGTGTCATGGTTATTTTAGAGAAAGCAGCTTCCCTGCTGCACACTGTTTGGTTTCCATGAAGGTAAAGCCTTACTCCCCTCCTCCTTCTCAAATAAATAAACAGTGAAGTGTTATGTGAGGCTTTTGTGGCATATACCACCTGTCACTTGATCACATAATTTATTTTAATCAAATGTGGTCCTTTTAATTTCCAAATGTTTTTACTTATTGTTGTTTAAAGGAATGTCCCAATGATTTCTTTTTCAAAGCAGGCAATTCTGAAGGAGAGTAAAATCCATTCACCGGTAATTATTCCTTCATTGAACACTCATTATGTGTAGAGTGTGCATGTTGGGCAGTAGTTAGAAAGGGCATTCTCTTTAGAACATGCTCAGATTTGCCCTTCTTTGAGAGTTATATAGGACATGAACACATATTCCTTTCCTGATTCAAATTTACTACATTGAGACCATAATGACACAAGGTTAATATGATAAAGAGAAACCTTCTAGTTGGCGTCAGAGTTGGAATAATTAGTGGCTCAGGAGAAGCTGTGTTGGAATTGGATTTGCATGAGATAGTTTTCTTTCTGTTTTATGTTTTGCATGATATTAAAAATCAGGAGGGTTGAAGCATTATTGTTTATCTCTGTTGTTCAATATTCCAGATGGTCTTGTATAGTTTTGATGATTACATGTAGTTACCTTGTTGGACATAGGTTTAAAGTGACATTTTTCTTAACTGAGTTCAAAGCTTTTTGACTGTTTGATTTTTTTATAGTCCACAAAACAGGAACACAATTGGATCTTGTATTATCTATCTCTTTTACTCTATTGCGAGATGGTAAAGATTTTACCTAGAATGTAATATCACTGAAAATTTTTGTCTGTACTCTAGAAAAAAATTACTTTGATGTGCATATGTACATTATCCTCATAAAGACTATATAAATGGGAAAACTATCATGTAGGCTGGTAGTAGTTGATGGTTTCTGAGCCATTTGTTTTTCTTCTTTCCTGTCAGCTTTTTTTTTTAAACCCTTGTACTTCCGTGTATTGTCTCATAGGTGGAAGAGTGGTAAGGGTGGGCAATGGGGGTCAAGTGACTTGCCCAGGACCACACAGCTGGGAAGTGGCTGAGGCCGGGTTTGAACCTAGGACCTCCTGTCTCTAGGCCTGACTCTCACTCCACTGAGCTACCCAGCTGCCTTCCCTGTCAGCTTTTGAAAATTATTTTGAGTTTCTTAGTGGGGGAAGAGTGTTTGACCTCTCTCCCACTCAATTGTCATGAGTCTGTGAGCAAATAGTCTGTGATTTTTGCTTATTCTTTTGTAATCTTCAGTTAATTAATATTAAAATATAGGCATTCATAAGAAACCAATGAATTCTGAATCTCATCTGGAACCATTAAAGAGTTGGAATAGTGTCCACTAGAGCACTAGAATATGTGGATACAGACAAATGAAGAAAGTTATTCCCCTGAAAATGATCATGACTTAAATTGCCATGATCACTTGAGATAGCAAAGAATGCTGGCTATGGACACTAGAAGATACTTAGCCATCACAGAGCTACCCCAAAGAGGAATCCCATGAAGATCCAATAAAATAAAAATAGGTTTTCCAGGGCTAGGAGTTGTAAGATAGCCTTTGGCCACATGTCTTCTGTACATTTTGACCTCACTCCCATTGTACTATTTTTCATAGGGAACAGAATTTTCTCACCTAGTCTTCATTTGCTTGGGAGTGGTCAATTTATTTAATAGCCAACTATAACTTTTTAGTGTTCTAAAAACAGATTTATGTTTCTTGTTATTCTGGTTTTGGTTTTTTGTCTTTATTTCCTCTTCCTCTACTCTTTCTCTTTCCCTTTTCCTTCTTCTTTTTCATGGACATAAAGATTTCTTCTACATTGTTAAGACTCTCGAAGTATAGATAAATGTAAACTAATAATTATAAAAAGGTTGAATGTGAAAGTTCAATAAAAGAGATAGACATTTCCTCACATATAAATCTCTGTGTCTCAGTCAGCGCCTTTGCACTGACCATCTCTTATGCTATGTATCCCTGTTTCCTTAAAGACCCTCCCTCCCTACCCATCCCCTGGAACCCTGATTTCCCTAAGAAGTCAAATTAAATGCTACCTTACATATGCTTTCCATTACTATTAGAACTTCCTCCCTTCACTAAGCTGCATTTTATTTGATTTGTATATATCTTTTATACACTTATATACACATGTATATATGTGTATTTATATATACATATATATGTATGTATATATTATATTTATGTTTCTTCCTCCATTTCAATATTATCTTGATATGACCTTGAGGTAGGGCCTGCTTTACTTTTGTCTTTGAATCTAATACTTAGAACAATGTTTGGCACAGAATAGCTTAATAAATGCTTGTTGTTTGATTAATTGTTTAATTAATGGTAGTTCTGAGGTAGAGATAATCTTAAAATTCTAGCTGATAGGATAAACAAAGACTTTACAAAGGAGGTAATATTTGAGTTTACACTGAAGAACAACATAGTAGCCCAGGTGGATATGGGATTGAGAAAATAACATTTTAAACAAACAGAATAGGAATGGGAAAAATGATTATTGTCCAGACTACAATATGAGTTGGTTGATGGGTAATGATTTGTCCACCGAGTTAGCACATTATCATGTATATTTTGAACAAATACAATAGATGAATAATAGGCTGGGCTCAGAATTTAATAGGAAGGAAAAGAGGAATGGATTGCATTTGGGAAATTGTACAGTGATTTTTAATGATCCCAAGCTGCTCCCTGGAGCAAATACTGATGTTTTCAATATGAATGTTCTCATAGCAATAATACATAGTTACAAATATTGGCATAGCATAATTTCTAAAGCATAAAAGCTTTGGATGATCCAAGAAGCAATAGAGAAATATAGATTTTTTACTCAAATCAAAACATGGGGTTATATCAGATGCAAAGCAAAAGACCGAGAGCAATTGCTTCAGTGCAGAATGCAGAAGTTAGATCACTCAAAAGCCAGGAAGAAAATATATTAGCAAAATCTCAAGCTGTACTAGGTAGCAATGGCATATTGTTTGTGGCCCTCTGTGTGTATGTATGTGTGATCAGATAATCATCATTTTCTAGTGGAGATGATACAAAGCCTACAGTCAGAGAGACTTTATTTCAAAACCTACCTCCATCATTTATGGCTAAATCACCCTGGATAAGTAACTTAATCTCTTTTTGCCAAAATGGCTTCATCTATAAATTCAGGAAATTAATTTTTTTATAATATCAAAGGTCTTTTCCACATCTAAATTACATGATCATATGGTAATCATTGGGTGCCTACTATATGCCTAATTAGTACTTTGCTATTCATTGTAGGGGATTCAAAAGATACAAGAGATTAGTCCCTATCCCCAAAGAGATTACAATCTAGTTTCCTAGGCCCATTGATGGTGCAAGATATTGGAACATATGAGAGCAGAGGGGTAATACAGGTAATTAATTCTAACAGAATTCAAAGTTAGGAGACACCAGCATAGACTGAGTAATTAGCAAAAGCTGCTTAAGGAAAGTGGACCTTGTATAAGGCTTTGAAAGATGGAAAAAATTGAATCATAAAGCAATTTGCAGAAGAAGAGTTGGTTGCAAAGCTATTGTATGTAATGTGGAAAGATTATGTTCAGAGCAGATAGGAAGATTTAAGCTAGGAGAATGTTTATTTTCTCACAAGCTTGTATGAGCTACCCCTGAGTAGCAGTTACAGCAAACTGTGTCTTTCCTAAGATCTGGTGATGTGATTGCTGCTTTTATTCTGCTCAGGGGACTTAGCATGTGTTTGTGAAACTTATTAGATGTGTATGTGTGTGGGGAAGACAAAATGAAACACTATGCTGACAAGAGTTGTCTATAAATGTCAAGATTTGAATGGGCTGCAATGCTTTTGACTTTGGGTTTCTGGTATATACAGGACAAAACGGGTCAAGGCAGGTCATTGCAATGGTTCAAGGCCTTGAATTTTTTTAAAGGAAAACTACAACAAATTTTTTTTCAAAGAAACATTTGCTAATTTGGTTTAGAAAGTGCTTAAAACTCTATCTTTAAATAAAAATGAAAATAAAAAATAAAAATGAAAAAAATGAAAAAAATGAAAACCAGAACCCTTTTTTCGTGAAAGGGACCATAATATTAAAATGTATTTAAAGCTTAATCAAATTATCATTAACCAATTAATAAAATTTTTAAAAAGGTATCTTTGTCAGATAATAAATTAGCCCCTTTTGATAAAATTTCCTGTGGGTAGTTTAAAAAAGATATCACTGATATGAAATAACTGGCAATAGTATTAGTTTTAACTAGTAAAATTTTATGATTTACTTAAGAAACATAGCTTTTTAAAACTTTCTTATAAACTATAGCTAAGTGTCACCAAATGGGGATAATATAGAATGTAGTTAATGAAAAAGGAAAGTTCATTTGTTCACTCTACCTACCTTCCTTCCTTCCATTGTTCCATTGTTCCATCCTTCCTTCCTTCCTTTATAATGAACACTTCCTATATAACAGTTGTTCTGTTAGGTGTTGAGTGAGAGATATAAAGAGGAACATGAACCAGTTCTTGAATTCAAGGATCATACATTACTTCTATTTTTTTCTTTTAAACCCTTACCTTCCATCTTGGAGTCAATACTATGTATTGGGTTCAAGGTAGAAGAGTGGTAAGGGCCAGGCAAAAGGGGTCAAGTGACTTGCCCAGGGTCACACAGCTAGGAAATGTCTGAGATCAGATTTGAACCCAGGACCTCCCGTCTCTAGACCTAGCTCTCAATCCACTGAACCACCCAGCTGCTCCCCATATAATACTTCTTAACAGTAAATAACTATTAGAAACCTACTAATTAAACTTTCTTAGCAATATCGTAATGATCAGTGGAGAACCCATTACCTTCTGGTTATTTGGAATAGAGAGATTAATGACTTGGCTCCAACCTGGCTCCAAACAAATCAATATGTCTCAAGAAAAGAGAACAATATAAAAGTCACCAATACCGGATTAAGGAGTTAGTCTTTTGTTATTAACCTGTGGTACCTTCTTGATTAAAAAATGACTTATCTCTTAAAAAAAGATATAATATTATCAAATAGATCTTAAGAACTGGTATAGAGATTGGGGAATAGAAGACACAATATTGCTTCGTATACTCAATTAGTGCCAAGGAGAAAGATACATAATGACTTGCCAGTCTTAAAAAATTACATGCAACTTGACTTGATTGGAATTCATGAGTTCCTTCCTGCTTAAAGATTCAGCATCCATGTATGCTATCCTCCTCAGGAAACTTTTTGGAAGAGAGAGGAGCCCTGGAATTCCCTTTTCTGGCAATAGGGCAGTAGTTGGTCACCATGTATCAATGTCTTCTGGTGGAGAGAGGATGACTCAGATATAACATTTTTTTCTTTCACGTATTTTTTTTTCTTTTCCACTTTTCCTCTCTTCCCTTCCTTTTCCCTTCTCTCCTCTTGTTTCCTCTGAAGTATCAGTGTTATAAATGAAGTTGATACCTAACTGGTTGAGATGATTAAGAAAACATTTCTTAAAGGAGATGACATGAACAGTCTAAAAGGAAGAATTTTGACTATGGATCATGTTTTGAAACTATTTTCATAACTTCTTTTTGAATTTGAAGTGTGGGTCCCCAAAACACAGCTAAATTTATATTTTCCTCCATTTTTCAGGGATTGTCATGAGGTTTATTTATTGTTTTGTTCCTTTTTGAGGTGGAAACTGTTTGTTAATTACGTAGGTCATAAGCCCCCATGAGTGTGCTCCTTATATACCAATTACTATCAATTAGTCAGACAGATCTAATTAGTTACGTGTACCATGTATTTATAATTAGCAATGTTTGAATGAAGTTGAAATCTAGTGGCAGCTTGTTAAGTGAAGAGTCAACTTTAGAATCAGGAAAACCTATGCTCAAGAACTACCTTTGACATATATATTATCTGTGTTATCCTAGGCATGTCACTTAACACCTCAGTGCTCTAGGAAGCTCTTTAAAACTACAATTTGCAAAGCAGATACCTACTTTGGCATAGCTAGAAGAAGATTCCTTATGGGGACTTTCATCTAACAATGAAGTTACAGGTCCACTGAAACAAAAACAAAAACATATTGAGGGAGAGGAGCCTGGAGAAGAATCCCCTTATTAGTATAGACAGTGACTAGATTTAAGGAAGACAGGGCAGTATGAGAGCTCTGAAAGTACATGTTAAGAGATCCAAGGAAAGGTATTTAGATGATAAAAATATGATTCCGATTTTGAACTAAAAGGAAATAAAATAAAGACTTGTAACTACTGTCTTTTTATTGCAAGCTATATTTTGGAGTGGAGGGAAAATGTAGCCAAGTGCATTTAGAAAGAAATATTGACTTAAATTAAGTTACTTTATATTTTAAAGTAAGATGGCAGTGGAACAGAGAAGGTCAAAGGAAGCAGGAACCAGACAATCAAAAAGGTCTTGGTACATAACGGTCCAAGAATCTGTAGGGGTGTAAGTGGTGAACAGGGTGTATAGGCTCTGATCTTAGGGCAGAGGCTAATTGCTCCCTGCCCTGTGTATACTGCCTGTTCAATGTGAGTTGTCAGTATTGCAGAGATGTCATATTCCAAAATTAAACTGAAAAGATGTTTGACAGAGGATAGCAGAGCTGCTTCAGTTTGGGGAAGTTCACACCCTTCATGCAGCATGACACACAGCAGAGATGGTTGGCAAAATAATACTGTGAGTGTTGGGAAGACTCTGTGTCTCCTGCAAGATGCATGGCCAAGCCAAATGTCAAACACTGAGCCAGAAGAGAAGCATGAATATCCAGGTGCAGACAGAGGGACAGAATCATAGCATGTCTCTTTTGAGAAAAAGAAAGTATGATAGAGTAGACTTGGAATCAGGAAAATCTGGGTCCAAATCCCACCTCAGACACTAACTGCCTGAAAACTTCTGGCAAGACATTTAACATCTCTTTGTGTTCTTGTTCAGTCGTCTGGTTTATAATCCCATTTGGGGTTTTTTTGTCAAAGACTTTGGAATGGGTTGCCATTTCTTTCTCCAGCTCATTTTAAAGATGAGGAAACTGAGGTAAACACAGTTCAATTGCTTTCCCAAGGACATACAACTGTTAAGTATCTGAGGCCAGATTTGAACTTATCAAGATGAGTCTTCCTGACAGAATTCTGGCCTGGCACTCTATCCACTATACCACCTACCTCTCTTTCTCTGTTTTAGAATTTGTAGAATGAGATTATGAGATTATATTCTGTGACCCCCCACCTAAGGTACTCCAAAATTTAAATCTATGGTCCTATGAACATCCTGCATATAACTGAAATGAGTCTGACTCTTATTCCTCTTCCTTCCCTAGTAGGTATATTACAAAGATCATCTGTGACTAAAGCTTATTTAAGTAATTTGACTTAACTAATTGTGCTTGCTTTTAAAGTTCTTATGGGGTGCTAAAGCTGACATTCTTTATCCATAGCCTGAGGAGTTTACTTCTGTCCATCCATTTGTAAGTTAGCAGTGGTTGTTCCAGTGGAAACAGCCTATTTGGAACTGGTTCCCAACAGCTTTGTCTCATTCCTTGTTTGCCAGGAGAGCAACCATTGTGGCTCGGTCTTTTCTTTTTCTGTGTCTTTGTGGGTAGAATAAGGGAATTGGAGATCAAGTTGTAATCTGATTAAGAGAGAAATGAACATTAATGAGGATCAATCTAAGACTATTAATTTGCTCTTTTCTGTGAGTGCAACTCTAAGAGGTTCCTATGTCTACCTTTTGAGTGTTGTATTATTGTCTGTCATCATTATCATCATCACAAACTTCAGTTATAGAAAATTTTAAGACTTACAAAGAATTTTCTTCATAATAACCCTTTAAGATTATAATAACAATGACAGTGATAGCTAATGTTTATAAAGCACTTTAATGTTTGTAAAGCATTTTACAAATATTATCTCATTTTATCTTTACCACAACCTCAGGATGTATGTTATTATTATCAATTTTAAGGAAGTTTAGGCAGAAAAAGGCTAATGTCTTGTCAAGGTCACACAGCTGGTAAATGTTTAAGGCTAAATTTCAACTCAGATCTTCCTGAATCCAGTTCCAGTATTCAATCCATTGCCCCACCTAGTTGCCTTTAGGCTAGTAATACAAGTATTTACTACTATATTTTAAAGATAAGTTCATAGTTTCTGAAAGTTAAAGTCACTTCCACAGGTTCATATAGCAGGTAAATGTTAGAGCAACTTTATTCCCAAGTCCAACATATTTTTTCACTATACAATTCTAGGAAAGGAAAGGAATAATCAACAGTCTATAGATCAGGGGTCGGCAACCTTTTTGGCCGTGAGAGCCATAGATGCCACATTTTTTAAAACGTAATTTCTTGAGAGCCATTCAGTGCTCACAGTGCATGCTCCTGTAACAGTGCGCGCTCCTGTAACAGTGCCTGAAAAAATTGACTTTATGGCTCCTGCAGAAAGAGCCATACCTGGCCCTCAAAAGAGCCAGATATGGCTCTAGAGCCATACGTTGCCGACCCCTGCTATAGATGATTTCTACCCCCAATTGAGGCTTAGCCATAGATGCTATAGCTACTCACCAAGAGTTCACCTTTCTTTGAGATTTTCTCTTTATGGGATATGCATCTTGGTTTTTGAAGAAATTTGTACTGAATCTTAAAGCTTCTAGAATCAATAATTTGTAGTTTATATGGAGTGAGTATGGACTAACATCAGAATTTCCCATTCAGAGTGGTTTTGTTGAAGGGGGCTATCTGATGGATTGGTTTATAGTTCATATCTCTTCATGAAACCTTCAAGATCACACATTTGAATATGTTCCTCATTAAGTCTCTTCCCTTATTTGAATAAGCACTCATTCTGGATTTAGAAAATCTGTTTTCAAATTCCACCTCATACTTGTTAGTCAACAATCTTTTATTAAACATCTACTATGTGCCCAGCTTATGACATGTTCCTTATTACTTATTTAACTTTAGCAAAAATAATTTAGTTACTCTGGCCCCCAATTTCCTATGAAGTTCTCTAGTTCTAGAATGATGATTATGATCCTCAAATCCTATGAATTCTTACAATCAGAAAACTTGAATTCTGCTTCTCATCTCAGGTCTTATCATAAATTCTAGGAGGTCAATATTCTCTGCTTTCTTTCTCAATAAACCCCTTTTCTCTACCTCTGCTTAACCAATCTTTCAGTTTATTCAGTTTGTTGCACATAAATTTAATTTATATTAGGGTTTCTTATACACTCTCTTTAGAAAATAGAGGATTTGGTCTCAGCACTGACACAACTGGAGTCTGAGCCATATGGAGAAGCATATCTAAGCAGGAATTTAAGGCAGAGAATTACAGCAAAGTACCATAAGATCTAATTGGTCATTTAGCTCCAAACTCCAGGAACTCAGAGTCAACAAACTTGATATTTGTGGACAAAGTTACTGAGCTATGATCTTAAAATATAAGTCTTTCATTATCTTTCCTGGTTGATGTGGTCTCCTGGATGTATGGTTTTGAGGCCATAGATATTAACCTTAGATGATATTCAGGAGTCTGCAAACAAATTTATCTTTGAATGAAACAAAAAATAGTGGTATTAAAATTACCTCATAAATAGATTTTTTATGGATTCTCAAATTCTAGATCACATAATACCTGAGAGTATCTCTCCTAGAAATTGTAAGATTGTCTAGAAATTTGTTTAGGGATCTGTACCATGGAAATTATGAAATAGGAATTAAAATATTTCTATCACTTTCTTTGCTTCTTGAATTGATCTCCACTGCTAGCTGTATTTTCCTTTTATTCCCTCTTGGAAATGAAATTGCAACCCATTGCCCTAGAATTCAATTCATTCAGCAAATATCTATGAAGCACCAGTCATGTTCAAGTTCCAATGACAAGTGCTAGTTTTATCAAGATGAAAAAATTTTAAAAAGACTTGTCCTCAAGGAATTTGTCACTTGGGCAAAGTGAATACGACATCCTCATGAATAAGTAAATGCAAAGCGTTTTGATGAGGGATCAAAGACAAACAACTGGAAGGATTTATAAATGCTTTGGTAGTTGGTATTTGGATTGATGTAAGATGAGAAGGATTTTGTATGGCAGAGGTAAGGAAAGGATACTTTCCATTAATGGGAGTCTATTTGTGCAATTATATAGAGATGGAAATTGAAAGTTTGAATATGGTAAATAGCTAGTAGTCCCATTTGGCTGGAACATAAAGTTCCTGACGGAAAGTAATGTGGGAAAAATGGTGAGGAGGGTATTTTTTTATGGTTTACAATGCCTTATTTAGGAATTTGTATTTTGTCATAAGGAGCATCAGAGAACCATTATTTTATTTTTTTAAAATGAAAGCATCTATCAAGTACCCACAATACACTAATGTACTAATACAATGTACTAATAATAAACAATGTACAATGCTAAACATTATACAAGCATTACCTCATTTGATTCTCACAACAATCCTGGGAAGTAGGTGTTATTCTGAGCCCTATTTTACAGATAAGGAAACTGAAGCAGATAAAGGTTAAGTGACTTGTCCTGAGTCACACAAGTAAGGTCTGAAGCTAGATTTGAACTAAGACCAACCTCTCTTCATTCCCAGGCTTCTATCTATTGCTTCCATTAGCTATGTGCATGTAAGTGAAATGGTCATTCCTATTTATTTTGCATGTTATTTTAAAATTAAATATGCTGTCATTTGACCAGTTCTTAGATGGAGAAACTCCAATGAAAATCAGGAGAAAAGTGTTAATTATTCATAATAGTTTGTCTACTTGAACCAACTTTAAAGTAATACCCCAAGAAAGAGATGGATTTTTGATTGTTTGGAAGCTTTAGTATGATAGAAAAAGCAAGTCAAAATTCTGTTGGATGGATTTTGACTCAGGTAATTCAATTGGATGTAGCTTTTTAACTTCTGTCTATTCTCCACTATTCTGCAGTATGCAGGCATGATGTACATGCAGTATTCAGCATGATGACAAGGAATATAGAATGTTAGGTATTGGGTGTGTCATTTAAAATATTGTATGGGATAATGCCATAAAAATTCATCCTGTGTAAATGTTAACTAGCTGGCAAAAACTCAAAACTGATGCATTTAAAATTATGTCATTAAAAAAAAATAAGCAGAGGTCACAGATAAGAGCATGTGATTAAAGGAAATTAATCAATAAGAAATAATTAGGTCTAATGATCTTGTATTTTTATCACTTTGCTCCCTTTTAAATAGCACAGAGCATGTTGTTGAATTTTTCCTTCTTTTTTCTTAAAGAAGGCATGAAAATCAAGTCAAACTTCAGGAGGTTTAACTTGATCTTTCTGGATATTGCTGAAAATATTCAACTTGAGTAAAAATGTAAACTTCTGAAATTGGAGTTTGTTCATTGTTATTGCTTAAGGGGGTCCTTATTATATCTGGCTATGCTTAAAATAACTATGGGAGGAAAGGAAATGGGAGTGTTCTTTTTGATGTTAGTGATGAGGAAAAAAATAAACCTATGGTCCCAAAGTGCCCATAATAGGAAAAAGCATCATCAGACTCTAGAGGATAATCTGGCTAAACTCATCTGGCTGCCTATTTTTTTTGTTTGTTTCTGGCAAACTGGAGAGTCAACTTTTCATTCTACTTCTTATCTCATGTGGTGCCTCTCTTTTTGGCTACAAAGCATGGTACCACAGATTGTTCTAACCACCAAATGATGTGTGTGGTCAGCCATTGGTGTGGTTTTTTCTTATGTAAATAGTTGGCATAGTTCTGACATTTTGCATCCTTTGCTCCCTCACCCTGTTCTCCTAATCTATACTCACCAGCATGTCCAGCATACTGAGATAGTTACGTGGTACAGACATCAAAACCAAATATGTTGTGGGTCTTTAGGACTTTAAAAAAGCACTTGATAACTCAGTAGCCTGAAAGTCTTAGCCAACTCCAAGGATCATATTTTAATCTTCTTTCCTCAAATATTGGAGCTTTGTGGGACTTCCCAGTCCTTAAATGGGGTCGAAAGTACATGAAAGAGGGAGTTAGTAAGTTTAATAGTTTGGCACTATATTTCTTCTTAAAGAGGCTGCATGCTGCAGTGGAAAGAATGCTAAGCTTGGAGTCAGAAGGCCTTGATTCAAACCCTGACTCTGTTGCCTATGCGACCTTGAACAAGTCACTTATCCTTTTTATGACTTCATTTCCTCATCTTAAAAATGAGGAGATTAGATGATATAGTATCTGAGATGTCTTCTAGCTCTCAATATGTAATACTATATATAATTGTCAGTTTTAAAGACATAAGAGGGACTGTTTTAATGAACCCTACAGCTCTGCCCACTCATAGTAGGGATTTTAGACAATTTTAGATTTTCATATAATAAAAACCTGAGATTTTTTGTGAACTATGAGATCAGTATTAATTAACAGTTTGTCATGGAAAAAAAGTGAATGTGGTTATGCTTTTCCCAAAAAAGAATTATAAGGCCATAGGATTTGCACTCTGAGACAAGTAATAATTTCTTTTTTTATTTTTTGTCTTTATGTCACCAATCTCCAGAGCAATTCAAGACACTGTAGATAATTAATGCTTGCATTGTAGAAAATTAATGATTGTTGACTGTTTGATTAAGAGCTCAAGGGACTTTAAAAACCATTTTGTTCAATGCCTTCATTTTACAGATAAAGAATCTGAGGCCTGGGGGAATTGTGACTTATGTGTAGTTAAAATAGGTAACAAATCACAGACATAAATTCACATCTTTTGACTGAAACATCAGTGCTTTACGCAATATAGTTGGTGTTTTTTTGTCCAGACTCATTATTTCATTAGTACTATTGCTAATTCCCAATGAGAATATTCCCTTTACACAATGAAGATTGATGACTATTTTTCAGCTTATAACCTTAGAGTCTCCTGGGCCAAATGACTAAGCGATTTGTCCAGAAAGACAGGGCAAATATGTGTTAAAGGTGGTTCTTGAACCCAGATCTGACTCTGTCAACCTTTAAGCACTAGGCCATAGTGCCTACTAATAAAAATAAATCATCAAGAATTGGGTAGGTATTAGTTTCAGTGTATTCTGCCCTGATCAAACCATATTTAGAGTGTATGTTCATTTTAGACACCTTATTTTAGAAAGAACTTTAAGAAGTTGATATATATTCTAAAGAAGACATCCAGAACAGTAAACTGGGGATATTTACTTAGTAGAAGAGAAGGCTCAGGGCAACAAGTTTTCTTCAAGTGCTCAAAGAACTGGTAAGTATTAGAAAGAAAAGATTTGTTCTTCTTGGTCATAAGACAGATTTGAGAATAAACTTTCTGAGATAAATTTTGGCTAAATGAAAGGCAAATTTTCCTAACATTGAGAGCAGTCCAAAGGTATTATTATGTGCTATTCCTAAAGGTAGTGGAGTTTTCATCATTAGATGTCCTCAAAAAGAATTTGAATGAGGAATTTTGGGGAAGGAATTAATGTCTAGGTATACATTAGATTAGATGGTCTATAAGCTCCATTACAATTCTATTATTTTTGTATTTCCTCCATGCTCTGCACATAGTACTTAATAGAATTTCATTGAATTGAATTGCTTTGTCTAAATTACTAAATTGATATTTCAGTGTACTTTGAACATTTTTTTATCATTCTCTCTCAGAGGTTTGATAACTTGAAATAAAAGAAAGAAATAATAAAATAAATGAACAATGAAATAAATATAAAAAATAAGGAAAAAGCTATGTACTTTTTAAAAAAAATTGATACCAGTGATGAGACTGAATGCAGAATAAGAAGGATATTGTTACTCATATATTTGCCTCCAGTTAGAAACCCTCACTATGACTTTATAGTCTCTAAAGAGCTATAGATTTGGACCTACCATGTACTGAAATTTATATAGGAAAAATCAGGAAACTCAGTGCTGAAAGCTATATTGAGACAATCAGGAATGTACTTATATGTTCTAGTCTTGTCTAGCTAGAAAAACCTAGTTTAATAGCTGTATGAGTAACTAGTGTTTTATGATGAAACCCACGCAGTTTTTTAAATGTCTTTTCTCACAACCTGACCAATATGGAAATGTTTTGCATGATCTCACATATATAACATCTTTAGTTCAGGGAAGGAGAGAGGAAGAGAATTTGAAATTTAGAAACTTGCAAACATATCAAAATATTTCTCATTTAATTGAGAAATTATTACTGAAAAAATAGAGGAAATCCACACAGAGGGGAGAGGTGCAGCAAGAGAGACAGATCAGTTTGTAAGGTCTCTTTTTGGGAGTTTAGCTGTTAAACTCCACCTGCAATCTAAGCAAGGGGCCTGGTGCTGAGCCGGCAACAGTACCAAATGATTCCTTTATGTATTGTGTGGGATCTGATAAATTTTTGCAGGATCTAGTCCAGCTGTGCTCTCATCACATTGATTTAATGGCCCTTAAGAGAAACCATAAAAGTGCTTTCTGGTTAGTGGGGCCCAGCTGTTCCTCAGAGAATTGCATAAGACAGCAGTCCAAGTTAGCTATAGATTAATGATTAGAAAATATTGGTCTCTGGCATGCTATTATTTTTCCAAATTAAGAGTTGTATAGCTCTGATGCAGTTTGTTAAGGTAGATTACTAAGCCCAAACAAAGATTTTTGGAAGGGACCATTTAATTGGGCCCCGATAAACCAATCAGACCTCTCTTCCTCACCCTCCACAAGCAGTCAGTTGGACATATCTTTAAAGTGTATGTTTTCCTAAAGGGACATAGTGATGGCTGATGCCTGGAGGGACCACTCTGTTTTCATTACCAGGCAACAGTGCAAGAAGCCAGCAAAATTATTTGAGAATCATCAGGCTCTCTGATGAGGTTAAGAACACTGAAAGTCAGTACCAAATGAATAACTGTGTTGATTTACAGTGTCATTCATGTCATCTGAGCCTTTTGGTTTCCTGCAAGCAGAAGGTTGATTGCACTACCAGGCAATCTGTTAAGTATTAAGCCCGGGGATAAAACAGCCTATGTTGGAAGCTACTCTCTTAAGCAGCAAACATGAAGAACACCAAACTTTTACACCACTTTAGGCACCTTCAGACAATGGGTTGACCTAAGGGAAGGTCATGGTTTTTTCCCCCCATTTAAATAATTGAGAGGGGGAGGACAATAATTGAGTGAAAGGAATTTATAAAGATCAAAAGATGAGTTGGGAAAATTTCTTTTTGATTCCTCCATCAAAGCTATGAGTCAAAAGCATTCTCTAAAGGCAGGATCATGTCCTTGCAATTAGATGGCAGGGGACTTTGAGTAATTACTCAATGTTTTGTCAGTTTTTCATGCTCAACCTTAATATTCTGTTATGAAGTGTGCAATAACTGTTAGTTCAATTACAAAGAATATGATGAGACATTTTAAAATGTTAAATATACAATATCATGTGATTCTCAAGAGAGATTTCATAGAGTTAACTATCGTTGATTTAGGGTTTTTCACAATTGTGACAAGATTAGATCTGAAATTTACCTCAGCAATGAAAAAGGGTACTTGCTCAGTAAATGAATAGTGAGAACAAGGTTATAGGGGACATATTCAAATTGCTAAAGAAAAAAATCAATTCAAACATGTAAAAAAGTCCATTTTGATATAAAATGTTTATTAATTACATAATATTCATACCTATTTATAAAATGGGTCTACAAAGCTGTTTATTAGGCTATTTCAATTTTCTATATATTTCTGAATGGAAAAAAAATGCTAGCAAGTAGCTAGCATCTTTGCAATTTTGTTCTATTATCCCAAGTTTTTGGTTTTAGCCAAACTCACTATTCCCATATAGAAAGGCATCACTGATCACTAGACAGAAATGTTGTCTTGGGGTCAGTAAGATCTGAATAAAGCCTTATCTCTCACTCATACTGGTTGTGTGACTTCGGGTATATCATATGATCCCTGTCCACAGATAGTTCTTTAAAGACTCTAAATTGCAATATTCATTGGTAAAGGGAGTTTCTTCACTGAGAATTCTATATACCAATGAAATCAAAAGCAAAAGATATCCACTATCTTAGACATGCAATATGCTAATGGATCTGTGATCTCAAGGTAGATAGACCTGCTAACAATGCAAATTGATAAGCACCTAAGCCATTTCATAGTATATGGATCTGTCATGTCATTCCATGCTAATATAAAATAAAGTTTAGTGTTCCTTGAGAATCTATGTGGGGAATAATATAAAAGGGACTGTCAAAAATGCTAGGAAGTAAAAAAAATGTTAGGAGGCCTTCCTCAAATCTTATTTTGTGATTATCAGTTGAAGATGAGGGCTAGCCTTTGGTTGTCTTGCACTTTTATCATGTAACCAAACAATTATTTTTGTTCTGTTAGATACATATATTCATACATATGAATGAATAAATGTATATACATAAAACATACATACACAAACACACACACATATAACCCTTTCCACTACTTCTCCTGAGTGCCTTTTCTTTTATAGTATGTTATAACCTGTTCATTCCCAACCTGTGATACTCCATTACTCTTTGGGTAAGCATCTACTTAAATTTTTTGGACATCGTAATACTCCATGACTGGATAATATTGGAGTTCTGAAGAAAAAGATGTGATATCTGCTCTCAAGGAGTTTGTATTCAAGTTGATGGAATAAAAGAGCAAAAATACTGAAAATGAATGGAAAATGAGATTTGAGCTTGTGTAATCATTGAGCATTTTCTTTCTGACACATATGTATATTACAAACAACCCAGAGTCCTTTACAAATACTGGGAGGAACAGAGTAGCTGACAATATTTCTGGGGTGCTTTAAGGTCACTTGTTCTATTGCTGCTGTTTTGCATTAAATATGTAGTCCAATTCCCCCCCCCCCACTGAATTAGTTAGAGAAATCAGAAGATCAGTAGTCTAAATAGGCAACAATAACCACAGTTTTAATTTGGCCAAATTCTCATGTTAAGAATACTGAGCCATGTCAATATTTGCCATGTATTCAGAGTTTTTTGATGCGCTAGAGCCATATAATATAGGGTTGCAAAAAAGAGCAGTCTTACTTGAGGATGGTGAGAATTTGACATCTCTCTGTTCCTTTCCCCACCAGTGGTGTTTTTCTTTTGCCATCAGCAAGAAGCTGGGGCCACACAGCCCCAGCTCTCTGTAGCTCTCCACTGTGGTTTACAATCAGTCCTGAGTCCAGGGTCCAGGAGAAGAAAAAGCTGGCTGGCAGCTACTAGAAGGCAAGTCAGGGAAATGCCATGCCGATATAATGCAGGCTTCTATTTCACTGTAGAATGAAAGTTTAATGTTCCTTGAGAATCTACATCAGAGGAATTCATTATGGTTATCTTGTGAATGATGGGTTATGAAAAATTATTAGTACTACATATTTTTGTGGCTTTTTAGAAATTGCACCACAAGAGGCAAAGAGCCAGCAGCATAAACTAAGTTTAGGGCTAAAGTGAGAAGTGGAATTGGTTGAATAGAGATTTTCTTTCCATTTCTTTCAGTCAAAGATGATAGCAGACAGGAAACTCTACAGTAAGGATGATGATATCTCCCTTTTTCCGGGAATTTAACTAATCTGAGGAATGATGTTCATTTAACCAGCCCTTACCCCAATTCTAAAAAAAAATCCAAAGGCAGTGAGAGGCATAAAAAACATTTATCAATAAGTCACCCAAATTTTATTTTGTTGACATTTTTTCCTTTTCCCAATTTTCCCTTCTTGGTCACATTGTTCCTTCTGTTGCCCTATGTTTAATTGCCAGCTGGACTAGATTTATGGTTCTCTTGAAAAACAAATCCTTGAAGCATATTAGAAAGAAAAAATAGATACTTCTAAATTCAACCAAGGCCTAATATAGTCCTTAGTTAATGAATCTATTCATTTTAAGAGTAGTTAGATTTCAATTTTATGAAGTTGTATTTAATGAAGACAGAGAGAGGGTATTCTCTTTGTCTTTCTTCACATCTTTTCCCCAGACCTAGAAAGTGTTCTTCCTTTCCCCTTTTCATCTTCTACTCCTATTTCCTTCATTTCTTAATCCATCTTCTTCCTTAAAAAGACCCAAATTAGGTATCATCTCCTTCATGAGGCATATCTCGCCCCACCCTTTCTATACTCCAGGTCAAAGTGATCTCTGTCTTTATAATTTCATAAAAATCTCTTTACTTTTACCTCTTATTTGTACTTCTTTCTCTTCTTTCCATCATAGTTTTCTAAATACATAAATATCCATCTTTCTTAGATTGTAAGCACCATGAGAACAGGATCTAGGTACAATATTTACCTTTGCATGCCAGTATCTAGCATAGCTTTTGCAGAGGTTTTCTCTCAAATCAACAAACACTTATTAAATGCCTAGTATGTAGAAGGAATTGTGCCAAGCATTGGAAGACATACAATAATGAAAAAGTACATCGTTCCTGACCCAAGAAACCATTACAGTTTAGTAGTGAGCATCATACACTCACGCACACACACACACACACACACACACACACACACACACACACACACACACAACTATAATGCAAGCTAGAAGTTGCTTAGGTATGTGGGAGAGCTCAAAGGAATCGGAGAACTTTGAGGAAAAAAGGATTATGGTTAAATATGGTATGGGGAAAATTTTTGCAAGATAAAGTACAAGACCTGAACTTTGAATGAAAGTAAGCATGTAAAGAGATAGAAGTGGGAGTTTGGGAAAGAATTTCAGATATACTAGTGTTCACAATGGCTTGAAGTTAGTTGATAACAGAATAAGATACTTAAAGAAAGAAAGCCTAGGAATTGTGAGGAAATCTCTTTTGTGTTAATTTCCTGTAACATCATTGGAAGTCTCTAATTTTCAATTTATATGGAAAAATTTACTTTGGATGTTTTTAAAACTATTCATTTTTATCATTAGCAGAAACAGCTACTGGAGTAGAGCTACTAAAATTAACAGAAATAAATTGCATTTTATAGAAACTGTCAGGATCTAGAGTTTTTTTACTTAAGTAGATCTCAATTTGTGACAATATAATGTATCAACATTAGAAAATTACCTGAAGATCAGTGATATGAATTCGTTTGTCCCTATCGAGCTATTGAAATACCAAAGGCAAAATTTGAACCCAGACCTTCCTAATTCCAACTTCAGAATTCTAATCAGTATACCACATTTGCTTAATTTTAGTGAACTAAAATAAAACAATAAAGAAAGAGAGGTGAATCTAGGAAGACAGAGTACACAATCAAAACAAGAGGCTACGAAATAATCGACTAGAGAAGCCAAACAGGGAAACTCTTAATTATAATAAAATTATCTTATTCATGACAGTATAAAATACTATAAGTGTAAAAAAATGAGACAAATCTTCAAAAAGATCTAATTGTACATACATTTACATGAATATTCTAATCTATATACATTGCTCAAATTAAATCTATAATAAATAATCACTGATTGAAGCTAGACTATTTATAGATGTGGCTCTTTTTTGAAACAGTTGGTAAATATACTTATTATGATAGAATCCTAGGGAATAAAAAAATGCATACCCTCAATGATCTTTCAACCAAACTGGGAACACATGTAATATAATTACAATGTGATCTGCAAATTGTAGAATTTGGAGGCTCTCACCATCAATATGGATATATACCCCCTATATTTGGAATTTATATTTTATTATGACAGTGAAAAGGATCTTTAGTGAACATCTATCTCCTAGCTTTAGGACTTTGTTGATATTAATAATAAGATGGCTATCAAATTAATTGTTAAAATTTTAAATTTTGGTGAAATTTCTTCTGTTAAAATTTTTAAGGAGTTAGTAGTATTTAAAATATACTTGCAAGAAATCCTAATGGACAGCTTTAAGACAGTATTTTGAGGGGTAGCTAGGTAGCGCAGTGGATAGAGGGGCAGGCCTGGAGTTCTGACCTCATTTCAGATACTTCTTAATTATGTGACCCTGGGAAAGACATTTAACCCTAATTGACAAGCCCTTGCTTCTATCTTAGAATTGATATTTATATTTTTAAAAAGATAACATTTTGCTTTGCTAAATAAAATATTTTGTTTTATAACAAATAATCTACATATAGAGATCTTTTATACGTGGCTCTTTTTTATACATACCAACCAATTACATGCTATATTGTAGAATATTATTTGTAAAAGCTGGCCTGTTTCTTTTTTACATGTTCATCAAGTGTGCCTATGATTATTCTTCAAATGCTTTTTATTGAAGCTTTTTGTTGAAGTTTGTTCATCTCCAATTATTGATATCTTCTTGATATTACAGGAGCCATGATTTTTTCCCAATAATTTAGTGTTCTGTCTCAGATATCTTGAAAATTGGTCCTTCAGAGCTTCCCAAATTGAGTAATATGCATCACACCATACTAGGCTATATTAACCTATTCTTTCCATACTTTTCTTTAGTACTATTTCCACTACTTCATGAAACATACCATGGCCTATAATGATAGAATCTAAATGTAGTAGCTCACATCAATTCAGGAGAGGCACAAAATGTGTCTGTACTAAAGGATTCTATGAGAGAGAAACAGAGACAGAGAGAGAGTCAGAGAGAAATAGAAAGACAAACAGAGACACAGAGATGGAAAAAGAGAGACAGAGATAGTGAGCTTTCCAAGAGACTTTTCCCAATTTCTTAGTCTTAGAGACATTTTTGTTTGATGATTCTCAATAAGAATTTAGGAATGAGGTTTCGGTCATTCAGGAGTAGATATTACGTTATCTTTTTCTACTGAATTGCTTTGCAAATAAATCTCAGTGAAATATTTCATCATATGGTTCTTTTCTGGTGTGTAACTTACAAATCTAAATGTAAGCATGTTTTAAAAAATTCTCAGAAAGTTATTTGAGCATGAAGATAGTTGTGCTAAATTATCCAAATACTCTCATTATTAATCCTAATATAGGAATGCAGAATAGGCAATAGAATAGAAAATGGGTTTTACCTTGCACTTTGTTATATGTTGAGTTAAAAGTTGGTGATACATCCTTAATCTTTTGCAAATTTATTAGAAACTAAATAAGTTATTATTTCAATGTGAAAATAAAGGATATTGGCTGTACCTATTATTTCATTTGCCTTAGAATCTTCCGGATGATTAATTTCATTAGTTAGTGCAGTTTAGTATATTTTATGGAACTTATACAGTTTTAGAGAATTTCCTAGAGCACTAAGAGGAGGAATGACTTGCCCAGGATCACATTATCAGTATGTGCCAGAGATGGAATTTAAACCTCAATCTTCCATGGTCCAAGACCAACTTTCTGTTAACTATTCTTTTTGTATTAAGAAAGATAGATATTCATTTCAGCTTCCTAATGCTCAACCCAAATAACCTTTATAATTCAATTTCTCCAGGCTTGCTCCCAGTCTGATAAGAATCATTTGAGAAAGTGACAAAATCTTGCTATGTTTGCTCACAACAATCAGTGTTTCTTAGCTCTGGTTATTTCCTTAATCTTGCTTGTCAGTTCTTCTGTCTAGCACACGTAGTATCCCACTTAATTTCCCATAGAAGCTATTTCAATCCTTTATCTTTCACTGACAGCTTTGCCTACTCTTTTCTCCTTTTTTTATCAAGAAGATTGAAGTCCTCCACCAATAACTCTCTCAATGCCTTTCTTATTATTCTCTCCTTTTTTCCTTTATATCCTATATTTTGTATGAGTTCTTCCCCTCTGTGCCACATACTCATCTCTTCTTCAATCTTTCTCTTCTTTCAAAACAAATCTCAAGCACCATTTCCTGCTATGCCCTCTATTCCAAAATAGTTTGTACACAGCTATTTCTGTATTTACTTAATATAGTAATTCATTTTTATTTATTGCATATATGTTTATACATATTTTTGTTTTTCCCCCACTAGAATGTAAACTTCTAGAGATAAGTCAAGAGGGAAGAGCAGCAGGAAGAAGTAAAACAAAGCTCTACCTGGCAACTAGTCTACAAAGATGTAGAAAATAATCCAGTCTAGATCCCAATTGAGAAATCTGCAACAACAGCAACAAAAAAACCCACACAGCAAGTAATTTTTTCCTAGCCCAAATGTACTAACTTTTCTTTTTTTTTTTAATAATTTTTATTTTTTAGAAACGTTATCCATGGTTACATGATCCATGTTCTTACTTTCCCCTTCACCCCCTGATTTCCCCTCCCCCCCATGGCAGATGTGTAATTCCACTGGTTTTAACATGTGTCATTGATCAAGACCTATTTCCAAATTGTTGATAGTTGCATGGTGTGGTCATTTCGAGTCTACATCCCCAATCATGTCTGCCTCAACCAATGTGTTCAAGCACTTGTTTTCTTCTGTGTTTCCACTACTGCAGTTCTTCCTCTGAATGTGAGTAGCGTTCTTTTCCATAAATCCCTCAGAATTGTCCTGGGTTATTGCATTGCTGCTAGTACTGAAGTCCATTACATTTGATTTTGCCACAGTGTATCAGTCTCTGTGTACAATGTTCTCCTGGTTCTGCTCCTTTCACTCTGCATCAATTCCTGGAGGTCTTTCCAGTTCACATGGAATTCCTCCAGTTTATTATTCCTTTCAGCACAATAGTATTCCATCACCAACAGATACCACAATTTGTTCAGCCATTCCCCAATCGAAGGGCATTCCCTCATTTTCCAACTTTTTTTGCTACCACAAAGAGCATGACTATAAATATTTTGTACAAGTCTGTTTATCTATGATCTCTTTGAGGTACAAACCCAACAATGGTATGGCTGGATCAAAGAGCAGGCAGTCTCTTAGAGCTCTTTGGATATAATTCCAAATTGCCATCCAGAATGGTTGGATCAGTTCACAACTCCACCAGCAATGCATTAATATCCCATCTACTAACCTTTCAAACAAAGGAAGAGAGACATAGAGATACACAGGTGCTGTGAACAGGATCTAGCAAAAAAAATGGTTGTGTGGAATAGTTCAGCACACAGAGTGAACAGGTCCTGACTAAGGCAGTGTGCCAGGGAAAGAAGAAGTCTCAGATCTGGCACAGAGTGTCCAACCTTGTGCAGAAAAGTCAGAATAGATCCCGACTAGTAGCTCTGTTGCTAATTACCCAGTTCTGTGTCATAGATCCAGTGTGGAATGAGGAAGGGACCTACATTTAGAAGTCTTGCCCAGGTCAATGAATAATTGTATACCTTTGCTGTATATTGAGTGAGAAGCCAGGACAGAAAAGCAGCAACTGCATTGCTGTGACTCTAATCCTGACCTTAATACAAACTTCAAAGTCATGAAATAAAACTTAAAGATTGAGCAAACAAAAACATCCCACCACAAAGGGATATTGTGGTGATAGTGAGGTTTAAGACATAAATCTAGGAGGATAGAAAGATTAAAACATCTATAAGCATAACCTCAAAGAAAAATGCATATCAAGCACTAATTCAACTAGACTTCCTAGAAGGCATGAAGCAAGTGTTGAAAAAAGAAAGATAAAACAATTTTATAAATGAAAAGGGAATACTGGAGGAAAGAAAAGAAAAGGATTACCCCAAACAGAAGAATGGATTTTGAAGAAATTTCGCATAAGATGTATAAAACTTTACCTAATTATAGACTCCTTGAAAATGAGAATGGACCATATAGAAGTTGTTGACTCAATGAGACAAAAAGAACTACTAAAATGAAAACAAAAGACTGAAAAAATAGAAGACTATGTTAGATATCTCATATTAAAAAACAATCAACCTGGAAACAGATCAAAGATAATTTAAATTTCACTGAACTACTTAAAATTCATGACAAAAAGAGCCTACATATATTTCAAGAAACTGAAAGAAAACTGTCAAGGTCTTATAACCAGAAGGCAAAGGGAAAAATAGAAAGAATATATCAGTCACTTCTTGAAAGAAACTCCAAAATAAACAATAAGGAATATTATAGACAAAACACAGAGTACCCAAGCCAAAGAAAAAATATTGCAATTAGGTTGAAAAAGGAAAATTACTGAGGAGCCAGTCAGGATCACTCAATATTAGCAGCCACCACTTTAAAGGAATGGAAAGCTTGGAATTCAATATTCTAAAATTTAAAAGACGGGCTTAAAAATCAAGAATAATGAACTCAAAAAGCTGGGTATGAAACTATAGGAGAAAAATAGCCTTTAATTAAGTAAAGGACTTTTAAACATCCCTGATGAAAAGATCATAGCTGTGATTAGATTTCTGAGTTCAGAATTCTGAAATATAAACAGAGAAGCTATTTACATTCTAATATGGGAAGATTAGGCATCTGTACCCTCAGAACTCTATCATCTCCAGGGGTCACAGAGGGAATCTAACAGGACATTCTCCTGGTAGCTTTTTAATATGTGGATTAACATAAAATAAGAAAGAAAAAGTCAAGGAAAGTAGAAACACTGAAGGCAAGAAGGCAGTGGAGGGAAGGGATTTATTTCACATAAATTTATATGTGTAAGAAGATGATAGAAACAATGAGAAAAGGGGGTGTGTTGGGAGAAGTAAACACCTGAACCTCATTTTCCTCTGAGCTGGACAAATTAAGAAAGAATACGTGCAGAGCTTGTATAGACCAGAAATACCTTTCACTCAATGGGAAAACAAGAAAGAAATGGGAGAAGGGAGAAGAGGGGAGATAGGAAGGAAGGGAAATTAAGGGAGGGAAGAATGCAAACTCTAACCATAAAAAGCAAGCTGAAAAGAAGGGTTTAAAAATAAAGTTCAAAAAAAATTGTTAACCTCTCATTGGGCTCTTGAAGCAGGATAAAAGGGTAAGAGAGTAGGAAAAGACTACATAAATCATATAGATCACACGTCTTTTTTATACTTATCTTCATTATAAGAGAAGGCAGGAAACTGATCAACACATTGACTTATCCATTCTTCCACCTGCTCCTCCACCTCTTCCTCCTGTTCTTTTTCCCCCTCTTCATTTTAAATATCCTTGACAGCATTTAAAACACAGTGAATTATACTAATGGCATAGGCATTGTACTCCCAAAACTATAGAAGTGTTACATGCAAACTATAAGCAGGAAAATTTCTTTGATCCCTTCTACCCTTGTGACTCCTAACCTAAAACATCTGATAACTCCTATAAGACTCTGAGACGATTATTCTCCTTTGATAGTTCTTTTAATTTGAGATGGAAAGAAAGAAACCTCCTTGATATCATCAAGTTGTACCTCAGACATCCATCTGTCCTCTAAACTATGAGGGTTACCCTCTATGTCTTCAGGCAGACTCTGATCAGATGACCAAACTCCCACACACACACACAAACTGCCTGAGTGCATTCTCTTGTCTTCATTGTTGTATACAGTATAAAACCCCCAGAACTGATTACCTCTGGAGGACAACTTTCCATCTATTCTGTCCTCCCAAAAGACAGCTTTCCAACTATGCTGTTCCACCCAGGAGGCAGTCTTCCACCTATGCTGTCCTCCTGGCCAGATTTCAACATTACCTTCTAAATTAATAAATTTCTCTTTTTTTAAGTTAAGTTTCAGAGTCTTGCATCATTGTAGAAGGTACTCTTCCTGAACCCTGGAGGTTCATGTCAAGCCCCCCACAACACTAAGATCAGGCTTTTGTTTTATGTCTGATGACTAGCTTCACAATCAGGGTATCATTATATAGTGAAAAAGAGAGCTGAATTGGGAATGAAGATAGACACGTGAATCCTGACACTCCTTTTTTATGAAGGACATGATTTGGAGCAAGTGATTTCATATGTCTGCACTTTAGTTTCCTTATTGAATAATAAGAAAATTGGACTAGAAGATTTCTTAGATCTCTCCTAGCTCTGCACCTCATGGTCTTACATATAGTTTCAGTGAACTTTCTTGATAGGATTTAACTTCCCCTTTTTCCCAGAAAAGGCAGAAGGTTCATGAATGGTTAAATATCTTGGGTCAAGTTTACCTAGAAAATAATGGCTGACACTTTTAGAAGCTAAATTCGTGGTTCTCTTTCTTCTGGACTAAATGGTGAATCATGCTTTCAACCCTTTCATTCAACAATTTTGATTTAAGATCAATGAATTTTCTAGGCTGGATAGGGGTTTACTTACTGACTTCTTCCAGATATTGTAATGGCTACTCACCAGCTAAAAGCATGTAGGCAATAGGGCAGCCAAAGAAATTTGCTGAATGCACATTTTTTGTTTTAAGCAAATGACTTGTATTTAAGTTTTGGTTAAATATGATTCCAAAATTATTGTAGAAAAAGCAATATAAATTACCCTGAAAGAAGTGTAATTGGTTTTTTTCAAAATGCTGGAAATATCTCTAGTGATATTTTGAAATGTCTTAAAAGATCATTTCTGCTAAATACTTCCTATTAAAATACTTTTTGAAATGTTAATTCAATTGGGTTTGGCTAAAATCCCATTATCAAGCAACTTAGAAAAACCTTTTGTTAGGAAAAGTGAAGATTTTGGTAAATTTAATGGCAATTGTATGCAAATTTTAGAGTTTGCCACAAGCTTACTATTTGTGGTAAACTTGTGGTTTTTTTTTTTTCAGGAAGATTGCCAGATTCAGGAATTGCTGGCCACCTCAAAACTGCAACTGTGGCAGTCTTCTCAGATTACGAAGAAATTAAAATGGACTTTGTAGCAAACTTTAAAATTTTTGTATACCCAAGACTTGTTACTAAGAAACAGAGATTATAAAAGACCTTTAGAGAAAAAGATGAGACAGTATAAGAGAAAGGGAACTATGGAAAAAGCCTTCTTTGAATGAAAAGCCAAAATAAAAAGAGTGCATTGTAAAAGAATATAGCTATCCCATAACAAGATATTGTGTCTTTCACCCTACTTAACCTCATTTAATTTTATTCTCTACTTTTAGCAATTCATTTCCTCCTACATATAAAAGTTGAGCAAAAGTCGCAAACTAAATGGAAAAGGATAAGTTAGAATGCCCTTTTAGTGGCACTAATGTTTTTTCTATTTAAAATACTTATTTTTACATTCTTTTCTTCTTAAATTTTGAGTTTCAAATTCTCTCTCTCCTTCCCACACCCCCACACCCACTGAGAAGACAAGCAATATATCAATTATAAATGTGAAACCATACAAAACATATTTCCATATTAGTCATTTTTTTAAAAAGCAAGAAAAAACAACATGAGAAAATAATAATTTGGAGATGGATATGTTTTTAGTCATTGAAATTCAAAAGGAAGATTTGTTAAGTTTTAAATTCAAGGTAAATTCTATTAAGAAAACCAACACTTATCAAGTGTCTATGATATAGGTGCATAGGCTTCCCCTAGATACCACAAAACCCCAGATTGTGCCCCAGTCAGAGAGTACATAAAAGAATCATAGTTCCTTGCATTCCTGAGGTGTTAAGGGAAGATGACTTTGATTAAGAGGAAGTTCCTCTCTGGCTTCTCCCTTCATTCTTGATGAGCACAGATAGGCACCTCTCAGCTTGCTCTAGATAAGCTTCTATTTTATAATCTAGATATCTGATTATTGTGATAATTTGATTAAGTCTACCCTGCCCATCTTTAGATTTAATCACCAAAGGTGAGAGTACCTCCAATCTTGGGAGGTCCTAACCCACCTGTGCTAGAGTAAGTGACAAATCAGAATCAATTGACCTGCCCCCTGGGCGTAATAGATGAGAATTATCTATTGTGATTAGACATGCAGGCTAGGGGAAGGCACTGGAAGTGACACATAAAGTGACCCCTTTAAAAAGAGGGAGTTGAGTGAGTGAGGCTGCTTCTGGTTTGGTGAAGGGGACCTGAGGGAGCTTTGCTGATTCGTGATCGAGACTGTTCCACATAGTGAGTTTAAAGACTGAATCTTCCTGAACTTCTATTAAGAATTTCTTTTTATAGACTCTGTGAATGAAGTTTGCTCCATTCACCTCTGGGCCTCAGGCCCTTTAAACCTCAGCTGAGGGTGAAGATCTACCTGGATTAATTAGTGGGATAGATTCTTATTTCCTTACTTCCTCTCTCTCTTCTCAATTGTAAATAAATTTCCATAAAAGTCAATATTGGTTTGAGATTATTCTTAATTGAGGATTGATAGTAGTTCAATCCTCTGGTGACCATCTTTTAATATATTGAACCCATAAAACCTTTTTTTCATCCTTACATTTTCTAAACTGACAGTTCACTCACTTTTGACTTTGAGGCATAGGACATAACCACATGACCCATCTCAGGTTCCAGAGATCCAGTAACATGCTATCATCATCCTATCTCTAGTCATGTATGTCCTATTATAAAAAGGGTATAAAAAAACCCCGAATTTCGTCTCCTCTGGGAGGCAGTGTTCCACCTACACACTGACTCTTAGCCTTTCAACATGGCTTCCAAATTAATAAATTTCTCTCTTTTTTTAAACTAAGTTTTGGAGTCTTGCATTCTTGCAAAGGGTAACCTGTCTGGAATCTGGGGTTTCACCTCAAAGTTCTCCCATAACACTTAGAGTATGTAATATACTATGCTAGCACAGAAAATAATTTTTTTTAAATTACATAGTTTATATCCTAACAAAGCTTACAGTACATTGGGAGAACAGAAATGTATATAAAAATATACATAAATGTATATAAATTCAGACTGATATTCCCTCCCTCCTTCCTTTGTTACCATGTTTTCAATCTCTTTTCTCTCATCATCTATCCCAAGTAACCTTTCTAAAATATAGATTGGATCACATCACTCCTTTGTTAAAAACAAAATAAAATTAGCTAAAAACACCTTCAGTACTTTTACCATTTGTTTTAGGATAAAATATAAACTTAGGCTGGCCCTTCACATTTTGGCTGAAATCTAATTTTAAGCCCTACTTGCTTCACAATACCCTTCATTCACTCTGTTTTTCAATCAAATTGATTAACATGATATTCTTAGATTTATACATCCAGTCTCCTATCTCTATGACTTTATGTAGGCTTCCTCTAACCCTCTCCAAATCCCCAAATCTATCTTTCCCTACCTTGACCTCTCAGAATCTTAAATTTCTTTTCAGCCTTAGATGTTGAACTAATTCTTATTTGAAATCTCCCTAGATGTAGAGTATTTATACAATTATACAAAAATATAGATGCACATCTATATATACATACACAGATAAATTGTGATTTATATCTCTAAGTAGTTTACAAACTCCAGGTATGTAGGAACTATTTTTCCCTTTTGTTTTGGAGTCCCCCAAATGCCATATATATATATATATTAAGCATACTTCCTCCACTCCTCAAACTGAACCGATAAATAGTTGAATGTAATAGGCACAAAGGAACTATCTAAACAAAGTACTCTAGGACAATTTGAGGAAGAAAAGAACCCTTTCAGCTCTGAAAAGTAGCAAGGAAAATGTCATGCAGGAGGGTGGCAGTTGAGCTAAGCTAAGACTTAAAGGAAGATAAAGATTCAGAGAAGTAAAGGAAATATATTCCAGATTTGAGGGATATTGAAGAATAACCCACATGAATGTAACAGGGAAATTGAAGATGACAAGTAAAAATGGGATAGTAGTAGCCTCCTTTGACTGGAATATTGAATTTATGAAAGAATAATATAAAATGAAATATGGAATTTTTATATTGAGGCAATATTGAGGAGGGCTTTAAATATTAAAGAGACTTTACATTTTATCCCGAAGATGATAGGAAGTTATTTTTATATCCTGTTTTATAATTGTGAGATTAGTTTTTTATATGAAGAAATGAGGTTTTGCATCAAATTTCACCTCAGTTGATTTGGTCAATACAATACCTAGCCTGTCAAAATTTTCTCAATCCCAACTTTCTCATTCAATATGTTAGCCAATTTTCTTGTCTTCACACTGTATGTAAACTGTCATTTATGCCTCTATCCATTTCATTGACAAAAACCTTCAATAAAAAAGAAAAGGTCAAACATGATCCTGGAACATTTCTTTTTAAAAAATATATCCCTGTTGGTGTGGAATAGTTGATGGCCAGTCATTAAATGCATCCCTTCAACCAGTTAGGAATCCAAAAAACATTAGTCTCTATCCCCTACTGTTTCATATTTACTATAAAAAAATTGGATGAGCATAAGACTAATCTGTAATCCTAATCATTTCATTATTTTTCAGAACCTCCATGAAACCTACTTCTACTTTCTTAAACTTGAACCCTAAGAATAGTTTGAATTGTCTGATAGTTTGTAGACTTCACAGAACTTAAGAATGTTAGAGTTTTAAGGGATGTTAGAGATCATGCAATTCAACTATCAATTCAATTCAATTAATTCAACAAGAACCTAATAGGTGCTAAGTATTGTGCTAAGATTTAGGAATTAAATATAAGAAAAAGAAAAGCAGTCTCTGCCCTCAAAGAGTTTACAATCTAAAGAGGGCAGGGGGAAGATGCCAATGGAAAGATTAATGAGGAAGAAGAGCCTGAAAAGGAAAGGATTCACTTAAGGGTACACAGAGAAGGAAAGTGGGGTCTCAAATCCAGATCTTCTAATTCCAAGGTCAGCACCCCTTCTACAAACTAGAATATATAAACAGCTCTAAAATAATCTCATAAAGGTCCAATAGTGACTTTAAATGTTATTGATTTTCATGGTAATAGTAATTTTTCAGCTAAGTAATTATGTACAATTAAATTATGTTCCATTCTATTAGATAATCTACCACTAAATTTAATGCAAGTTTCATTCTTGATATGCTAACTTAAATATGTCAAAATACCCAGATGGAAATCAAAGCCTCTTTTAAGAGCTTTGAATGAAAAATTCATCAAAACGGGCCTAAACTATCTATTATGCACAGATAATCTCAGTTTATGAATTGCTACTAGAATAATTCAAATAACATAAATTTTACTTGGAAATCTGAGTTTAGATATAAGAAAAAGGAAAAGAAACTATATGTTCTAAAATATTTATAGGATTTTTTCTGGGGACAAACAACTGGAAACTGAAATCATGCCCATAAATTGGGGAACAAGTTTGTAATAGAATACTGTTGTGCCATAAGAAATGACAAAATGATTGCAAACACACATGACTTATATGAAGTGATGCAAAGTGAATCAAGAAGAACCAGGAGAATGTTGTACAAAGTAACAATAATGTATGATGATCAGCTGTGAATGACTTATCTATTATCAAGAAGGCAAGGATTCAGAACAACTCCAAGGACTTAATGATGATGAAAAAGGATATCTACCATCATAGAAAGAAGAGACACAGCCTGAATGCAGATTCATACTATTCTTCACTTCATTTCCTTCATGTATTTTTTTCTAGTGTGAGAAATCTGTGTCTTCTTTCACAATGTGATGAACAAGGAAACATGTATTATATGATAATATGGGTAAAACTCATATCACCTGCCTTCTTGGGGAGGGAGGATTCATGGGAGAGAGGAAGGAAAAATGTCTGAGATATAAATAGCTAATGTGAGAATTTACTTCTCTTAGATAATCATATTTATTATAATTTGTTGTGTATTTATGACAAATCATATAAATTTTATTACATTATATATATTATATTATTGAGAGGAATGACCCCCCTACTCAAAAGAATGTTGAACTCAGCATTAATGTGGCAAAGGCACTTTTATTTAATCCTTGTGCAAATGGGTTCTCACAAGCCTGTGTTACAGGTGTTACAACCAGTAAGCAAGTGCAAGAAATGGGAACATACAATATGACAGCAAAGGAAAGTAATACATGTTTGAGGGGATGTTACAAGATTGGGACACTAATGCATTTCTGGTGGAGTTGTGAATTGATCCAACCATTCTAGATAAAGGGTGTCAGTTATAATGAATCATGAAGGTATTAAAGATGTATTCAAAAGTTGATTCTAATGAGCAAAGTGTTCATGGACCAGACTTATGGATATATTTCTAATATTTCACATGATTGATTTCTGAATCCTTAAATTGGATGGGACTTAAATTTTTGTTGATTTAAAAAATTAAGTCTCTCAGCTGCAGTCTGGAAGCTAGAAGGTAATTTGTAAAGATCCTTTGTAATGTCAATGACCTACACTTAACATAGAATTAAGTTGGGAGCCAGTGGTCTGGGAAGGAGAAGGTTTGGTCAAAGTTGGGTAGGACTTTGAATGAACTTCTCTCCTGGGCACCCTGCTGTACAATTGTGTTGAAATCTATTTCTTTATTGTGTAATTGGTTGTCAATATTATGGTAATACTTCTGTCATTTTACTTGTTTGATTGACATCCCACAAACCCCTATCCCAGGATCCTGAATAAAATGAGTTCAGCTCACTCACTCTCTTTTTGACCTTTTGAGGAAGAACTGACAGGCTGACATGATGATCTCTTTGTGTCTTGTGTTTTCTCTGTCTATGCCATTCCTTCCTTAATCTTTAAACCTTAAACCCATATTCTCCCAGTTTTTGGCTGCACTTCCAGGTAATTAGACCCACACAAGAACTCCATGAAGGGGCTGGTACCCTTCACTGGAAGGCAATTAGAGACTTGCTTGCCCTTTGATCCAGCCATGCCACTGCGGGTTTGTGCCCCAAAGAGATAATAGGGAAAAATACAGTTAAAAAATATTCATAGTCATGCTCTTTGTGGTGGCAAAAACCTGGAAAATGAGGGGGTGTCCAACGACTAGGGAATGGCTGAACAAATTATGGTATCTTATGGTGATGGAATACTATTTGCGCTGAAAGGAATGACAAACTGGAGGAATTCCATGTGAAATGGAAAGAACTCCAAGAATTGATACAGAGGGAAATGAGCAGAATCAGGAGAACATTGTACACAGAAACTGATACACTGTGGCACAATCAAATATAACAAACTTTTCTATTTGCAGCAATGCAATGATCCTGGTCAATCCTGAAAGACTTATAAGAAGGAATGCTATCCACAGCTAGAGAAAGAACTGTGGGAGTCAAAACGCAAGAGAAAAACCTATCATTGATCACATGGTTAGATGGGGATACGATTGGGAATACTGGCTTTAAATGATCACTCTATTGAAAATATTAATAATATGGAAATGGGCTTTGAACAATGGTACATGTAAAAGCCAGTGGAATTGCTCATTGGCTCCAGGAGGGGAGAGGGAAGGGGGAAGGAAAAGAACATGAATCATGTAACCCTGGAAAAATATTCCAAATTTATCAATTAAATAAAAAATGAAAAATAAAAAAAGAAGGAATGGGAGCACATAGGTTCCTTTTTATCCCAGCCCCTAACACAAATCAGTCCTTCCACTTGTTCACCATTGGCCAGTTAAAATGTAGTCGTGATATCCAGCCAATTGGAATGGACAATTTACAATGCCTCATTACCCCAATCATTTACATGTGTTTAACCAATCAAAGCAAAAGCAACTTCAACTGTTAGCTTCTTAAAGAACTAATCTATTACACATTCTTTTTCATGTCCTGCTGAGGTAGATGTGGGGAAGTAGGACTTAAGCTAGAAATATGAAACTTGACTCAATTGTTTTTTTTACTCCATTATATGGGCTTATTAGAAGAGTCCACCATCTTGTCACATTTACATTTTACATAAGAGTTATGTATTTATGACAAATCATATGTATCTTATTATATATATATATTATGTTATATGTAAAAAATGAAAATAAATGGTAACTAAAAAAGAATTGGTTTTAGAATAGTAGTTAGAGGAAATGACTTTAAATTCTTGGGAGACATGTTCTCTCAACACAAAAAACCTGATTTCTATCTGTATATTTTTGCATACATCAATATATTTGGAAAACGAGACATGGATATTCATGTTATAAAAAATGCTTATTTAAAGCAACTACTTTAGACAACTATCAATTCCTTACCTCCAGTGATGTGGGTTAGATAATGTTATTGTTTTCTCACTCACTTTGAATGAAAATTTCTCTTATGATGATTTAGGCTCAGTCAACTTTTCAATATCATTTTTCTTTCACTGTCAATTCCACAATTTAAAAGTTTTCCATCTCTTGTCTATACTGACTTATTTTCATCTCAAAGCAAAGTTTCCTTGGGACACTGATCAGTTAGAGCCATTGAAAACCTTTGGTGGGTTTCTGAAAAGGAAATAAAGATCCATTTACTTAACGGTCACTTGTCAGTTGCGATCAACCATCATATATCCTTAAAAGAAGACAGATGGTTACGATTAGTAATGGGTAAATTTCAAAAGAGTAAGAAGTTTGGTTTGGTTGAGCACCCAAAATGAACAAATAATTATTCAAATTTCACTTGAATTTGCTCATATCCTTGGCATCAGTAAAAGTGAACTGGAAATAATGCAAAAATGGGCTTCCACATGAGATCATTATGGGCTGGTCCTAAATATACAAGAAATTATATTTTCTTGAGAAATAGGCTGGTAAAATTTTAACATTGTTAATTTGAGTCTAAAATTGCTATTCGAAATATGAATTACTTTCTAACATGTATATTTTCTTATCTTAGATGTACAAACTTGAAAATAATTTCAGAAGTCATCTACTACAGATGAACATTTATCAGTACATAATACAAATGAATATACTTAGATGGCTGAAATTGCAATGACTTTTGTTAAAAGTTCAAGTGAAGATTTTGTTCACTTCTGAAAATTTCTGGTTTTATTTTATTCCTGGGAAAATTTTCATCTTTCTCTAACATGTGAACTACATTATGGCATTCTCAAAACCAAATTACTTTAATTTTCATGTTTTTCATTTAAAGTTGTAGCTATTTGCTTATGGCATTTTATCAAATAACAGAAGCCACCTGGCTAAAGAACTTAAGAATTGAAACAATTATATATTTGTATACACACATTATTTTCTATAATTTTACTTTTTTTATTAAATTTATTAAATTAAATTTATTAAATTCATGGCCATATAACTATGTATATAACTATGTATAAGCCAACATTAACATAACATTAATATATTCATGAATTTACCATAAAAAACTTTGATAAAATTTACCTGGTCATTAACCTTCTCAATCTTTAATAATGAAATGAGTGACACATAACAACAGGTAGGTATTCATTTGTTACTTCAATTCCAAAAACTTTACTATATCACTCATGGCTTTGATTAAGACTTTTAAGGGGAAAAATAATATTTGTCCTGTAAATACACAGATGATATCACTGACCTACCATCAATAGAGCATTTATTTTTGTTTATTTTTTTGGTTTAATTTTTTAGTAGTGGCTTTAGATTTCCATCTATTGCTCTTCCTTCTCATGCTTGATTTACCTTGAGACTAATGATAGGTAACTTGAGATACAATGCTAAGTCTACTATCAGAGTGCAAAGTGGAAAATAACTATCCAAAATAAAGTTTCTGACATCCACATCATCCTCTAATGAAAAGACCTAAAAACATATGATAAATATTTAACTCCTTATAGATAGAAATAACTTTTTTGCAAGAAGATATCAATATCTAATCATTTAAAAATAATTATAAGAATTCAATGTTTTCTATGCCAAACCTTTTTCCAAACTGAGGAATCTATGATAGATGGGAAATGTTTTTGTTTAATATTTGCTTTATGACTTCACAAATATTAAATTACTATCCTTATTTTTAAGATTACTGTAGTCATGGATTTCATTATTAATTCTTATGTTTTAAAAGGCAACAAAATTAATATGAAAAGAAAAGTATATTTTTCTTGTACTCTTGGGTATTTTTGGTCATGCTCAATCATGGTGTCTACCATGGCTGTTTCAGAAGTCTTCTGTAATGCACAATGAAGTCATTCAACTTAGGAAATAAGGCATATATATATATATACATATGTATGTATGTATGTATGTATGTATGTATGTATGTATATCTGTAAAGCATCAAATAAGGGAAAGAATAAAAGCCCTGTGTGTAAGATCAGAATCAGTGAACAGTGACAGAGTGCATGAGAGAAGAAGAAGGAATGATATTAAAATGGATCGCAAAGAATACAAAAATGAGCCATTGTCTTAAAGAGCTAAATATCAAGATCACAGAAATGTCTGGATTGTACAAATTTACAGCTTTCAGTTCATTTTTTAAAGGACTGACAAGCTGACTGTGTCTTTCATCTTCTACAACAACCGCTGCTGGACAGCTCCTGCCACCACCAGCAGACTTACTCTCCAAGGAAATGATTTTCCTTAGTAGTGTAGGGCAGTTCGTTAAAAAATGGATAATGGAAAATGAGAGCTCCAAACATATTTGTTTAAATGTAAATTTGTGTCACAAACTATGAATTAAAAATAATTTCAGAATAATTTACTATAACATATTTTTATTTTATTCTCATGAAATTATAAATCAAGTTTTTAACAATCAAGCTTTTTAACCATCAAAAATTCCTCAATTCAGAGGAAGATAGAGATTTCTATAATAAGCCTGACACAAAAAACTTAACAAACCTTTTTACTTGTTTCCTTTGAAATTAGTAAAGTGTATTCTTTGTAAATATACATATGCAAATGTATATATAATGAGTGGTTGGGTTGAGGAGTATTTTAGTTTGAAATTTTGTGAGAGTTGAGTTAGGAAGGGAATTAGATCTTATGTAAATTCTTACCATAAGTGCTGAGAAAGCACTACAGAAAGAAAAATACTTCACTTGGAATAGGTAGACTCTAAATATCTCACAAAATTGCCAGTCAGCAAATTTAAGCTAACTTATTCCTTGGTAAAGATTAAACTATGAGCATGATATCATATATTTGCATCCTTAATATAGGGGAGAAAAGATATAATCCAATTTGTTATGGTAAAAAGATTCATAGCTTGCAACCCTTGCTTGACTCAGTATGTAAATCATATAAGTGAACTATATTTCTAACTCTCATTAGACAAAGGGGTAATATTTGTGGTATTTCCCCAAAGTATGTGAAAATCTAAATTTAATGCTGACAGGGAATAACACTGGTGCCTTTGGGAACACTGATGAAGGGTGAGCCAAAATGGCAAATAAACTAAAGTTATAAAGCTGAGTTTAATAATTGTAGGCTGCAGGCAAGCAAATTTCACAGATAATGTTCTAATAATTGGTATAGTAAACAAAATAATACAAAAAGAAAATAAAACCAGTGACAAAAACATACATACAAGCAACAGGGAAGGAATGAGGGAGAGACAGAGAGACAGTCGGAGAAAGACAGTCACAGAGAGATAGAGACAAAGCAGAGAAAGTTAAAGAAAATTAGAGTTGAGACAGAGAGACAGAAAGGCACAGAAAATCCTTTGCTGTGAGAGGCCCATATGATACTAAACACCCATTGACTACTTCCCATAGGTGACTTTACCAGATCATCACAGGGCAATGCAGGACTCTGGTCAGAGAGGGAACAAAGTGATCTTGTTAGTCAGGGCTAATAGGAGCATTGTTTGAAGAAGAGATGTCAACAAAGACTCAGTAAGCACTAATGGTAACAATACACCTGTGGTTTTTATCTTCAAAGAATCATTGTATTTGAGCTTTCTAAAGTAACTGGGACACAAAATTTTTACAAATGAAAATAAAATTAGTTAAGAGAGAGATTATGTTTGAGTAACCATTAATAAAAACAAATGATTAACTTTGGCTTGAGACAACCTACTATTTGTGTACTTCTGCAAGTCACTTAATCTCCCTGGGACCTCAATTTTATCATCTATAAAATAAAAAGTTTGGATTAGACTGTATCTGAAATTCCTACTGTCTCTACATTTATGAATTATGATCTATATGATCTTGTTATGTCCTTTATTTTCAAAGAGTACCAATGACATCACAAGTTGGATGTATACTCTAAAAAATAAATAGAGGGGAAAAGGAATGATACTCAAACCAAAAAATAGTTGTATGAGCAAAATCATGGAAAGGGCTGAATGTTTACAGATTACCCACACTTTAAAATATAATTTGGACTAAATGAAATTTTCATGATGAAAATAAGCTTATTGTAAGAAATTAATTCATATGGCAAGTCTAAAAATATGAAAAAGAGATACAGAGTCGAGGCCAGATTAACATAATGGACTCCTATACTTATTTGAGTTTTTCCATATCGTCTCAAAACCTTTGACTTTGTGTCTTTTATCAAATCAGACTAGAAACATAAATAATTATTTGTTTTGATGAAAGGCAGAGTGGTTCAGTGGAAAGAGTGATTCATTAACAGTCACAGGACCTGGATTTAAATCCACTCAACCACTTCAACCTGCGTGAAACTGGAGAAACCACATCATCCCTCTCTTAGTTTCATTTTTCTGTTTTATAAATTAAAGAAATTGGAGCAGATGAACTTTACTCCTTTTGTGATACTTATCATAATAGTCAATGTATTCAAAAGCATCTTTTTTTCTCTTTCATTATCTCTTCCATTATCCCTTTTGCATTGTTTCTTGCATTCTACTTTGCTTTTCCCATTTTTGACAGGTGAAGGCAATATTCAAAGCCAAGTTTCATTTATTAAAAAAAAAACTCCACCAGAATTTGAATTCTAATGGGAAAGCTTCGGAAAACATCAACTAAAGGTTCCTTTTCTGCTCTTCCCATTAGATGAATAAGAGAAAGACCATGCATAGGCTGAATACTCATAATATGATTTATTAGTGTTGTTGCATTACACTGAATTGTAGTATAGAAAGTTAGGGTTAGAATGGACCTGAGAGGTCATCCGGTCTATTATCCCTTATCTTATTGGTGATAAAAGTGAATGGCAGAGAGGTAACATACTTAAAAAATTCATTTATAGTATAATTAAAATTTTTCCCTTCCTGGACACATTCATAAATTTTCAGCTCACTTAGCTCCTTTTTTTGGTAATACCTTATTCTATAGGATTACATCACAAAAGAATAAACTTGCCTGTTGTTGAATAGCAGCCTGTGAATCCTTTCTGGAAAATTTACTATTTTTATATTCATAGGTAAAATAATTTGCATGGTTTTCAGCCCTTATGATTACTGATAACTTAGAATTCTTGTTTCTTCTTTTTGCCCTTTATTGTCTGACATTCAGTAATTGATTGTAAGGTCACAATTGGTAAAGTTCTATGAAAGAAAATGTAGACAATCATCCCAGGTGATAACTGATGAACCTTTTAGACTTGAATACCACCAGTGGAGCTAAGTAATTCCTATGGAAATCCCTAGCAAAAATTATGTGACAGCAAAAGAAAAAACACCTATGAGAGGAAGAAGGACAGAATAAAGAGGATGGAGAAGAATTAGTTAGATAGTGATAGAAAAATTAGGAAAGAAGAGAGAAAGCAGAGAAAAAATGGAATGATGTGTCCACAGAAAGGCTTTCTATCTTTACCATACTCATGATTAGTAGTGAAATTTGCTACTGATGTTTACACACTTGAGTGGTAATTTTAAAAGATTCAACTAAAATATGGGTTAAAAAAACAGTAACAGATAAAGATGGACCTTTCTGAATAGCGGACTGGGCATCTGCTACATCATGCCAGAGAACTCTTTAGCCCCCTGGAAAGAAGACAACAGAAGCAAAAAAGAGAATTAATTCTCTCAATACCCAAAGAAAAATCATGACTTGGAAGGAGAATGTAATTCATTGCCTACTGATTCAAGACAAAAGCACTAGGGAACATCATATGCAACAGTCAAAGGAATAGAAGTAGAGTCCAAAGATAAATTAAAGAGAAGCAAAGTCTTCCAAAGACATTAGAAGTTTTAGAGAGGTCATCTTGAGGGTAGTCAAAGTGAGAGAGACTACACACAGATAAGAAATTGGTATACTGAAAATATATTTGGGCATTTATTCACACCCCCCCCACTTCTATTCCCATTGCAAAGGGTGGAGGCACTGGTGCCAGTTGGAGACATAAACCAATAGAGCTAATGTAGAAGAACTCTGATCAGATAGCCACAAAAAAGCAGAAAGATTGACTCCACAGCAAACCACAATTGAACAGTCCAAATTTCATGGATACTATAAGACATGGACCTTTGTAGATCCTAAGGGAAGATGGGATTTATTAGAGGGAGAGGGCTTCTTAACTCTCTTTCAAAAGCAAGCTATGTGGACATTTATAGCAAACCATAATAACTTGGGAAGTCACTGTCTTTCCTTAGCTAACATACAATTGGAGGAAGTACCATAGAGATAATAGAATTGATGACTACAGAATACATTTTTGACTTTGGATATCTTAAAATAATATTAATATTTTGGGTGGGTCTGTAGAGAACATTTCTGACTCTAAAAGTGTTACACTGCCTCTTAAGGCCTTTGTAACTATAAAGTTCTGTGATTCTGTAAGTTAATTAATAAAAGATTTTCACGTGCTTTTAACTTGACAATTTAGGAGAGAAAATGAAGTGGAGTGAGGAGGAGAATCAAGGACAAAGATAAAGGGACTGAGAGAGTATGCAAGACTTGCCCAGTGCTAGAGTTCTCATTAGCATTATTAAAATTTCTGATATTTGGAAAACATTGGAGAAGCTCTGGTTTAACTTAAAGTTCTGTGAAGTATAATTTATCTAACCACAGTTCTGGACCTCAGTTTTCTTATGTGTAAAATGAATATTTTGCATAGGTATTCTTTATTAAATCAATGCACTCTCTAACAAAATTTTATAAACAGGGAAATATTTCTTATACATTCCACTCTGTAACATATGGCATACTAAAATTAAGATCTATATCATAAATGCTTTTGAAGAAAATAAAATCTTAGTTAAAATAAAAAGGAGCTACCAGGGTAATATAGATTGTGCACTACTAGTTAAATTGGATAAGACAGAAATTATGAAGAAGTGATGCTCAAATAAAAGTTTCTGTAAATCTACTTTTTGGCAGCTTCAGTACCAAAACATTAAACTGCAATGTATCCCCTTTATTCTACTGCAGAATAAATTCTGAAATATGAAAATTGATTGAGAAATAAAAATTTTGCCTTATGTAGAAGTCCGGTCAAACTTTCTATTATTGAGGAATTTCCAGTTGTCGAGGATCTCTCATTTTAAGTTTCAAAAACCATTTAAAGTTTGATATACTAATGACACATTACTCATTTGGCTCTCGGACTTTGTATATACAAAAGGCACTGGTAAGAGGTATTAGCCATTTCATAGGCTCAGTTAGGTTTCTTGAGTTGCATATGCAAAAATATTTTTCAGTTATAGGAAGGGAACTTGGGACCAATAATGACTTGGCAACTTATTAAACTTATTAAAAAAAGATAATTTTTGAATTCAGAAATGTCATGTCATGAAGAGAAAGATGCTATTATACTAGCTAAGATTACAAGGAAGCCAGAGTAGATTTCTGGGAGAGGTGGTCTCCACCATTCAAAGCTAGAGGTAGAATTGTTTGGATAGTTTTCTAAAAGATAAATTACTCTTACAAATCCACTTACCAACTGAATTGTCAGCTGAAGTTAAAATATAGGAAACCTTAGTCACGGATGTACACTGCCTTTAAATAATTTTGTTAGAAGTGTTGGTGGTGGTAGTTTTAGAAGAAAAAAATCATTGGAGGAGTTGTTTGTGTATGTGTGTGTGTGTGAAGCAAACTTGAATTTTGACCAAGTTAATCTTTCTTCTCTATTGAATGTTCTTTGTTAAATTCTTTCTTTAATTCATCTTGTGCTGTAATCAACATTGTGCTGCCTGTGAACTTCAATCATAGGTTTCTGCCTGATGACTGGATTTGCTACCACTGATTTTGTCTTTGAACTAAACAGTTTCTACTATCTTTTGTCCCTGTGTAAGCTCCTTCCCCTTTTGTTTGTGAACAGTTTCATTGTTGAAAGGACAGAAAAATAACTTTTGTGTAAGCAAAAATTGATGAAGTAAACTTGTAAAAAATAATCTTTCAGGCAAAATGTGGAAGAGAGATTCAGAATATTAGGAATATTAGATAAAGAATTGAATGTCAAATGAATACACCAAGAAGACTTGGTTGAAGGTAGAAAAATGACTGAGATAATAATAGTTGAAGGACTTCAGTTCATTTGCATGTTTCAATTCATAAGTTATTAAAAGTTATCTATGACAAAGCTGTAAATCAAATAATTAGAGAGCATGGGAAGATTATGTAAGGATTATTGGCTTCATAAATGACAGAAAGAAAGACTTGTATTTTATTTAATAATGGAAAAATAAGTACATGACCACCATGAAGTTCTGATTTGAGGTACTGTAAATGCTAAAAGCTAGATTTAGGGGAAAAAACAGAATAGTAAGTGGACAGGAAGAGTTTAGCTACTTTTTTGGTTGTCTAATGCATCCCATAAAGATATTACATAGTTTTAAGACAAAAAGAGAGGAAAAATAGCATAACTGATCTATATGTCAAAAAAGGTCTGGAAATATGTGCACTATTTAATGCTTCTAAGACTTTTAAACTCTGAAAAGGGCTGGAGCAAGAGTCTTCTTATGTCTCTTTTTTTGTCTTATGTCTGTTCTTTATTATTTTGTTACAACCACTTTTAAGTTTTTGTGGTTCTTCTTTCCATATATTCTTATCATTATGTATATCTTTTTGTGGTTCTGTTTATTTCACTTTACTTGGTTCATGTAGATCTGTCCATGTATCTATCTATATCTTTCACATTAATTATTTCATACAGCACAATAATATTCCCTAACATTCATATACCATAATTTGTTTAGCCATTTCTCAAGTGTTATATACCAAATATATTTTCAATTATTTGCTATAACAAAAAATGCGGCTAGAAATATTTTGGCATACATGGGGACTTTCTTGTCATCAACGGCTTGTTTGGATTATAAGCATAGTAATGGACTCTCAGGGTAAAAGAATATGGATATTCTAGTCTCTTTATTTCAATAAATCCAAATTTATTTCCAAAATTTTTGTATTGACTCATGGCTCCATCAACAATGCACTGGTATGAATATCTTTCTATAAGCCCCTCAACATTAACTCTTCCAATCACTTGTCATCATTGCTAGTTTGAGGATATGAGGTGAGACATCAGGGCTATTTGGGTGTCCATTTCTGTTATGATTAGCACTATCATTAATGGAGATTGGAAAGGCTTTGGCAGAAGGTAGGATTTTAAATGAAACTCAAAGGAAGCCAGAGAAGCCAAGAGATAGAAATGAAAAGGGAGGGAACATTCCAGGAATAGGGGAGAGCTATAATGGCATATGGAGTTACTATTTGAAATGTCTTGTTCATGGAGTACTAAGGAAGCAAGTATCCCCGGATCATGGAAAATCTGGAGATGAATAGGTAGCACAGTGGGTTGATTATGTGGCCTGGAGTCAGGAAGATTCATCTTCTTGAGTTCAAATCTGACCTCATACATTTTCTACCTGCTTTGTTTACCTCAGTTTCCTCAACTATAAAATATACTGGAGAAGGAAATGGTAAACTACTCCAATCTCATTGCCAAGAAAAATCCAAATAGGATCATGAAGAGTTGGATATATCTGAGAAATATCTGAACAACAACAACAAAAAAAAACCTAAGATGATGGAAAGATAAAAGATGCAAGGTGTAATGTGAGGTGACTAACAGAAACATTTTACTTCTGTAATTTCAAATGGTTACAAAAAGTCAGTTAAAGATCTTAGAATCTTCAGAAAGTCAATTAGGACTTGAAGCTATATTGTGAGGTGCTTTGAATGCCAAGCTGAGGATTTTTAAAATTATAATCTATAAAAATATGGAATTATTGAAAGTTTTAATAAGGGGGTAGTGACATGGTCATTATATGCTTTAGGAAGATCACTTTGACAATGGAATAGAAAACATACTGAAGTGAGGAAAACAATTGAGGCATGGAGACCAACAGGAAAGTTTTTGCAATAGTCCATGTGTGAGGTAATAAGGGTCTATAAGAATGGTAACCATGTCAGGAGAAAAAGGTATATATACAAAAATAACTATAAAGGTGAATTGACAAGCCTTTGCATCAGTTTGGATATGAGGAGTGAGTGGGAGAAATCAAGGCTGACACTGAGATTCTGAGCCTACCTGATTGGAAGGATGATGGTGCCTTAGCAGTAATAGTAATGTTAGGAAAGGGAAGGAATTTAAGAGGGAGAAGATAATGCATTTGGTTTAGGATGAGTTTTACGTGTCTATGAAATAGCCCATGTAGAATGTCCAATAGTTAGCTAAATATATGAAAATGAAGTTTAATAAAGAAGTTAGAGCTGAATAAATAGATCTGGAAATTACTAGCATAGAGATTATAATAAAATCAATGGAACTCAAAGAGATAATTGAGAGAATATGGAAATGAAAAGAGTGCCTAAGGATAGAAAATAAGGGACACCCACAGTAAGTGGTCATGACCTGGGAGAAGATCCAGTAAAGGAGATTGAGGTATTGTTCCTAAAGAAAAAGAATAAGGAGAGAATGTCATGAAAAGCTAGAGAAAAGAGAGTGTTAAGGAGAAAAGATCAACAATTTCAAAGACTGAAGAGAAGGCAAGAGGGGTGAAGATTGAGAAAATACCATTTGATAGCAATTAAGGGATCCCTAGTAACTTTGATAAGAGTTGTTTCATTTAAATAATGAGGTCATAAGTCACACTTCAATGAATTAAGAAAAGCATTTTTTAAGGAAAGCATAGATACTTATTATACATGATATTCTCCAGGAGTTTAGCAAGGAAAGAGAAAAATTATAAGATAATACTAGTGGGGATGGATTGATCAAGTGAGGGTGTATATATGTGTGAATGTGTGTGTGATATGAATATGTTGAGTATGTTCATAGGCTGCATTTAAGCAGCTAATCTATAGGAAGCAGATGATGATAAGGAGTAAAAATCATAGAATGGGCAATGTATTGAGAAGACAGTATTGAATAAGGGCATTTCTGCATGTAGAGTGGTTTGCTTTGGCAAGGAGACAGAACACCTCTTTATGTGAGATAGGCGTGAAGGAGGTGAACGTTGCAGAAGACATCTGGGAGATGTGAGACATAGGAGGGGTAAAGAAGGTCTTGGATAAAGGCTCCAATTATTTTTTGGAATATGAGTCAATGTACTCAGCTGAGAGGATAGATTAAAGAGGAATTATGGAAAGTTTGGGGAGTCATGAAAGCATTAGGAAAAGCCACAGTAGTGAGTGAGACAGTGAATCAATTAGAGAAATATAAAATAATTAGCTCATGGCAAGGAAAGTCCAGTTGAAATGATATAATATAAATGTTTCATAGACTCAGCAAGGTTCTATTATTTTCTCCAGATTTCTTCAGCACCATATGAATACATAAATAGAAGAGAAAGCAATAGACATAGGAGTGATCTAAGGCTGGGACTTTGCAGGTTATGAACAATGACAGGACAAAGGGACAAGGAACTTGCTAGAAGAGGATAGAATAGAGTTGAACTGTCCAAGTCCCTCTGCCTTTCTAGTGACAAAGTCTGGGGGTTGAGGTGGGGGAGAGGTAGTGCACATGCAGAGCTCTCTGTGTGCCATCTTTGGCACTCATGCCCTGGGTTCACCATCACTGATATAGATGATGTCTAAAGCCATTCTAGTGTCCATATTTTTTATCTAAAGCTTGAGATGTTCAAAATTCAGTCGCTAAGTTCAGGAGTCACCAAACACTTCATTATGTGGTTTTAGACCCCAATTTTCCCTCAGTGAACTACTACTTACATGGAGTGGTAAGATGTATATTTACCTAATAGTAGATTGCATTCTGATGAGAGTCATAAACTTTTCCCTAATTTCACTTTCCCAACTCCTTCATCTTCATCTCAATGGAATTAAGGATGCCAGAGAAGGAGGGAAGGAGAGAACATTTTCATTGAATATCCTTTAACTTCTTGAACGACAGATAAGGGGTATTGTCTGTGCTAAGTGGGAAGGAATTGTGAGCAGTGCTGGAACTGATTTAGTCTGAGAATTTTTGCTGTTAAATTCACTCTGAATAATTTGGATACTGGTATAGTTGTGAAATTCTAGAATTGCAATACTTTCCACTTTGACTGTAGATTTTATCTTGTCCATTAGGTAAATTTATTCTATTGCAACTTTCTTCTAGGAAAACATTTTATTTTCCATTGCTACTGTAAAAGTCTGGAAACTGTGAGGAAAATGGGGAAATAAAAAATAGAATAAAGGAGAAGAAGGAATCTGCAAAACAACAATAACAACTTTATTTTCATAATTTATCCATCTATAATATGCTCAGATCAGGATTCAATAGTCTTTCAAAGTTAGAGTTTCAAAGTTCTGTCTTTTTTCCACAGTTTAAAGGTGAGAAAGAATGCTGCTATTTTAAACAAAAGTGGAAGAAGTATGTACTTGCTAAGCTCTTTTGGTGGTGGTGGTGGTTTAGAAATGGATTTTTAGTGATAAATTGTAAGTTATAACCATATTAGAAAATATCACAAGAGCTGGATTGTTAATGGGTTCTTACTTTGGTAATTGTCTGGTAATGGCAGCTAGGTGGATTAGTTAATAGAGTTCTGGGCCTTTAATAAAAAAGACATAAGTTCAAATCTGGCTTCAGGCAGTTACTACTTATCCCACTGGGAAAGTCATTTAATCTATCTTTGCATTAATCCATTGAAAAAGGAAATGGCAAACCATTCCAGTATCTTGGCCAAGATAACACCGTGGACATTACTGGCATAATATAGACCAAGGGGTCACAATGATTTGAACATGAGTGAATAACTGAACAATGGTCAGCTTTAGGGTTGGAGCTGTGGGCCTTTATATCTGGTTTTTCCAAAAGGCTCTCAAATCTCTCATCTTCTCACTTCCTTTTAATGGCTTTAGTCTGAGAAGGCAGTAAGCCTTTGGTGTGGCAGGGGAAGACTCTAGGTTTTGCCTTTAAATATACATTTGCTCTTGATGCTTTTTGGTAGCTGTGTTGGCCACGTCCTTGACTTACTTTTCATCTGTAATAGTTACCTTTATCATCTTTATTGCTTCCTTTACTGTTTTGACATTCATGGACATGGTCATGTTGAATCAAGCTGGGGTTAAGATGAGTATAGGGCAAATATACTATCAAAATTTTAAGTGAAGTTGCAAGTGACTCAGGTGCTAATAAACTTTGACCTTGTGCTATAAGCATCATTTATTGTTATTATTTGTTGTTTTTTAATTGCTGTTTATATAATACTTTAAGATTTACACAGCACTTTACACACATAATTATTTGACTCTTACAAGACTACCCTGTGATGTAAGTTGTATTAATATCTTCATTTTATAGATGAAGAAACTGAGATTCAAAGGGGGAGAAAACCTATTTAAAGTCATTCAGTAAGGAAGCCTAAGATGGAATTCAAACTCAGATCTTTCCAACTCCATATCTAGGGCTTTATCTCCTGAATCACAAAGCCTTTGTATACACCTGGATTTATATTTGTTAGGTATGATATTCACCAAAAAAGCTTCTAAGATGAACTCAGTTGCAACTAAATGTTTTCTCCTTTCCACTTGCAGATAAACCATTCTGATTCATTATTACAAATGTCACAATCAAAGCAGAACCTGAACTATGTATCTTCAATTAGAAATGAGATCCTTAAATCTCCTGGCATTTGTTTTCTTATTTCGGTCATTTCATGTCGACTCAGTAATTATACAACTAACTTGTTATTAAAATTTTTCCAGTAGGATGCTAATCATTTCCAAATCCTTTGTTAGGTCTTTGTCTAACTTCTAGCATTTTCAATAATTCATTAATTCAATAAATACTTGCCGAGTGGCTTGTATGTGAAAGATATCATTTTAGTATTGAAAAGCATACAAAGATGGATAAGATGTATTGTTGCTTTTATTTTATTTTTTTAAAATAATTTTATGGATAACATTTTTATGACTTACAATTTCCCCTGTATTCCAATTGCATCTCAACCTAGACAGTCACTCCCTAAAAAGAAATTTCTAAGCAAATGGAAAAATAAAAAAGAAGAGGGGAAAATCCACAAAATCAATCATCACATATTGAACAAATCTTAAAATATATGCAGTTACCTACATACAGACCTTCTACAAAAGAGTTGAGGCAGGGGAGCTATATTTTCCCATATTTCTTCTTTTAGGTCATGATTTTTCTTTGTTTTTTTTTTCTTATTTACACCTGTTTATTCATTTATTTAATTGATTAACTTAATGCAGAGTCCAGATAAGCTTTACTCATACATAAATGAAGAAACTGAGTCCAAGAAAAAGAAGGCTTTCTTTCTACACCCAAAGGACATATACTGACACTCAATCCTGGAGTTCAGGCTATTAGCCTTTTGGCTCTCATTCAGTACTCTGCATAGTATGCTATTAAGTTAGGCCACCTGGCAAAAATCTTTCCTGGGCCAGGAAAAGATGGATAGTTAGATGTTGATGTTGATGATGATGTTGGTGACTATGATGTTGTTGATAATGATGTTATAGATTATGTGATGATGAAGTTGATATTGATGACATTGATGGGGTTGTTGTTAATGATGATGTTGATATTGATGATGATAGTATTGATGTTGATAATGTTGTTGATGTTGCTGATGTTGATGTTAATGATTGAATTTGGAGTTGGAGGTTTTCCTTCCATTTGAACTTTTCTGTCCCTTCCTACTGTAATTATTAAAATTTTCTTAGGGTCTATCTCCAACCTCTTTCACCCTTCCATTATATTGGTCATTACCCCCTTCTCCTCCCATGCACTTCTTTATGAAATATAAAATTACCCCCATTTTATTTCTTTTCCTATTTTTCTTAGTATTATCTTCTTTTTTACCTCTAGTTTATATATATATATATATATATATATATATATATATATATATATATATATATA
>NC_058133.1:381951199-381960692 GCF_016433145.1 Gracilinanus agilis
ATTTCATCCAATACAGTTTGTCACTGTTCCCTTTAAGTATATTTCTTCTAGCTACCCTGATGATAATAACAGTTTTTTTAAGAGTTACCAATGTCATCTTTTCTTATAGGAATACAAATCATTTGAACTTATTGGATCCCTTAAAAAAGTTTTTTGTTTGTTTTTCTCTTTTGTGGCATCCATGGTCCTGAAAGGGATCAAAGCTGCCTCAAAGAATTCCATAGTGCCCCCAGAACTCCAGGAGAGGGGGCAGTTGAGGGCAGTTGGTGACCTGGGTATAAAAAGCCAGGTCACCTTTCTTGGGGGACACTTGTTCTCACTCCTTGTGGGTTCAAGAGTTGACTCACTCACCTCTGATCCCCAGGGGCAGAGTGTTTCATTACTGGCTTTCTATTGAGAGAGAAACTCTACTGCAGCATCATAGCTAACTATTATTTAGACCTTCAAGCAAGATCACCATTTACAATTCTAATTTAGTTACTTTAGGTTAGGAGAAAGATTATTTAGGGAGTGTGATAAGAGTTAAGTTGATCATCACACTCCCCCCCCCAAGGAATGTGTTTCCACCCTGTGTATTGAAAGATTTAGTTAGTTTATCTCCCTATCCTTACCTAACCCATTTTCCTCCACCTAGCCTTCCTGAAATCATTAAATCCCTTTACTTATCTGATACAGGGACTGTATTTGAAGATATAATTTGGGAATACTCACTAACAATATACATTACCCCACCAAGAGCTCCTTCCAAACTAGACCTGGTGTAAATTTTGCCTTGTTAGCCTGTCAATAGGTCTAAGACAGCCTGACCTCATCTATTCCTAGAGAGTGGGGAATATTTTGAAACAGAGAAAGTTATTAACTTCTGTGGGATTATTCCTTATAAATTCACTATCTAAGCCCTGAATTAGTGAACTGGAACAGTCTCCATACCTGATCTCAAGAGTTACAGTTTAACTGTCCCCTGAGGGGGTGGAGGAGGAATTCTACACTCTCTCCTCTCCCTCCCCCTGGGAAACCAGCCTGCTGCTCCTCTGACAGAGAAAATCCATATTCACAATTGTCAATCTGACCCAATTTATCACTTTCTTAATTACCTTTCAGTAAATCTCTTTAGTTCTAGGCATCGAAATTTCAGTTTAAGTCAGGTCTTTTTTATGAATGATTAAAAGTCTTCTATTTTATTAAATGACCATACTTTCCCCTACAAGAATATAGTCAGTTTTGCTGGGTAGTTGATATTTGGTTGTAGACCCAGTTCCCCTGTTTTCTAGAATATCATATTCCATGCCTTCCAGTCCTTCAGTGTGAATGCAGCCAGGTCCTGTATTATCTGAACTGTGGACCCATGATATCTGAATGGTTTCTTCTTAGCAGTTTGTAGTATCTTTTCTTTGGTCTGGTAGTTCTTAAATTTGGCTATAACATTTCAGGGTGTTTTCAGTTGGGGATTAAATGCAGGAGATTATCTGTGGATTCTTTCAATCTCCACTTTTTTCTCTTGTTCAAGAATGTTGGGGCAGTTTTCTTGGATAATTTCCTGTAGAATTATGTCCAGGCTTTTTCTTTTGTCATCATTTCCCAGTAGTCTAGTAATTCTTAAATTGTCTCTTCTGGATCTGTTTTCCAGGGCTATAGTTTTAGCAATGAAGTGTTTCATATTTTCCTCAATTTTTTCATTCTTTTGATTTTGTTTATAGACTCTTGCTGCCTTGTGAAGTCATTGCTTCTAGTTGTTGGATTCTAATTTTTAAAGACTGAATTTCACCCCTAGCTTTTTGGTCATTCTTCTCCTTCTGGTCGGTTTTGCTTTGTAGGTCATCTTTCACTTTCTTTGCCTCATTTTCAAGCTGGTCAGTTCTGGCTTTCAAGACACTATTTTATTGTTTTAATTCATGTGCCTCTGTTTCCAGATTACTTATTTTGCTTTTAAGGTTCTTTTCACAATTGTCACTTGCCTCTCTTAATTGTTTTTTGAATTGTGTTTTCAGTTCTTCTAAAGTCTGAGAACAATTTGTTAGAGTTTCTACATTTTTACTTGGTGTTCCTTGGTCCTCCTCTGTTCCATTTTCTCTTTATTCATTACCTGGAGAGAAGCTGTTGATTATAATTTCTTTTTTTCTGTTGTTTACTCATATTTTTTCTTGTTTCTCCCCTGTCATTGGCTGTAATCCTCCTCTAATTATTTCCTGGATCTGTGGGTTTGGGCTATTCTGTCTTGAAGAGACTTCTTCTCTGCTCTGCTGATTGAGTAGATTAGTCTGATGCAGTATTAATGAGCCCTGAGATCAGATCTTGCCCAATTGGCAACAGAAGCTGAAGGTGTAGGTGAAGGTGTGGAGGCTGAAGGTGTGGAGTGCTTCCAGCCCTGTTATCAAGGTATTCTATTGTGGTTGCAGCCTTTGCCCTGGGATCTGAGTCAGCAGGATTCTCATGGTGGCCCTAAGTGCAGTCTGTGGGGGAAGGGTGGTGGCGATTCTATTCATTGCTTTTATGAAGATTAAGCCCCATTAAATATTTATCTTTTAATGAGAATACAAGGTACCAGAGAACAGAGGCTGCATTGTACTTATATCACCCTACTATTTGCTATGAATTCAATAATGATTTATTCAATACAATACTTAGTGATTATTGGGAACCTATTCTCATTGTTTTGGGAATTTTAATGTAACAAATAAATAAATTTTAAAAAGAAAAATTCTTAAAGATTCTAGCGGACAATTTCTGGTCTTGATTCCATCTATTTTCTCAGCTCTTTCCCCCTTTTTCCAATCATGCTTATCTTCAATTTCTCACTTCCCTAATACCTATACATTCCCAGGTCTCTTCTAGCCATAAAGAAATCCTTTACTTAAAACTGTCATTTTCTCAAGCTGTCATTTTCTTTCATTTCTCCCTACCATAGTAAAAATCCTAGATACATTTCCTGATTATATTTTGTCTTTATTTCTTGTTCTTCAATTCCTTACCTTCCTGCAAGGCTTGGTTAACTTTCAAATAATCTTGTATTTACTTTTATGTGTAAATGATATATTGATACTCCTTACCATGTAAATCATATGGGGGAAAGATCGGTTTTATTATATCTTTGTACCCCAATAATTAGTAAAGCATTTTCCATGTACCTTAATAAATATTTTAGGTAGATATTAATCACATTCACTATTGAATTTGATCTGATATTGGTCAATCTCTTTGCCTCACATGAATCAAACAGTATTTACTAGGGTAAGAAAAGTTCCTGCTCCCCAGAATTTTATGATATTATTATAAATTCTTGGGATAAGAGTAACATACCTTATTGTCTTGTGCTGGGGACTTCTAACTATTATTCATTAATTCATTTGACAAGTAAATATGAAGTATCTACTATATGAATTATGAATCAAGATGACTACTTTCTGATCTGGCTATGCTTTTAACTTTCTGTGTCACCTTGGTTGAGTCATTTTGCCTCTATAGTATTCAACTTCCTCATTTGAAAAATCAGATAATTAAAATGGATCTCTAAGATTCCTTCTAAATCTATGTCTATGATTCCATATCCAGTTATATTGAAGATCTTTTCCAGCTCCAACATTCTATGACTACACAAGACATATTATTCATCATACTTAGACCAAATAGTTTTCTTTAAATTTTTTTTTCTGGCACCAAAATATGCAATCTCTCCTAATTTTCTGACTTCATGGAAGCTAGAAATAAGATCTATAGTGAGCCTTCGAAAGAAATCCAAAAATTACTACCCTTAAGCATTTTTATCATTCTGCCCTTCCCTTAGAAGCAAGGCTAGAAATTAAATGATTAACATAAGCATTCTTCATCTATAAGAAGTTCTCTAGGCATAGTTCCTTCTGAAAACTTCAAACTGACTCTCCCTCATCCCTGGGAAGAAAATTAATTGCCTTTCAATTGTTGGTAGAGCAATAAATTAGAATAACTCTTCTGTATAACAATTTGGAATTATACAAGAAAAATGACAAAGTTGTTCATATTCTTTGACCTAGGGATCAGACTATTGACCATATGAGCCAAATAAATCAAACAGAGAAAGGTCCAATTCATATAAAAATATTCATGGAAGTACTTTTCATAGTTCAAACAACTGAAAACAAAGAAAGTGTTCAATGATTATGGAATGGCTGATAAACTGGAGTATATGAATGTGACAGAAAGATCATTTAGTAAAAAATGACAAAAATTATGAGATTTGTGTGAATTGAATCAAAGTAAAATAAGTGGAAATCAGAAAAAATGTACAAAATAACTACAATCATGTAAATGAAAATACCATTAAAAGGAAATAGAATTCTGAGTAATTTTAATACTAATAATGGTCCCAGAGAGTGAGTAATGAAATATACTTTCCAGTAAAGCAGTGTGGTACTGCAGGTACAGAGAACTAGTTACATTATTTAGTCCTGGTCATTGCTTTGGTTAATTTTTCATTAATTGCTTTAATTTGTTATAATAAAGGGTTAAATTTAGGTTGATGAAACATCTAAAAGAAGCTATGATATACTGATGTCAATAGAAATTATTTGAACTACAGAAAAAAATGGAAAAACTAAACTGTTCTTGATTTAGGAAATAGAGATACTTTCCTACTCATTTTTTAAATACAGGTTGATAATCCTTTTAAGAGTGAATGAGCTTAGCTTACCCTGTGTCTTAGCTTAATTTGCCTTTAATACAATCATTTCTATAGCTTTGAATACATAAATTTGGATAAATTTTAACATTTTCAATATTAAGAAAGAATTGTAGGTATAGGTATCCTAAATTTACTTAAGAGACATAGGAAATCTGTTGGCTTCATTAACTGTGTGAGAAGCCAGGCAAGCCAGGCATTTTGGAATTGTGAGAGATGAAACACAGGTGTGACAGTTGAGAGGATGCAAAGACTTGTGGGAGAAGAACCTACTGATCTCTCTGCTTTGGGGTTAACAAGCCAGGAGGGAGGTGGTTTCTGAGGGCTGTGGGACCCACAAAGTGAAATTTGGAGAGTTTCCTGAGACCTTCAAAGAAGACTGATCATATTATTTGATCTTTATTGGTTTCTGATCACACACAACAACAGTTTCTCCAGTTTTGGCCAGGGGCATATGGACTTCTGCTTTCAATATTCCCTTTAGTTTTAGTAAGAATTCTAGCTATAGGAGTACTATTTAGGGATTGGGTCAGAGAAGCTGGGATTTTGGGGAACACAGAAGAATCTCTGCAGGTACCTTGCCCAGTCAAGGACTGAAAGGGGATTTAGGATTACCTGTACCCACTTTCCCAGAAACCTTCATTCTTATATTCCATTGATCATTTTGTTCCTGAAATATGTTTGGTTTAGTCAAATTGGAGTGAACTATATTGGTGGGAGACAGAACTTGTGGGTTGAGGGAGGAAGGTTAGCAGACTTCCATTTTAAACCTGATTTCAGCTGGGAATATCTGGTGGAGGCTTCGGTGTGCACTGCCAGGCACTATCATCTTTTTGTGGTCACACTTGTTAAATCTAGAGAAGACATTCTCCATTAACCAGGTTGCCCCTAGTTTAGAATTCAAATTGTGATAATGGCTTCTTGTGATTTTCAGAGCCATTTGGGGTAGATCAGACTCAGTGGGTCAGCTGACCCAATAGGGACAAAGATGAAAACATTTTTATGCATGATGCACTTTTATTCATTAAAAATCTAATAACCAATGAGGCCTTTGCCTGCTAATTTCCACTCATAGAAGAATGCCATTAATTAGGAATAATATACAGTTTAATAAGTAATGCCCTTGACTCCAGTTGTCTCTTCAATATGCAAATGTGAACATGTACACATGCACAGATTTTCCCTCCCTTCATTTTTCTATAACTTGAGGCTTTTCACCATGACAGTGGAGGAGGGGTATAGCATTAACACCAACCTAGAAACTGTCAGCAATCTAACCAAGTTTTGTTGCTGGGGCCCTGAAAAGATAAATATTCATCCTTCTAGCTCCTTCTTTTCTGTAATGTCTCCCTGTCCAATTTAATAAATGCCTTCTTGCTGGTTCTTGGCATCTCCTTGAACGAAGAATGTAAACTGAACAGGCCTAAGAGACTAAAACTGGCACCAAACACTATGATGAATAATAACGGGAGACACAGAGACTAGCTCAGTAGTCCAGTATGCAGTGCCACAGTCTACACCCAGAGCCTGGCCAGATTTGTTGCCTAGGACAAGGACCATTACATAACTTCTGATACATGTAAAAATGAGTAGAAAATAATAACAGACTTGTGTCTAATTTCATGGAAGTGTAAGTTAAGAATAAAGCAAAAGATTTATAGGAAGGATATTAAAAACAACAACTTAAACGTTTAGTAAATGAAACCAGCAACATGCACTTAATCTTTAGATATTACAAAAAGGAAAAAATAATGAATTGGTGATCCTTACAACATTCTTATATCCTGGTAAAGCCTGCCAAAAACTGAAGCGGTATCTATTACTTAACTATCTCTGCATTTACACTATGTCATAAACAATTAGTCTAAAAGGCTAACAGTGCCCCCAGAAAATTGTAGCCCTTTACCACAATTATGCCACTAAAAACACAGATTTCTAATAGTACATCTAAGGACCTGAATAGCATTTTCTCCAGAAATCATCCAGTGGAAGTAGCTTGCAATGTATGTTTTAGGATGTGTTTCCTCCTCCTATTTTTATGCTCTACTAATCATTTTCAGCCTCCACAAAGTGCTACTCCAATTTTTCATATTGACATAAAAGTAACCTTGATTTTCTAAAGGCTAAGTAAGTGGAGAACAACCTATAGCTCATTTCACTATGCTCAGGGTTTCAATTATGATGCTAGCAACAATTCTGCTGTCTGAGGAGCACTCTGCATGTGAAAATCATCCCAGGAGATTGGCGAATGGGTGATGAATCCTTTAGCCATGGCAATTGATATTACAGGAAAATATAACATACTACTCAGTCCTGCAAAGCCCATTCCATTCCTGCAGTGATGTTGTCAGAATGATAAGAAAGGCGACAGTACTAGGAAGAACAACACAATTTTCAGACAATCTATAAATTTTAACTTAACTCTTGGTACTCTAAGTGAGACTTCTGCCAAGTAATTAGTATGAATGGACTTATTAACAGCAGAAATAATCTATCTGTGTTTGGGTTCTCTTTATTACTCAAATCAGAAGATAGAAATAAATTTCAGCAAATAAAAACCAATGCTCTTAGGTTATCCTTGAAAAAGCAAAGGATTAGGATTGTATTTATAGTGTAGCCAAAGGCAATGAGAAACATAATTTAATGTGCTATATTGGGGTGCTAATGCTAAGTATTTGCAAAGAGATCATTATAAAAATGAGTATAGCCTATGCATGAATATTTGTTGTAAGAAATGACAATCTAGATTTATGCTAAGAAGAAATCTATAAGACCATCCAACTTATATCAGATCATGCATAGTGGTTGATGACTTCTTTGCAAAGGAGGACATAGATGGAAGTGATAAAAATGTGTTGGAAAATACGAATTAGGAATAAAAAAATTTAAAAAGTCAAAGACTTGTATATGAGTGTGTATCTATATATTATGTAAATTATATATATGTATATATATACATATATATATATATGATCTTCAGGATAATTGAAGATAATCTTTGGTCTCATTTTCAATATTTTCTTCATTATGTATACACATTTATGTGTTATATATTATCATTCTTTATGTAATGTACATACATAATGAAGGTGATATTGAGAATAAGATTAAGGTTGTCTTCAATAATATTGAATATTATTTTTTCAAAATAGGAAGCAGTAAATAGAGTAAACACTGAATAATATTAAAAATTATGAAATTAATCATAGCTTTGTAGAGAAGAAACAACTCATTACTTATATAGTAGTCATTCTCAAACAATTTTCTGTATAGTTTGGCCACAACTTGTTAAGAGAAAAAAATCTAAATTACTAAAAAGCTAGAAGGAAGAACAATAACGAAAATATATTACATAAAAATTAAGTGCCATAGCAAGTCCAAAAAAGTTTTTAAAGTGCCTTAGTCACTCCCCCACTCCTCCTACAGCACCAGAGTCAGAGCAAGTGTGGGACAATTGCTAGATTATCGGGAGTTGGCTGAGGACACCACAGACTTACCCCAGAGAGCAGCAAGACTTGGGACACCAAGAGAATGAGGAATGCAGAGATTAGGCATGGATATAGGGCAGAAAGGGGCTGTATACAGCAGACATGGCAGAGACTGAAAAGTGGCCTCAGGGCTACAAACCACTCTGTAGCTCTATAAAAAGACCTGCCTGCCATCCTCACTCAGACTTCTGACTTGGAAGGGAAGAAAGAACTAGCACAGAAATGGCCACCAACAGCTAGGAACTACAATCTACAATTACCAAAAAAATAAATAAATAAACAAGAAAAGAACCTTGACCCTGGATAATTTCTATGGAGAAAAGTTCCAGATTACAGAGGAGACAGCAGAGGACAACAAAAAAGCAAACACATACAAATGTTTCAAGAAAAAAAAGGAAATTGGTCACAAGATTTTGAAGAGCTCAGATTTGATATTATTAACCAAGTGAGAAAGATAGAAGAAACTTGTCAAGAAAAGTGGGAAATAGTTCAAAAAGAAAATAACAGTTTAAAAGACAGAATCTCCCACTTGGAAAAAGAATCCAAGAAAGCAAATGAAATGATAAGCAAATTGAAGACGAATAATGACCTGCTAGAAGCCATTAAAACCAGGATAGCCCAAACTGTAAAGGAAAATCAAAAGATGATAGCTGAAAACCAGACTTTAAAAACTAGAATTGGGAAGTAGAAGCTAATGATCTCACAAGACAGCAAGAATTAGAAGTCAAAAGAATGACAGATTGAAAGGAAACATGAAATATCTCATTGAGAAGACAACAGACTTGGAAAACAGGTTGAGGAGAGACAATATGAGAATCAAAGGCCTAACTGAAAATGTGGAAATAAAAAGAAATCTTAACATCATACTACAAGAAATTATCCACGAAAACTGCCCTGATTTTCTTGAACAAGAAGGCAAAATAGACATTGAAAGAGTCCATTGATCACCCTCTATATTAAATCCACAAAAGACAACCTCCGGGAATATAATTGCCAAATTTAAGAACTTTCAAGCTAAGGAGAAAATATTTCAAGAAGCCAGAAAGAGAAAATTCAGATATGAAGGAGAACCAATCAGGATTACATAGGATCTGGCAGCCTCCACACGAAAGGACTGCAAGATTTGAAATAAGATATTCAGAAATGCAAGAGAATTGGATCTACAACCGAGGATCACCTACCCATTAAAATTGAGTAGGTACTTTCAAGAGAAAGTATGTGCATTTAACAAAATAGAAAATTCCAAGTATTTATAAAGAAAGAATCAGAACTAAATAGAACATTTGATCTCCAAATACAAAATTCAAGAAAAAACATGAAAAGGTAAACAAGAAGGAGGGGAAAATTTTTTTTT
>NC_058133.1:381961799-381977535 GCF_016433145.1 Gracilinanus agilis
ATATATATATATATGATCTTCAGGATAATTGAAGATAATCTTTGGTCTCATTTTCAATATTTTCTTCATTATGTATACACATTTATGTGTTATATATTATCATTCTTTATGTAATGTACATACATAATGAAGGTGATATTGAGAATAAGATTAAGGTTGTCTTCAATAATATTGAATATTATTTTTTCAAAATAGGAAGCAGTAAATAGAGTAAACACTGAATAATATTAAAAATTATGAAATTAATCATAGCTTTGTAGAGAAGAAACAACTCATTACTTATATAGTAGTCATTCTCAAACAATTTTCTGTATAGTTTGGCCACAACTTGTTAAGAGAAAAAAATCTAAATTACTAAAAAGCTAGAAGGAAGAACAATAACGAAAATATATTACATAAAAATTAAGTGCCATAGCAAGTCCAAAAAAGTTTTTAAAGTGCCTTAGTCACTCCCCCACTCCTCCTACAGCACCAGAGTCAGAGCAAGTGTGGGACAATTGCTAGATTATCGGGAGTTGGCTGAGGACACCACAGACTTACCCCAGAGAGCAGCAAGACTTGGGACACCAAGAGAATGAGGAATGCAGAGATTAGGCATGGATATAGGGCAGAAAGGGGCTGTATACAGCAGACATGGCAGAGACTGAAAAGTGGCCTCAGGGCTACAAACCACTCTGTAGCTCTATAAAAAGACCTGCCTGCCATCCTCACTCAGACTTCTGACTTGGAAGGGAAGAAAGAACTAGCACAGAAATGGCCACCAACAGCTAGGAACTACAATCTACAATTACCAAAAAAATAAATAAATAAACAAGAAAAGAACCTTGACCCTGGATAATTTCTATGGAGAAAAGTTCCAGATTACAGAGGAGACAGCAGAGGACAACAAAAAAGCAAACACATACAAATGTTTCAAGAAAAAAAAGGAAATTGGTCACAAGATTTTGAAGAGCTCAGATTTGATATTATTAACCAAGTGAGAAAGATAGAAGAAACTTGTCAAGAAAAGTGGGAAATAGTTCAAAAAGAAAATAACAGTTTAAAAGACAGAATCTCCCACTTGGAAAAAGAATCCAAGAAAGCAAATGAAATGATAAGCAAATTGAAGACGAATAATGACCTGCTAGAAGCCATTAAAACCAGGATAGCCCAAACTGTAAAGGAAAATCAAAAGATGATAGCTGAAAACCAGACTTTAAAAACTAGAATTGGGAAGTAGAAGCTAATGATCTCACAAGACAGCAAGAATTAGAAGTCAAAAGAATGACAGATTGAAAGGAAACATGAAATATCTCATTGAGAAGACAACAGACTTGGAAAACAGGTTGAGGAGAGACAATATGAGAATCAAAGGCCTAACTGAAAATGTGGAAATAAAATGAAATCTTAACATCATACTACAAGAAATTATCCACGAAAACTGCCCTGATTTTCTTGAACAAGAAGGCAAAATAGACATTGAAAGAGTCCATTGATCACCCTCTATATTAAATCCACAAAAGACAACCTCCGGGAATATAATTGCCAAATTTAAGAACTTTCAAGCTAAGGAGAAAATATTTCAAGAAGCCAGAAAGAGAAAATTCAGATATGAAGGAGAACCAATCAGGATTACATAGGATCTGGCAGCCTCCACACGAAAGGACTGCAAGATTTGAAATAAGATATTCAGAAATGCAAGAGAATTGGATCTACAACCGAGGATCACCTACCCATTAAAATTGAGTAGGTACTTTCAAGAGAAAGTATGTGCATTTAACAAAATAGAAAATTCCAAGTATTTATAAAGAAAGAATCAGAACTAAATAGAACATTTGATCTCCAAATACAAAATTCAAGAAAAAACATGAAAAGGTAAACAAGAAGGAGGGGAAAATTTTTTTTTATTTTTAAAGGGCTTCAGTAAGGTTAAATTGTTTATATTCCTATATGGAAAGATGATATTTGTAACTCTCAAAAACTGTATTGACTATCATAGTAGTTAGAAGAATTTTTCGCAGGTAGTTGTTGGGGTACTAAGTGGTTTAAGAAGATATTTAAAAAAAAAAGAAAAGGGGGAATTAGAAGATGGCACCAAGAAAAACTTGAAAGCATAAGAAAAATAGGATGAATTATACATTATACTACATAAAGAGGCTCATGTGAGGGGGAGGGAAAGAATACTATTATAAGAAGGACAAGAAGACAGTGTTAATAGGTAATACTTAAACCTTACTCTCAGTGAAATCAACACTGAGAAAGAAGAGAATCTAGATCCTTTGGGGGTATCAAATTCTATCTTACCCTAGAGGGAAACTTAGAGGGAAAAACCAAGGTGGGGGAGTGGGCCTTGGAGTACCAAAAGGGAGGGAAAGAGAGTGGGTAGAGAATTTAATAGACCCTAAAGAAAAATAAGAAGGGAACAGGAAGGGGCGGTGGGAAGGGAAGTAAGATAAGGGTGAGGATTAGGAGGACTGATTTAAAGCAAATTACTGGAGTAGAAGATAATAGTGAAAGAAGGAAGGGTAGCACTAGTAAAGGAAATCAGAACAATGGGGAATACACATGTGGTAATCATAACTCTATATGTGAATTGATGATGTCACCCATAAAATGGAAACAAATAGCAGACTGGATTAGAAACTAAAATCCTACCAAATATTGTCTACAAGAAACACACATGAGGCACATGGAAACACACACAGGATAAAGGTAAGAGGCTGGAGCAAAATATATTGGACATCAACTGAGAAAAAGAAGGCAGGAATCTCAATCATAATACCTGACAAAGCCAAAGTAAAAATAAATCTGATTAAAAGAGATAGAGAGGGTAATTACATCTTGATAAAAGGCAATATAGACAATGAGGAAGTACCAGTACTCAACATGTATGCAACAAATGATATAGCATCCAAATTTTGAAAGGCGAAGCTACTGGAGTTTAAGGAGGAAATAGATTGTAAAACTATTCTAGTGGGAAACCTGAACCCTCCTCTATCAGATCTAGATAAATTAAACCAAAAAATAAATAAGAAAGAGGTAAGAGATGAGAATTAAATCTTGGAAAAATTAGAGATAATAGATATATGGAGAAAAATAAATAGGGACAAAAAGGAATATACCTTCTTCTCAGCAGCACATAGTACATTCACAAAGATTGACCCTGTACTAGGGCATAAAAACAAGGCAAAAAATGCAAAAGAGAAGAAATAATGAATGCAACATTTTCAGATCATAATGCAATAAAAATTATAGTAAGGATACATGGAGAAGCAAATCAAATATTAATTTGAAATTAAATAATATGATTCTTCAAAATTGGTTGGTTAAAGAACAAATCCTAAAAAACAATAGTTTCATTAAAGAGAATGACGGTGATGAGACATATACCAAAATCTAGGGGATGCAGCCAAAGCAGTACTCGAAGGAAATTTATATCCCTGAGTGCATATATTAACAAATCAGGGAGGGAAGAGGTCAATGAATTGGGCATGCACATTAAAAAACTAGAAAGAGAATAAATGAAAAATCCCCAGATAAAAACTAAATTAGATATCCTAAAAATTAAAGGAGAAATTAATAAAAATGAAAGTGAAAGAAGTATTGAATTAATAAATAAGACTAGAAGTTGGTACTTTGAAAAAACAAATAAAACAGATAAAGAGCTGGCTGATCTAATTTTAAAAAAGGAAAGAAGAAAACCAAATTAACAGTATCAAAGATAAAAAGGATGACCTCATCTCTAATGAAGAGGAAATTAAGATAATTATTAAGAGCTATTTTCTCCAATTATATGGCAATAAATATGGCAATCTAGGTGATATGGATAATTATTTACAAAAATATAAATTGCCTGGATTAAAAGGAGAAGAAATAAAATACTTAGATAATCCCATATCAGAAAAAGAAATTGAACAAGCCATCAAAGAGCTCCTTAAGAAAAAAATCCCCAAGGCCAGATGGATTCACAAGTGAATTCTATCAAACATTTAACAAACAACTAAACCCAATATTATACAAACTATTTGACAAAATAAGCAAAGAAGAAGTTCTACCAAATTCCTTTTGTGAAACAAATATGGTACTGATTCCAAATCCAGGCAGATCAAAAACAGAGAAAGAAAACTACAGATCAATCTTCTTAATGAACATAAATGCAAAAATCTTAAAAAGAATACAAGCAAAAAGACTGCAGCAAGTGATCATGAGGATTATTCACCATGATCAGGTGGTATTTATACCAGTAATTTAAGGATGGCTTAATATTTGACAACCCAACACATAACTGACAACCAAATCAACAGAAATCACATTGTTATCTCAATAGATGCAGAAAAAGCCTTTGACCAAATACAACACTCATTCTTATTGAAAACACTAGAAAGTATAAGAATTGAACATCCTTTCCTAAAAATAATGAACAGTATGTATTTAAACTATCAGCAAGCATCATCTGCAATGGGTATAAATTAGATTTCCCAATAAGATCAGAAGTGAAACATAAATGCCCATTATCACCTATATTATTTAACCTTGTCCTAGAAACAGTAGGAGTAACAATCAGAGAAGAAAAAGAAATTGAATGTAATAAAATAGGCAATGGCAGGACTAAATGATCACTCTGCAGATGATAGAATGGCATACTTAAAGAATCCTAAAGAATCAACTAAAAAGCTTGTGGAAATAATCAACAACTTTAGAAAAGTTTCAGGATACAAAATAAACCCACATAATTCATCAGAATTTCTACATATTTCCAACACATCTCAGTAGTAAGAATAAGAAAGACATTCCATTTAAAATCTCCCTAAATAATAGAAAATATTTAGGAATCTATTTCCCAAGACAAACACAGGAATTATACAAACACAACTATGAAACCCTTTCCACACAATTAAAACTAGATCTAAACAATTGGAAAAACATTGAGTGCTCATGGGTAGAATGAGCTAACAATAAAAATGACCATCCTACCCAAATTAAAGTGCCATACCTATCAAAGTACCAAGAAACTTTTTTTACTGAATTAGAAAAAAATTATAACAATGTTCATTTGGAAGGACAAAAGATCAAGACTATCAAGGGAAATAATGAAAAAGTATGAAGGATGAGGGCCTAGCAGTACCAGATCTCAAACTGTAATATAAAGCAATGGTAATCAAAACAATATGGTACTGGCTAAGAGACAGAAGGGATGTAAAAATTAAAATCAATATGTAATAATAAATTTAAATATTATGTTTTTATAGGATTTACCACAATAAGTAGAGGAATAAATAAGTAACAAAATAAACCTATGTACCCATGGCTAATCTACCTGTTCAAACAGCCTGTGTTACCAGCTACAAGCTACCACAGGAAGGAATGAGAGCTAGCCATGGAAGAGCACCCAATTTATCCCTCATCTATGTCAGCATATAACTAGTGGAAGTCAGTGGACTCTAGGGAAATGTAGTACAAAGGCACAAGATTTAAATGAAATACACATTGTCCCCTGAGATCCATGGAAGACTAGTTTCTCCAATGGATCTTGTAAACATAACCAACTTTTAAATTACAATAACTTGTGTATAAAAGGAAAAGAGAACAAAACCAATGATTGCTAGGCACACTGACAAAAAGCCAATTGGGGGGAGTCCCCTGTGGCATAAGAATGTACATTAAAAACAAATGCATTTAACTCCCACAGGTCATTTCGCTACATCCCAAAGTTCAGTCTGGATCTTCTGGTGCAGTGTGTGGTCTCTGTAAGCATTTTCATGGTGCCGTCTCCAAATAGTTCACTTTTCTGGATTTTTGGAGGTAGCAAATTTCTTATCCTAAAATTACTTTCAAAAGAATTTAAACTTTGCATTATAGGATAGTAACATTCCCCCCCTGAGGAGGATAGTGACAAACACAGGTATCACTGAGTGATTCGTGGCTGAGTTATGAGGTATATGAATCATTTGGCAAAAGAAAGTCAAAAACATCAAAAAATCCAAATAAAAAGAAAAAATAACTTGTGGATAAAATATAAAATATCAAAGTCTTATGTCTAAAAATCTAAATAAAGAAAAAATAAAGCTATAACAGGTCCTTGAATCAGGACCCAATTAAAGTGATTTATATCCCGCAAGTCTGTAGGACAAAATACAGTAATATTTCACTTATCCATTGGCAGCCAAGACTACAGGAAGTTGTTATATTATAAGAGAGAAGAAAGGACTAGAGTTTTGTGTGAAACAGAAGTATCATTCCCTGGTCTGATTTTACCTTCACTCTCAGGGATAGGAGAAGCCAGGATGATAGCCAAACTTTGGTACTTGATTAGGATGTGGCTCAGGGAAAACTGGCCTTTGGCATATGTCGAAATAGCTACAACCTCAAATCCAAAACAAATTCAAATCCTCTTGTCTTGGCTCAAAATTTCATCAATCCCACTAGGATTGGTTAGTCTCTTTGACCTTGTGCTTGATTGGCACTATGCAAGAACTTCTGTGGTTCTTGGCACTGTGCAATGGCTCTTTTTGCTTCCTTTCTCCTGGAATCATGCAGAATCATTAATCACAGAATCATTAATCACAGTCCCATAACATTTGTCAATAAATGGCAAGTTTCCATAGTCTAAAGCTTTTTGGTATGTATTAGTATTACAACAAATATATTTTAAACTTATATTACTGCAAAATCAAAAAAAAAGATTAATGTTGATTATATGTACTTCAAAGTACTCAAATACTATATTGCAAATACAAAGAAAAAAGAACAATAATAAAAAATGTTTTAAAAATAAAAAATATATAGCTTATAATCAGTGACACACTGTGTCAGTCAAGGAAAGGTAGAATACAAAGGAGAATACAAAGGTTTCTCACCAAAAAAAAAATTGAATCAGTGACACACTGTGTCAGTCAAGAAAACGTAGAATACAAAGGTTTCTCACCAAAAAAATGAGATCTATTTCCTTTTAAATCTTGGCCATGGTCTACTGTGTGAGTGCAAATTATTTTGACAAAATAACAGATTTATAAAAACAGTAATATAGTAGGTAGTGCACATTCAAAGAAAGTACCAAAGTTCCCAAAATTCACAATAGCCCAGTTAATAACAATAGCAAACAAACTGAATATAATTAGGATTCACATGACTTGTTGTGTAATAAAAAAAATTACAACAACAATAAAAAAACCTTTGAACCTAATGGATACTTGTCACAAGTTTTTTCAGGTGTGGCAAATCTTTCAACCTTGGCTGAGATATTAAAAAAAACTATTACTGCCATCATCCAGAAAAATCCAGAAAAAAACATAAAACTGGTGAAAAAAATTTTGGGTCAAAAATGTCATCTGGAATCTAGAACATTCTGGTGGAAAGTTAGAATAAACTGAAGACTTAAAATATATGCAGAAAGCTATTTAGTGTTACTGCGAGATGCTACCTCTTGGGAGCCATCCAGGGGTACTATCCCCTAGGTATACCTTCCCAGCTCCTCTGGTATGAGACTGTTATATATCTCATCTATTACATTTTTACAAATATGGAGGTGAAGATATATAATAATGACTTCAGCTACTAAATGTACTCTAACTTCCTGTTAAAAAGAATTAAGAGGCAGGCAAATGATCAGAGGTAGTTGATGTTACTAAATACCTAAAAAAATTGCTTCTGAAGACTCTTTAACATTAATTGAGATATTTAGCTCATTAAATTCTCTATAGGTTGTTAATACAGGTTATAACCAGTTTTGATGGAATCCATCCATCATCATATATGTGACAATTAACAAAGGCAAAAAGGAACAAAAGGCTGTTAAGGCAACATGTGATCTCGTGAAAGAGTTTGTGTAAGTTGTCTTTTACAATGATATTTGCTTTAGTACAGATGTGGGGAGGTACAAATAAAATCATGTAACAGAATTTATCTGATAGCCAAAAACAGAGTAGCTTAACAAGCTGGCAAAAAACACAAATTCCAGGGGTAGGTGGCTGGACGCACAGCCAAGATGATTGGCAAGAAAAGTGGCTTATCCCTTTGGCCGAGATTTCCCAGAAAAGCCACTCAAACAAAAGCAACTGGGTGGGGTGGCCAGGGAAAAGGAGGGGGGGGAATGGCAGGAGCAGGGCAGCTTTGCAAAATCTGTCTAGGCTATATTAAAAAATGAGAATTATTTTTCCGATATCAGTGGTTGCCATCATTGTAAAAATTAAAATGAATATATAATAATAACTTTAAATATTATGTTTTATAAGAGTTATTAATAATCAGTAGAAGTAAAGGAATAAATAACAAAATAAACCCACCCAATTTATCCCCTTGTCAATGTCACCATGTGGGCTCTTAGGAAATGTAGTTCAAAGGCACAGACTTGCAGTAAATGACCTCAGCAAGCTACTGTTTGATAAACCCAATGATCCCAACTTTTGGGACAAAAACCCACTATTTGAAAAAAAATGCTGGGAAAACTGGAAAGAAGAAAAATATAAGTAAATTAGGTGAACATAAAATAGTTTACCTGTCAGATCTATGGAAAAGAAAAACCAATACAATCAAAATTAGAAGGGAAGCAACAAATTGGGGGAAAATCTTCATAACAAAAACTTCTGACAAAAGTCTAATTACTCAAATTTATAAGGATCTAAATAAATTGTACTAAAAATCAAGCCATTCCCCAGTTGATAGATAGGCAAGGGGCGTGAATAGATAATTATCAGATAAAGAAATCAAAACTATCAATAATCACATAAAAAAGTGTTCTAAATCTCTATAATTAGAGAAATGCAAATCAAAACAACTCTGAGATGTCACCTCACACCTAGGAGATTGGCTAATATGACAGCAAAGGAAAGTAATAAATGTTGGAGGGAATGTGGCAAAATTAATGTACTGCTGGTGGAGTTGTGAATTGATCCAACCATACTGGAAGACAATTTGGAACTATGCCCAAAGGGCACAAAATACTGCTTGCCCTTCAGTCCAGGCATACCACTGCTGGGTTTATACCCCAAAGAGATCATAAGGAAAAAAGCCTTGTACAAAAATATTTATAGCTATGTTCTTTGTTGTGGCAAAAAATTATAAAATGAGGGGATGCCCTTCTATTGGGGAATGACTGAACAAATTATGGTATCTGTTGGTGATGGAATAATTGTGCTAAGAGGAATAATGATCCAGAGGAATTTCATGTGAACTAGAATGACCTCCAGGAATCTATGCAGAGTGAAAGGAGTAGAACCAGGAAAACCTTATACATAGAAACGAATACACTGTGGCACAAGAGAATATAATAGACTTCTCCAATAGCAGCAATGCAATCATCCAGGAAAATTCTGCAGGACTTATGAGGCAGAATTCTATCCACATTCAGAGAAATAACTATGAGAGTAGAAACACAAAAGAAAAACAATTGCTTAATCACATGGTTTGATGGGGATGTAATTGAGGATGTAGACTCTAAACGATCACCCTAGTGCAAATATTAATTATATGGAAACATGTCTTCATCTATGACACATGTAAAACCCAGTGGAATTCCTTGTTGGCTATGGGGGGAGGGGTGAAGGGAAGGGAGGAAAAGAACATGATTCATGTAATCATGGAAAAGAATTCTAAATTAATTAAATAAACATACTTAAATTCTAAAAAAAAGAACAAGGAGGGAAAAAGTAGACTAGACTAAATATATATAAAGGAAATCCATTCTGGAAGTGAAACAATTGTCAGGGCCACTGTACTTTTAAGGTTTTAGAAAGAAGGAAAGATACCAAATGTAATGGAAAAAATATTGGAATTTTTCAATACCAAAATTTTATGAGGAAAATTAAAATGACTAACCTATATGCCATCTTTACCATTTATAATAAAATATAACAAGTCATTTGCATACATATATTCATTCATTTAGATTCATATATATGTGTGTGTATACATATATATATGTACCTATGTATATGTATATTTATTTATATATTTGTGGGGATATGTCATGTCCATGCTGTATGCAGTGGGAAAACTCTCAGAATAGTTAATCACATTTTTGCAATCCCATAATTCATTGGTAGATGTAGAGGATAGATAATCACATTTTATTTATTATTTGTTGACTACAAGAAATCCAATTTGATTTATTTGAAAAAAAATACTACTTTAAGGGCTCTATTCCAACAAAGTATGTCCCCTACATATATCAAAATTATATAAGTTTCCTTGAATAGTATAGTATAGCATAATCTTCTTTGATGATCTGTTCTATATTTTATGATCAAGAGAAATAGTCACTCTAAATTACAAGATATATGTTCACCAAGTTTATTAGCATTATTCAAGGAAGAATTCCAACTCAAAGTCCAAGCAGAAGAGGGATGTTGGCAAAGTCCTTTAAGTTTCCCTTTTTGCAGCATTGTGTTAGTTCTTCAGTGTCTGAAAATATTTTACAGTCTCCTGGGAGAGATAAAAGACAACTCTTAATAGCTTTACCTAACCAACCATATAGGAAAAATTAAGTGAAAAAAAATTCCTGCTTTCAAGATTACAATTATAAATTAGATAGATAATTTATAGAATTAATCTTGCAGCACACACACAAATATTCACATAAGTGCCTATACATGTATGTACTAGACAATAATAAAATAATGAATTTAATCTATACATATACATTATCTTTTCTCTTTTACTTATTTAAAATCTATCTTCTCTCAGCAGTACATGGTACATATACAAAATAGAACATTTACTACATCATTGAAATATTGCATACAAATGTAGAAAAACAGAAATAATGAATGCAATTTTTTGAGATCATAATGCAATAAAAATTATAATTAACAAGGGTCCATGGAAAGGCAAATTTAAAATTACTTGGAAACTAAATAATCTAATTCTTTAATTAAGAAATCATAGAAATGATTACAGACTTCCTTAAAAAAATTACAATGAGGAGACATCATATCATAACCTATGGGATACAGCCAAAGCAGTACTCAGAGAAAAATTTCGATTCCTGAGTGCCTATACAAACAAAATAGAGAGGGAAGAGATCAATGAATTGGGCTAAAAAATTATAAAAAGAATAAATTAAAAAACAAATCAAGTTAGTGTTTGATAAACTCAAATATACCAGCTCACAAGAACTCACCATTTGACAAAAAATGCTGGGAAATTTGAAAACAGTATGGGAAAATCAGGTTTAGATCAACATCTCACACCCTATATCAAAATAAATTCAAAATGCACAAATGACTTAAATATAGGGAATGAATTCATGAATAAATTAGGTGAACAAAGAATAGTATACCTGTCAGATTTGTGGGAAAGGAAGGAACTTAAGACCAAGCAAAAGACAGAGAACATTGGTTCCAGGTTAAGATGGAGGCAGAGTAAAAAGCAGCTCTTAACCTCTCCTGACCAAAACACACAAAACTCCTCAAGGGGACATAAAAACAAGTCCAGACGAACGGAGGAACCCCACAACAGGGTGCAGCGTGGAAGGTACATGGAATCAGGACATTTCCATGCTATAAAGGGGTGAAACAGCTCTCACTAAATCGCGGGCTGAGCAACCACCCCACCCCCACCCCCTCCACACACACCACTTATAGCGCCGAAGCCAGTTAAAAAGAAATAGAGCAAGTTTGGGGCACCCATTGAGCCATTGGCAGCTACAGGTCCTGTTCCTGAGAGCAGCAAGATTTGGGACCCCAATAAGCCAAAGAACGCACCCGAAATTTGAGCGTGGGAGAGCGCAGGCTCGTCGGAGGCATGTGTGGAGGCAGACCCTGAGTGGGGAACCAGTGCAGAGGGGTATAAGACTGTGGAAGCAGCGCCCTGAGACTTGTAAAGGAACCTCCAGCAGAGGATCAAGCAAGGGGGTCCACCAGGGGACTTGACCTTGGAAAAAACCAGAACTCAGACCTCAGAAGCCAAAAGACCGTGGCGAGGATAAAGCTGAGAAGCTAATGGGCTAATGATGGCTACCCAGACTCAGGAAGTTCAGAAGAGAAAGCTAAACAACAAGAAAAAGAAGTCTTTAACACTCGACAACTTTTACACAGAGAAAATTCAGACAACCGAGCAAACAGAGGAGGAGAACAAACAAGCATCTGGACCCTCCTCAAATAAGGAAAACGGGTCACAAGGTATGGAAGAGTACAAAACTGAGATTCTGAGGAAGATGGAAGAGATCTGGCAAGAAAATAACAGTTTAAAAGGTAGAATCTTGCAACTGGAAAGTGAGGCTCAGAAATCAAATGAACTGATAAGCAAATTGAACACCAGAAATGACCATATAGAAAAGGAAAACCAAAAGATTATAGCCGAAAACCAGTCCCTAAAGGCTAGAATCGAGCAATTAGAAGCTAATGATCTCTCAAGACAACAAGAACAAATAAAACAAAGTCAAAAGACTGAAAAAAGAGAAGGAAATATGAAATATCTCAATGAGAGAGTGACAGACCAAGAAAACCGGTCTAGAAGAGACTATTTGAGAATAATTGGTCTTCCAGAAAAACCAGAAATTAATAGAAACCTGGACTCCATACTAACAGAAATAATTCAGCAAAATTGCCCTGAAGTCCTACAACAAGAGGGCAATATAGACATTCAAAGGATTCATAGAACACCCACTACATTCGATCCAGAGAAGAAAACAGTTAGAAATATTATTGCCAAATTCAAAAGCTTTCAAGCAAAAGAAAAAATCTTACAAGAAGCCAGAAAGAGACAATTCAGATATCAAGGAACACCAATCAGGATCACACAGGATCTGGCAGCCTCCATGCTAAAAGACCGTAAGGCTTGGAATACAATATTCAGAAAGGCAAGAGAGCTGGGCCTGCAACCATGGATCAACTACCCATCAAAATTGACTATATATTTCCAGGGGAAAGTATGGGCATTCAACAAAATTGAAGAAGTCCTAGTATTTGCACAGAAAAGACCAGGGCTAAATGGAAAGTTTTATATCCAACCACAAAAATCGAGAGAAACATGGAAAGGTAAATAAGAAACAGAGGGGAAAGAAGGAAAACTTATAATTTTTAAATTTGCCTTTCTAAGGGCCTCAGTAACATCTAATTATATGTATTCCTATGTAGAGAAATGTTATGTATAATTCTCTGTAGTGAACTCTATTCACTATATAGTATCCACTACTATTGTAATCAGAAGAATAATTCACAGGGTGAGGGTGGAACACTAAATAATCTAAGATGACATGGGGGATGGGAAAGAGGGGGTGAATAGCAGGGGACACCAAGAGAAACTTGAGTGAATAAGAAAAATAGGATAATCTATTACACACAAAGAGGGTATGGGAAGGAGAGGGGACAAATACTATTATAAGTAGGAGAGGAAGAGAGTATTAAGAGGTAATAATCAAACCTTACTCTCAGTGTAATCAACCTGGAGAGGGAAGAGTAGCTATACTATCCATTGGGACATAAAACTCTTATCTTACCCTTCTGAGAAAGTCAGAGGGGATAAATCAAGGGAAACAGGGGAGTGGGGAGGTCAAAAAAAGGGAGGGGAGAAGAAGGGGGAGGGAATTCATAAGGTCATTAAAAACAAAAAGGGGGGTGGGAAATAAGGGAAGGGGTAGGAAGGGAAGTCAGTCAAGGGAAGGGATAAGGGATAGGGTCTTAATAGCAAACCACTGGTTTTAAAGGATATAGTTTAAGGAAAAGGGGTAGGAATAGGGGAGGAAACGAAAATGTCAGCAAATGCACAACTGATGATTATAACTCTGAATGTGAATGGGATGAACTCGCCCATAAAACAGAAGCAAATAGCAGAGTGGATTAGATACCAAAATCCTACCATATGTTGTCTACAAGAAACACATATGAGATGGGTGGACATACACAAGTCTAAGGTTCAGGGCTTGAGCAAAACCTTTTGGGCATCAAATGAGAAAAAGAAGGCAGGAGTGGCTATTATGATTTCTGACAAAGCAAAAGTAAAAATAGATATGATTAAAAAAGACAGGGAAGGTCATTACATCCTGATTAAAGGCAGTGTAAACAATGAGGAAATAAAACTGCTCAATATATATGCACCAAGTGGCATAGCATCCAAATTCATAAAGGAGAAACTGGCAGAGCTCAAGAAGGAAATAGATAGTAAAACCATACTAGTGGGAGATCTAAATATTCCTCTTTCAGATCTAGATAAATCAAACCGAAAAATAAATAAGAAAGAGGTAAGAGAGGTGAATGAAGTCCTAGAAAAATTAGATTTAATTTATATGTGGAGAAAAATAAATTAGGACAAAAAGGAATACACCTTCTTCTCAGCTGCACATGGTACATTCACAACGATTGACCATGTAATAGGGCATAGAAACATTGCAAACAAATGCAAAAGAGCAGAAATAATAAATGTAACCTTCTCAGATCATAATGCAATAAAAATAATAATTAGTAAGGGCACCTGGACAGGAAAATAAAAATCTAATTGGAAATTAAATAATATGATTCTCCAAAACCAATTTGTCAAAGAAGGAATCATAGAAACAATCAATAATTTCATTGAAGAAAATGACAATGATGAGACATCCTACCAAACTCTGTGGGATGAGGCCAAGGCAGTATTCAGGGGGAAATTTATATCCTTGAGTGCATATATTAACAAATTAAGGAGGGCAGAGATTAATGAATTGGGCATGCAACTCAAAAAATTAGAAAGCGAGCAAATTAAAAATCCCCAAATGGAAACTAAATTAGAAATACTAAAAATCAATGGAGAAATTAATAAAATCGAAACTAAAAGAACTATTGAATTAATACATAAGACTAGAAGCTGGTACTTTGAAAAAACAGATAAAATAGACAAAGTACTAGTCAATCTAATAAAAAAAAAGGAAAGAAGAAAACCAAATTGACAGTATCAAAGATGAAAAGGGAAACTTCACCTCTAATGAAGGGGAAATTAAGGCAATCATTAAAAACTATTTTGCCCAATTATATGGCAATAAATATAACAATTTAGGAGATATGGATGAATATTTACAAAAATGTAAACTGCCTAGATTAACAGCAGAAGAAATAGAATACTTAAATTATCCCATATCAGAAAAAGAAATTGAACAAGCCATCAAAGAACTCCCTAAGAAAAAATCACCAGGGCCTGATGGATTCACAAGTGAATTCTATCACACATTCAAAGAGCAACTAATCCCAATACTATACAAATTATTTGATATGATGAGCAAAGAAGGAGTCCTACCAAATTCCTTTTATGACACAAATATGGTACTGATTCCAAAGCCAGGGAGACCAAAAACAGAGAAAGAAAACTACAGACCAACCTCCCTAATGAACATAGATGCAAAAATCTTAAATAGAATACTAGCAAAGAGACTCCAGTAAGTAATCAAGATCATCCACCATGATCAGGTGGGATTTATACCAGGAATGCAAGGGTGGTTCAACATTAGGAAAACCATCCACATAATTGACCATATCAACAGTCCAACAAACAAAAATCACATGATCATCTCAATAGATTCTGAAAAAGCCTTTGACAAAATACAGCATCCATTCCTATTGAAAACACTGAAAAGTATAGGAATAGAAGGACCTTTCCTAAAAATAATAAACAGTATATACCTAAAACCATCAACAAACATCATATGCAATGGGGATAAATTAGAAGCCTTTCCAATAAGATCAGGAGTAAAACAAGGATGCCCATTATCACCTCTATTATTCAACATAGTACTAGAAACACTAGCAGTTGCAATTAGAGAAGAAAAAGAAATTGAAGGTATCAAAATAGGCAA
>NC_058133.1:381977929-382027858 GCF_016433145.1 Gracilinanus agilis
ATAAGACTAGAAGCTGGTACTTTGAAAAAACAGATAAAATAGACAAAGTACTAGTCAATCTAATAAAAAAAAAGGAAAGAAGAAAACCAAATTGACAGTATCAAAGATGAAAAGGGAAACTTCACCTCTAATGAAGGGGAAATTAAGGCAATCATTAAAAACTATTTTGCCCAATTATATGGCAATAAATATAACAATTTAGGAGATATGGATGAATATTTACAAAAATGTAAACTGCCTAGATTAACAGCAGAAGAAATAGAATACTTAAATTATCCCATATCAGAAAAAGAAATTGAACAAGCCATCAAAGAACTCCCTAAGAAAAAATCACCAGGGCCTGATGGATTCACAAGTGAATTCTATCACACATTCAAAGAGCAACTAATCCCAATACTATACAAATTATTTGATATGATGAGCAAAGAAGGAGTCCTACCAAATTCCTTTTATGACACAAATATGGTACTGATTCCAAAGCCAGGGAGACCAAAAACAGAGAAAGAAAACTACAGACCAACCTCCCTAATGAACATAGATGCAAAAATCTTAAATAGAATACTAGCAAAGAGACTCCAGTAAGTAATCAAGATCATCCACCATGATCAGGTGGGATTTATACCAGGAATGCAAGGGTGGTTCAACATTAGGAAAACCATCCACATAATTGACCATATCAACAGTCCAACAAACAAAAATCACATGATCATCTCAATAGATTCTGAAAAAGCCTTTGACAAAATACAGCATCCATTCCTATTGAAAACACTGAAAAGTATAGGAATAGAAGGACCTTTCCTAAAAATAATAAACAGTATATACCTAAAACCATCAACAAACATCATATGCAATGGGGATAAATTAGAAGCCTTTCCAATAAGATCAGGAGTAAAACAAGGATGCCCATTATCACCTCTATTATTCAACATAGTACTAGAAACACTAGCAGTTGCAATTAGAGAAGAAAAAGAAATTGAAGGTATCAAAATTGGCAAGGAGGAGACTAAGTTATCACTCTTTGCAGATGATATGATGGTATACTTAAAAAATCCTAGAGAATCAACTAAGAAGCTTGTAGAAATAATCAACAACTTTAGCAAAGTTGCAGGATACAAAATAAATGCACACAAATCATCAGCATTTCTATACATCTCCAACACACTAGAACAGCAAGAAGTAGAAAGAGAAACACCATTTAAAATCACCCTAGACAATATAAAATACTTAGGAATCTATCTACCAAAACAAACACAGCAATTATATGAAAACAATTACAAAACACTTTCCAAACAAATAAAACTGGATCTAAACAATTGGAAAGCCATTGATTGCTCATGGGTAGGTTGAGCTAACATAATAAAAATGACAATTCTACCCAAATTAATTTACCTATTTAGCGCCATACCTATCAAGCTACCAAAAAGCTTCTTTACTGAATTAGAAAAAACTATAACAAATTTCATTTGGAATAACAAAAGATCAAGAATATCAAGGGAAATAATGAAAAAAATGTGAAGGAAGGGGGCCTGGCACTACCAGATATTAAACTATACTATAAAGCAGCAGTTATCAAAACAATATGGTACTGGCTAAGAGACAGAGAGGAGGATCAATGGAATAAACTTGGGGTAAATGACATCAGCAAGACAGTGTATGATAAACCCAAAGAGCCCAACTTTTGGGACATGAATCCACTATTTGACAAAAACTGCTAGGAAATTTGGAAAACAATATGGGAGAGATTAGGTTTAGATCAACATCTCACACCCTACACCAAGATAAATTCAGAATGGGTGAACGACTTGAATATAAAGAGGGAAAATATAAATAAGTTAAGTGAACGCAGAATAGTATACTTGTCAGATCTCTGGGAAAGGAAAGATTTTAAAACCAAGCAAGAGTTAGAGAAAATTACAAAATGTAAATTAAATGGTTTTGATTATATTAAACTAAAAAGCTTTTGTACAAACAAAAACAATGTAGTCAAAATCAGGAGGGAAACAAAAAATTGGGAAAAAATCTTTATAACGAAAAACTCTGACAGGGGTCTAATCACTCAAATATACAAGGAGTTAACGCAATTGTATAAAAAATCAAGCCATTCCCCAATTGATAAATGGGCAAGAGACATGAATAGGCAATTTTCAGGTAAAGAAATCAAAAGTATCAATAAGTACATGAGAAAGTGTTCCAAATCTCTAATAATTAGAGAAATGCAAATCAAAACAACTCTGAGGTATCACCTCACACCTAGCAGATTAGCTAAAATGAAAGAAGGGGAGAGTAATGAATGTTGGAGGGGATGTGGCAAAATTGGGACATTAATGCATTGCTGGTGGAGCTGTGAACTAATCCAACCATTCTGGCTGGCAATTTGGAATCATGCTCAAAGGGCTATAAAAGAATGCCTGCCCTTTGATCCAGCCATACCATTGCTGGGTTTGTACCCCAAAGAGATCATAGATAAACAGACTAGTACGAAAATATTTATAGTTGCGCTTTTTGTGGTGGCAACAAACTAGAAAAGGAGGGTATGTCCTTCAATTGGGGAATGGCTGAACAAACTGTGGTATATGTGGGTGATGGAATACTATTGTGCTAAAAGGAATAATAAACTGGAGGAGTTCCAGGCGAACTGGAGAGACCTCCGGGAACTGATGCAGAGCGAAAGGAGCAGAGCCAGAGGAACATTGTACACAGAGACTGACATACTGTGGTAAAATCGAATGTAATGGGCTTCTGTACCAGCAACAATGTAATGACCCAGGACAGCTCTGAGGGATTCATGGTAAAGATGCTACCCACATTCAGAGGAAGAACTGCAGGAGAGGAAACATATAAGAAAAGCAACTGCTTGAACGCATGGGTTGGGGTGGACATGATTGAGGATGTGGACTTGAAACTACCACAACAATGCAACCACCATCAATTTGGAAATAGGTCTTGATCAAGGACACATGACAAAACCAGTGGAAATGTGCGTCGGCCATGGGTGGAGGGAGAGCGGGGGGTGAAGGGGAAAGTAGGAGCATGAATCATGTAACCATGTTAAAAATGATTATTAATAAATGTTAAAAAAAGACAGAGAAGATTAAAAAATATAAAATGAATGATTTTTATTACATCATCTTAAAAAGGTTTTGTGTAAACAAAACCAGTGCAACCGAAATAGAAGGAATGTAACAAACTTGGGAAAATATTTTTATGGCAAAAGTCTCTGACAAAGGTTTAATTTCCCAAATATATAAGAAACAAGTCAAATTTGCAAAAAAATAAAGCCATTCTCTAATTGGCAAATGGTCAAGGAATATGAATAGGCAGTTTTCAAATGAAGAAATCAAAACTATCAATAATCACATTAAAAAGTGTTTTAAATCCCTCCTTTTTAGAGAAATATTAAAAAAAACCTCTGAGCTACCACCTTGCACCTACCAGATTGGCAAATATGGTAGCAAAGGAAAATGAATAATGTTGTAGGGGTAGTGGCAAAATTGGGACACAAATACACTGCTGGTAAAGTTTTGAATTAATCCAAGCATTCTGGAAGGCAATTTGGAACTATCCCAAAAGGGCTTTAAATATTGCCTTCCCTTTGATCTCTCTTACCAACGCCATGTTTGTATCCCAAAGAGATTATAAGAAAAAATACTTGTACAAAAATATTTATACCTACTCTCTTTGTGGAGGCAAAATATTTGGAAAATGAGGGGATGTACATCAGTTGGGGAATGGCTGAACAAATTGTGGTATCTGATGGTAATGGAGTACTATTCTGCTGAAAGAAATAATGAACTGGAGGATTTGCATATGAACTGGAAAGACCTTCAAGAATTGATGTGGAGTGAAAGGAACAGAACCAGAACATTGTACACAGTGACAGACACATTGTGGCACAATCAAATGTAAAAGGCTTTTGTACTAGTAGCAATGCAATAATCCAGGACAATATGGAGAGACTTATGAGAAAGAATGCTATCCATATCCAGGGAAAGCACTGTGGGAGTAGAAATACAGAATAAAAACACATGATTGATCATATGGTTCAATGGGGATATGATTAGGGAATTGATGTTAAAAGATCACTCTGTTGCAAATATGAATGATATAGAAATAGGTTTTGAACAATGATAAATGTATAATCTAGTGGAATTGCTTGTCAGCTCCAGTAGGGGGAATGGAATAGTTGTAGGAAAAATCATGAATCATGTAACCATGGAAAAATATTCAAAATAAATAATATAAAAAAATAAAACCTATCTCCTATCTCTAAGTACTAATATATATATATATACGTATATATATATATGTACATATACATATGTATATATATATAATATATTTAACTATAAATAATATAGCTATGTAAATGAGTAGAAAAAGTTGTAAATGTAGCTGTACATAGGGACATATCAGGCAGACATCAAAAACTGATAATGAATTGGGCCTAGAATTACTAGATCAGAAGAATGTAGTGAATTTTATAATTTAATGACCCCAAACTTCTCTATGGAACATAGAAACATATTTACATTTTAGTATTCTCCTTGTATTATTCTATGACTGTGAATAATACAGCTTCCTAGAAGTAAAAATTAGTTTCAAAAAGCAATGGAGAGAAATATGTTTAATGTGAGGAAACTATAACAAATGATAAATAAGGAGCTAAAAAGAAGGTCCAGAAAGAATAAAGAACTCCAACAAAGAAATACATGGACACCCAAAATAGATTGGAATAGTTATGGAGGAAGAACAAAGAATAATGATTAGATAAGCTGAGGCCTTCATTGGTATCCTAACAGTGTCAAGAGAAAATAAGGAAGGCTCTCAAAGGGTCAGATGGAACACCTATAGGAATATAGAAAGGTTGTGGGAGGATATGAACAAAAGACCATCATTGATGGGTTGTGTTCTGCTTTGTTAATGGAATACATTTAACAAATTACTTCTTTGGAGAAAGAAAATGGAGGCTAGAGGGAATAATGAGGTGGAAGCTATTCATTCTAAAGATTCAGAGGGAAGATTTGTACTGGTAGCAGTATAAAAGCTTGGTTTCCTGTACATTTTTTTTATACTTTCAGACAAATAAGTTGTCAGGAATTGAGCTGGAAAACATTGTAGAACCCTACTTCAATGCTAATTCCAGAGACAACAACACTGATTGTGTTAAGATTTTGTGTTTATAGTGAAAGTGGTATGTGTATGTGATTTAATCCTCAGAATGACTAAATCCGAGGAATAAGGAGAAGTTATAGATTTATTTTACTGTCTTTAATACTAGGGAAAACACAAGGACTGAAAAGAAGTCCAAGTCTCTTTCTCTTTCCTGTCTGGCTAAATATGAAAGAATGGGGCATCTGAGCCAATAGATGGGAAGATACCTCAGGCCATTCCCACTCAGGAATCAGATATGGCCTGTGAATGCAGATCACTGCTTTTTGCCTCTTTTCCTTTTCTTCTTTTCAGCTTGCAAGTAAAAGGGTATTACAACTCTCACCTTAGGAGCTTCAAGATATCAGAATTGCAAGTAATCAGAAGTATGGGAGCTACAAGTATTCCAGATTTTGTGGCCAACCAAGAAGCAGTTGAGTGAAATCTCCAGTGGCCTGTTTGCCTCAGCATAGATCTAAAGCAACCAATAGGCAGTATTGCAGATTGTGCAGAATATAATTTGGAAGTAACTTGGAGGGACAACTACAAAGTAGAAATATTTTAAATTTAATCCGTTCTTGGAGACTTCCAGGTACAGAGCCAAGATGGAGGAGTAAACTACAGCAGCTCCGTGTCACCACAAGCATCCTCTCAGACTGAGGTTAAAATATCTTCACAAAAAGAATACAGGAGTGAAAGAACCAAAGAACCAACAAGGAGATGGAGTGAAACACCTTTCTAGAAAAGAAAAACCCAAATTGTAGGCGGAGAACGACTGGAGTGAGAGAAGAGCATAGCCATCAAAAGGCTGTAGCAAGGAGGGAAAAGCAAGCCAAGAGTGAGCCACAACCCCCCCCCCACCACCCCACATCTTTTGTGCCAGGCTTAGAATATAAATCCAGACCAACATTCAGATCCTGAGATCCTGCTGCGGCAAATAGTGGTCCAAGCCAATCCATACCCTTTGAAATGTCAAATGTGTAGAGAAGTTCAATGTCCTGTTCCTGGACAATCTTGGCTGAAGTGGGCTGATCCATGTGTATCCAGAGTGAAGCCAGGAATCCCAGTTTGGACTTGGGATAAGGATATAGATTACAGTTTGGGCTGAGGACACAGTTTTCAAGAGGAGTCCCAGATCTTTTTACCTAAAACTGATGGAAGAGCTCCAGGACAGGAAAATCAAGAATGATCCTGATTGGATCTGGTACAGTGAGAAAAAAATTGAGCCTAAGCCTGGGGCTAGAATTTAATCAGCACCTGAACTGATCAAGTTCATACTGAAATCAAAAGCTTACACCTAAGCCTGTGGCAAGCCCTTAAGCCATCAACATCTCAAGGCTCAGCATGGGGATGGGGCTCTCAAAGCTCTCAGCACTCAGACACAGAAAAATAAGCTGAGAATAGCATCAAAGAAGGACTAAAGTTTAAGAGGGTACTCCTACTTCCCAGAAAACAGCACCTACGTATAATTAGATAGGAAAAATGAACAAACAAGAAAAATAGCACCTAACTCTAAAGAATGTTTATGGAGACAAAGAGCAAGGTACAGACACAGAAGGGGACAGTGAAAGTAAAGGAAATATACTCAAAGTCCAAAAGAAAACTATTGATTGGACACAAATTCTGGAAGAACTCAAAAAGGACTTCAAAAACCAATTAAGAGAGGCAGAGGAAAAATGGGGAAGAGAAATGAAAGTGATGCAAGGAGAAAGGAAAGTGATGCAAGAAGAAATGAAAATAATGCAAGAAGAAATGAGCCAAATGAAAAAGGAGAACCAAAAACTTAAAGAGGAAAATCAAGTTTTAAAGATCAGATTGGACCATGTAGAAACTAATGATTTCATGAGAAGTAAAAAAACAATATAGCAGAATCAAAGGAATTAAAAATAGTGGAAAACATGAAATAACTTATTGAAAAAATAAATGTCCTAGAGAATGGATCTAGGAGAGACAATTTAAGAATTACTGGACTATCTGAAGGTCATGATAAAAAAAAAACCTTGGATATCATATTACAAAAAATTATCAAAGATATCTGCCCAGAGATCCTTGAACCAGAAAATAAAGTTGAAATTGAAAGAATTCACAGATCACCTCCATAAAGAAATCCTCAAATGACAACTTCCAGGAATATAATAGCTAAATTCAAGTGCCATCAAGCCAGGGAAAATTCTTTGAGAAGTCAGAGAGAAATTATTCAAATACCCAGGAGCTCCAATCAGGATCACATAGCACCTAGTAGCTTCTATATTAAAGGATTGAAAGGCATAGAATTTGATATTCATAAAGGCAAAAGATCTGGGTTTAAAGCCCAGAGTCACCTATCCAGCAAATTGAGTATATACTTTCAGGAAAAAAAAAACAAATGGTTATTCAATGAGATAGAAAATTTCCAAGAATTCCTGAGTAATAAGCCAGACCTAAACAAAACATTTTGAAGTCCAAACATGAGATACAAGAGAAGCCAAAAAAGGTCAATAGGAAAGAGAAAACTGAAGGTATTCATTAAGGTCAAAATGTTTATAAGTCTACATGGAAAGAGGATTTTTGTAATTCTCAAAAATTATCCTTAGTAGTAGAGAAAATAGAAGGAATTTATTCAGAAAGGGGGTGTAAAAGTAAGCTGATTATGATGATATGATATATATGTAAATATGATGATAGGGAATGATATGTATGTATGCTATATGATATGTATGCATGTGAACAATATGTAAAAAATCAATCAAGGGTTGAAAAAAAGAAAAGGGAAGGGAGAGATAGAATGCAGTAAATTGTATAACATAAAGTGGCATGAAAAATCATTACAGGGAAGAGAGGATAAGGGTGGTGCGGGGCAATGCTAAAACTTTACTCTCATTGGGACAGTAAAACAAGTATACTCAGTGCAGTATAGAATTCTATCTTACCATACTTAGTGGGGTGTAGATTTCTATCTTATCCCACAGAGAAGTAGGGGCAAATAAGATAAGGGAAGAGGTAATTGGAGGGGGGGAAAGAGGGGGAGTTGACAAAAAGCAAAATACTAGTGAGGAAGAACAGAGAGAAAGGGGATACTGCAGGATTTAAAGGGGATAATATGATGGAGGGCAATGCACAGTTAATAATCATAAGGCTAAATGTGAACAGGATGAATTCACACATTAAATCAAAGCAGAGAGCAGAGGAAATTAAAAACCAGATTCTTACTATATATTGTTTACAAGAAATAATTTGAGGCAGCGTGACACAAAGATTCAAGGTAAAAGGCTGGAGCAGAATTTATTATGTGTCATCTTAAGTAAAAAAAAAAGGAGGAGTAGCAATCATGATATTAGACAAAGCTGAAGTAGAAATTGACCTGATGAAAAGAGATAAGGAAGGAAATGACATTTTGTTACAAGGTACTATAAACAATGAAGTAAAATCATTACAAACATTTATGCACCAAATGGTATAGCATCTAGATTTCTAGAGGAGAAATTAAAGGAGCTTAAGGAGGAAAGAGATAGTAAGACCACACTAGTGGGCGATCCCAACCTTCCCCTTTAAGAACTAGATAAATCAAACCAAAAAATAAATAAGAAAGAAGTAAGGGAAGTGAATGAAATGTTAGAAAAATTAGAGTTAATAGATATCTGGAGAAAACTGAACAGGGATAAAAAAGGAATATACCTTCTTCTCAGCAGTACATGGTACATATATAAAGATCAACCATGTACAAGGGAATAGACATATTGCAAACAAAAACAGAAAAACAGAAATAATAAATGCAATTTTTCAGATCATAATGCAATAAAAATTATAATTAACAAGGGTCTAAGGAAAGGCAAGTTTATAATTAATTGGAAAATAACCTAGTTCCTCAAAACTGGTGGGTTAAAAAAGAAATCATAGAAACAATTATAGCCTTCATTAAAGAGAATGACAATGAGAAGACAACATACCAAAATCTATGGGATATTATAAATTTAATTATTACATATGCATTATCTTCTATCTTCTACTTATCTAAAATCTATTTTCTTTCTGCAGTACATGGTACATATACAAAGACTGACTATGTACTAGAGCACTGAAATATTGCATACAAATGCAGAAAAAAATTAATGCATCTTTTTCAGATCATAATGCAATAAAAGTTAGAATTAATAAGGGTCCATGGAAAGGCAAATTTAAAATTAATTAGAAAATAAATAATCTAATTCTTCAAATAAGAAATCATAGAAACAATTATGGTCTTCATTAAAAAGAATGATAATGAGGAACCATCATATCAGAACTTATGGGATACAGCCAAAGCAGAACTCAGGGGAAATTTTATGTCTCTGAGTTCCTATATCAGCAAAATTGAGATGGAGGATATTAATAAATTGGGCTTGTAACTTAAAAAATTTTTAAAAAGAACACATTAAAAATCTCCATATAAAAACTTAATTGGAAATCCTAAAAATTAAAGGAGATATTAATAAAATTGAAAGTAAAAGAACAATTGAGCTAATAAATAAGACTAGGAGCTAGTACTTTAAAAAAAACAAATAAAATAGATAAAGTACTGATTAATCTAATAAATAAAAGAAAAGAGAATGAAATTAATAATATCAAAGATGAAAAGGGTGATATCACCTCTAAAGAAGAGGAAATTAAGTTAATTATTAAGAACTATTTTGCCCAATAATATGGTACTAAATATGACAACCTAGGTGAAATGGGTGAATAGTACCAAAAATATAAATTGACTAGATTAACAGAAGAGGAAATAGACAAATTATATAATGCCATTTCAGAAAAAGAGATTGAACAAGCCATCAAGGAATTTCTTAAGAAAAAATCCGCAGGGCCAGATGAATTCCTAAGCGAATTTTACCTATCATTTAAAGAACAACTACTTCCAAAACTATATGAATTATTTGACAAAATAAGCAAAAAAGAACTCTTACCAAATTCTTTTTATGCCACAAATATGGCACTGATTCCAAAGTGAGGCAGACCAAAAACAGTGAAAGAGACCAATTGTCTTAATGAATATATGCAAAAATCTTAAGTAAAATACTAGCAAAAAGACTTCAGCAAGTTATCACAAGGATTATTCATTACAAAGAGGTGAGGTTTATACCAGGAATGCAAGGATGATTTAATATTGGGAAAAAATCCACATAATTGACAATATCAATAATTAAAACAACAGATATCACATAATTATCTTAATAGATGCAGAAAAACCTTTGACAAAATACAACACCCATTCCTATTGAATACACTAGAAAGTATAGGGATAGAAGGGCCTTTCCTCAAATTAAGGAACAATATATATCCAAAACCATCAGTAAGTATCATCTACAATTGAAATAAATCAGAAACCTTCCCAAAAAGATCAGGAGTGAAGGAAGGATGCCCATTATCACCTTTATTATTTAATATTGCACTAGAAATGCTAGTGGTAGCAATTAGGGAAGAAAAAGAAATTGAAGGGATTAAAGCAGGCAGTGCGGAAATTAAACTATCACTCTTTGCAGATGACATGATGGTCTACCTATAGAATCAGAGAAAATCAAATAAAAGACTAATAGAAATAATTAACAACTTTAGCAAAGTTTCAGGGTACAAAATAAACCCACACAAATCATCAGCATTTCTATATATTTCCAACAAAACTCAGTAGCAGGAATTAGAAAGAGAAACTCCGTTTAAAATCATTGTAGAAAAAAATAAAATATTCAGGAATCCATCTACCAACACAAACACAGGAATTATATGATCACAACTAGAAAACACTTGTCACCCAATTAAAACTCCATCTAAATAATTGGAAAAACATTAATTGCTCATGGGTAGGATGAGCTAATATAATAAAAATGACAATCCTAAAATTAATTTACTTATTCAGTGCCATATCTATTAAACTACTGTAAGGCTTTTTTTTTATAGAATTAGAGAAAAATATAACAAAGTTCATTTGGAAGAACAAAAGATCAAGAATATCAAGGGAAATAAATAAAAAATGTGAAGGAAGGTGGCCTAGCAGTACCAGATCTTAAACTATACTCTAAAGCAGTGTTCATCAAAACAATATGGTGCTACATACCAGACAGAAGGGTGGATCAATGAAATAGACTCAGGGTAAATAACCTCAGCAAGTTAGTATTTGATAAACTCAAAGATACCAGCTTTGGGGATAAGAACACAGTATTTGACAAAAAATGCTAGGAAAATTGGAAAACAGTATGGGAAAAATCAGGTCTATATCAACATCCCACATTTCAAAATGGGCAAATTATTTAAATATAGAGAATAAAATCTTGAATAAATTAGGTGAACATAGAATAGTATACTTGTCATATCTATGGGAAAGGAGGGAATTTAAGACCAAGCAAGAGATAGAGAATATTACAAATTATAAAATGAATAATTTTGATTAAGTTAAATTAAAAAGTTTTTGTACAAACAAAACCAATGTAACCAAAATTAGAAGGGAAGCAACAAATTAGGGGAAAATATTTATAACAAAAACCTCTGTCAAAGGTCTAATTTCTCAAATTTATAAGGAGCTAAATCAGTTGTCCAAAAAATCATAGCCATTCCTCAATTGATAAATGGGCAAGGGACATGAATAAATAGTTTGCCGACAAGGAAACCAAAACTATCAATAAGCACATGAAAAAGTGTCCTAAATCCCTCATATTTAGAAAAATGCAAATCAAAACAATTCTGAGGTACCACCTTCCACTTACCAGGTTGGCCAATATGACAGTAATGGAAAGTAATAAATATTGGAGGGGATGTGGCAAAATTGGACATTAATGCACTGCTGGTGGAGTTGTGAACTGATCCAACCATTCTGGGAGGCAATTTGGAACTATGCAGGAAGGGCTTTAAAAGAATGCCTTTCCTTTGATCGAGTTATACCACTGCTGGGTTTGTACCCCAAAGAGATAATAGGGAAAAACACAGGCACAAAAATATTTATAGCCATGCTCTTTGTAGCGGCAAAAAAAACTTGAAAATGAGAAAGTGTCCATCAATTGAAGAATGGCTCAACAAATTGTGGTATCTGATGGTGATGGAATACTATTGTGCTGAAAGGAATAATGAACTGGAGGATTTCTATATGAACTGCAAAGATTTCCAAGAATTGACGCAGAGTGAAAGGAGAACTAGAACATTGTACACAGTGACTGACACGTTGTGGCACAATTGAAGGCAATAGACTTTTCTACTAGTAGCAATGCAGTGATCCAGGATAATTCTGAGGAACTTATGAGAAAAAACATTATCCACATCCAGAGAATGCATGGTGGGAATAGAAACACAGAAGAAAAACATACAATTGATCACATGGTTTGATGGGTATGTGATTGGGAATGTTGACTTTAAATGATATTTAATTATTCTTAAATTATTTATTTTATATATAATTATAATTAAATTTAATAATTTAAAATGAAAATAGGTTTTGAACAATGACACATGTAAAACCCAGGTGAATTGCTTGTTGGCTTTGGGAGGGGGGAGGGAAAGAACATGAATCATGTAACCATGGAAAATATTTTAAATTAGTTAGTTAAAAATATTGATATTCCTAAAGTGCTAGCTCAACTCAGTCAACCCTACCTCTATTCAGCACATTCTATTGCTGTTTTTGCAAACTTATGGTATATATGCAGGAGTGTGCTGGCGGAGCTGTTCCCTTTCCCTCTCCATGTGTGACTGAGGACATTTTTCATTCCCTGCCCCTCTGCCTACCAGCCCAACAGGACTGCTTCCTCCCTGCTCTATCTTGGGTAAGGTGGGGGGCTCACATGTGGCATGAGGATTGCAGTTTGGGCATTCATTCTCTAAAAGTTTCACCCTCACTGCTCTAGTGGCTCCCTATAATGTCTAGCATCAACTATAAAACCCTTTTTATTTAATCTTTTCCATTTTTTCCCATTTTTTTATTTTTTACTTTTTAGAAAAATTTGCTATGGTTACATGATTCATGTTCTTACTTTCCCCTTCACTCCCCCCTTCAGTCCACTGCCCCTATAGCCGATGCTCATTTCCACTGGTTTTAACATGTGTCATCTATCAAGACCTATTTCCATATTATTGATAGTTGCATCGGTGTGGTCATTTTGGATCTACATCCCCAATCATGTCTGCACCAACCCATGTTTTCAAGCAGCTGCTTTTCTTCTGTGTTTCCACTCCTGCAATTCTTCCTCTGAATGTGGGTAGCATTCTTTTCCATAAGTCCCTCAGAATTGTCCTGAGTCATTGCTTTGCTGCTAGTACAGGAGTCCATTACATTCAATTTTACCACAGTGTATCAGTCTCTGTGTACAATGTTCTTCTTGCTCTGCTCCTTTCACTTTTCATCAATTCCTGGAGGTCTTTCCAGTTCACGTGGAATTCCTCCAGTTTATTATTCCTTTGAGCATAATAGTATTCCATCAGCAGCATATACCACAATTCTTTTAGCCATTGCCCAATTGAAGGGCAAACCCTCATTTTCCAAGTTTTTTGCTACCACAAAAAGTGTGGCTATAAATATTTTTGTACAAGTCTGTTTATCTATGATCTCTTTGGGGTGCAAACCCAGCAATGGTATAGATGGATCAAAGAGCAGGCAGTCTCTTAGAGATCTTTGGGCATAGTTCCAAATTGCCATCCAGAATGGTTGGATCAGTTCATGACTCCACCAACAATGCATTAATGTCCCAATTTTGCCACATCCCCTCCAGCATTCATTACTCTCTCCTGTTATCATTTTAGCTAATCTGCTAGGTGTGTGGCAATACCTCAGAGTTGTTTTGATTTGCATTTCTCTAATAATTAGAGACTTAGAACACTTTCTCATGTACTTATTGATAGTTTTGATTTCTTTATCTGAAAATTGCCTATTCATTTCCCTTGCTCATTTATCAAATGGGGAGTGGCTTGATTTTTTGAACAATTGATTTAGGTCCTTGTATCTTTGAGTAATTAGACCTCTGTCAGAATTTTTTGTTATAAAGATTTTTTTTCCCAGTTTGTTGTTTCCCATCTGATTTTGGTTGCATTGTTTTTGTTTGTACAAAACCTTTTTAATTTAATATAATAAAAATATTTATTTTACATTTTGTAATTTTTTTTCTAACTCTTTCTTGGTTTTAAAATCTTTCCTTTCCCAGAGATCTGACAAGTATACTTTTTCTGTGCTCACTTAATTTAACAGTTTCCTTCTTTATATTCAAGTCATTCACCCATTCTGAATTTATCTTGGTGTAGGGTGTGAGATGTTGATTTAAAACTAATCTCTCCCATATTGTTTTCCAATTTTCCCAGCAGTTTTTGTCAAATAGTGGATTTTTGTCTTAAAAGTTGGGCTCTTTGGGTTTATCATAGACTGTCTTGCTGATGTCATTTATCCCCAAGTCTATTCCACTGATCCTTCCTTCTGTCTCTTAGCCAGTACCATATTGTTTTGATGACTGCTGCTTTATAGTATAGTTTAATATCTGGTACTACTAGGCCACCTTCCTTCATGTTTTTTTTTCATTATTTCCCTTGATATTCTTGATCTTTTTTTCTTCCAAATGAACTTTGTTAGAGTTTTTCTAATTCAATAAAAAGTTTTTTGTTAGTTTGATAGGTATGGCACTAAATAAGTAAATTAATTTGGGTAGAATGGTCATTTTTATTATGTTAGCTCATCCTACCCAGGAGCAATAAATGTTTTTCCAATTCTTTAGATCTAGTTTTAATTGTTTGGAAAAGAGTTTTGAAGTTGTGGTCAAATAATTCCTGTGTTTGTTTTGGTAGATAGATTCCCAAGTATTTTATATTGTCTAGGGTGATGTTAAATGGTGTTTCTCTTTCTACCTCTTGTTGCTGTGATGTATTGGTAAATATATAGAAATGCTGACAATTTATGTGCATTTATTTTGTATCCTGCAACTTTGCTAAAGTTGTTGATTAATTCTACTAGCTTTTTAATTGATTCTCCAGGATTTTTTAAGTAAACCATCATATCCTCTGAAAAGAGTGATAGCTTTGTCTCCTCATTGCCTATTTTAATATCTTTAATTTATTTTTCTTCTCTAATTGCTACTGCTAGTGTTTCTAGTACAATGTTAAATAATAGAGGTGATAATGGGCTTCCTTGTTTCATGCCTGATCTTATTGGGAAGGCTTCTAATTTATCCCCATTGCATATGATGCTTGTTGATGGTTTTAGATATATACTGTTTATTATTTTGAGCAAAGTTCCTTCTATTCCAATACTTTCTAATGTTTCCAATAGGAATGAGTGCTATATTTTGTCAAAGGCTTTTTCAGCATCTATTGAGATAATCATGTGATTTTTGTTTGTTAGCTTGTTGATATGGTCAATTATGTGGATGGTTTTCCTAATGTTGAACCAACCTTGCATTCCTGGTGTAAATCCCACCTGATCATAAGGAATAACCCTCATGATCTCTTGCGGGAGTCTTTTTGCTAGCATTCTATTTTAAGAATTTTGAATCTATGTTCATTAGGGAGATTGGTCTGTAGTTTTCTTTCTCTGTTTTTGATCTCCCTGGCTTTGGAATCAGTACCATATTTGTGTCATAAAAGGAATTTGATAGGACTCCTTTGATTATTATATAAAAATATGTATAGTATTGGGATTAGTTTTTCTTTGAATGTTTGATAGAATTTACTTGTGAATCCATCAGGCTCTGGTAATTTTTTTCTTAGGGAGTTCTTTGATGGCTTGTTCAATTTATTTTTCTGATATGGGATTATTTAAGTATTCTATTTATTCTGCTGTTAATCTAGGTGATTTATATTTTTGTAAATATTCCTCCTTATCACCTATATTTATTTTTTGCCATATAATTCGGCAAAATAGTGTTTAATGATTGTCTTAATTTACTCTTCATTAGAGGTGAGGTCTCCCTTTTCATCTTTGATACTCTTAATTTGGTTTTCTTCTGTCCTTTTTTCCCCTAGTTTTACCAGTACTTTGTCTATTTTATCTGTTTTTTGAAAATACCAGCTTCTAGTCTTATTTATTAATTCACTAGTTCTTTTATGTTCAATAGTTTGGTTTGGCTCTCTCTAAGCCTCCTTCTTCCGGGGTTTTTGCTGTATTTCTCCGGTTTTTTCCTCCAGTCACCTCTCAAGTGCCTGAGTTCAACTCCTAGAATGCAGAGCCATCAAGGCGCTCTCTCTGGATCAGTGTCCCTACCTGCCCTGAGATTTCAGGGGCCACTGGAGACTCCATACAGCACGTGGGGGAGGTGTCCTGGGATTCCCCTTCTATGCCCTCAGACAGGACAATTCAAGAATTGAAGTCTTTTTCTTGGTATACGTCTTTAGTTGTGCAGCAATAGGTTTCCTCCTGCTCTGTCACGTTTTTTAGATTTGTTCCTCTTTCTTCTCAAAACACATTGTTTTCTATTTCAGTGTGTAAAGGTGCAGAGGTTTTAAGATTTGCTCCGCCTAAGCTGCCATCTTCCCAGAATTATTATGACTACTTTTTAGAATACAAAGTTCTTCAAAACTTTATTCCCGCTTTACTTTGTAGTCTTCTTACACCTTCTTTTCAACTATTCAACTTTCCACTGTCACTACAATCCTTATACCCCATCTCCCAACTCTTAATATTTTTCCTGGTTGTCTATGTCACTAATTTTCTCAGTTCTGTCTACTGAAGTTCTCAATTTCCTTCCAGTACTAATATCTTATTTTCTAAGGGAAGTTTTTTTTTTCATTCCTTCTTAGTGTTAGTACCATCCCCTCTCTTTCTATGACTTCTTTATAGATAGTTCTTGCAAGTTGACTCCCTCATTAGACTTTGAACTCCTAAGGAATAGGAATTATTGTTATTTTTTGTATTTCTTTTCCTCTTAGACCCAGCAAATAGCCTGGTACATAGTAGGTAATTAACAAGTATTTGTTAACTGACTGGTAGCTATGAGGAATTTTCCTTTTTTAAGGAAAATAACCATTCCCGTCTCTTCCTCACTTTTTATATTTGTAAAAATAAAAGGGTGACTCTAAAAATATGCAAATAAAGGTTCAAAACTGTTCAGATACTTTTGATAGATGTAATCAAAAGTATCTTCAGTGATAAAGTGAAGCGAAGCTCTTAAGTAAACTTCCCTTCAGGGCCAGGCACAAAGATGCTAAAGAGACTCTTGTTATGAGAAATAAAATATTTATTAAAGTATATAATGATAAAAAAGGATTTCTAACTCTAAGGGATTCTAATGCCACCCAAAGAAAACTCCCTGGTTCCACAAGGAATTGTTTCTACTGTTTCCACAAACTACACTGATCCTTCCTGATTTGACTAAACCAAATTTTTACTATTCTATTTAAACTAATACTATTAACCTTATAATTCTTAACTTCACCTCCAAGTTATAAAAATAACAAAGACTAGCTGGCTGAGTCTCAGCAAGAACCAAGTTGGGACTCTGAGGCTTACAGACTCAGAGTCCAAACCAAAGACTAGAGTTTTCTTTGGACATCTCAGAGTTAAAACAATCTATAAAACCCAGTAATAGTTAGTCAATAGTGTTTCCCAAATTGGAAAAAGAAAGCACTAAGTTCCTTCAGGTTTTTCTCTCCTTTCCTTCTACCTCAGATAGTGAGATAGAGAGAAAAGAAGTCACCTCCTCCAAGTCCGCAGAGAGAAAGTCTCTGTGAGTGGCTCTGCAAATTGCCAGACACCACCAGCTACAGAAAAAAAATCCGTTAGACTTGAAACTGATACTCTATCTCAGCTTTGTTTGAAACTTCAATTCTTTCTCAAGTCAGTTTCTCTACTACATATCTAAACTAATATAACAAGACCCAATTTCTAATATCATCCTTCTATATCCTTTAAAATCCCTTAGAGAAACAAAGTAATGTTAAGTATTGAGTTAGATGGACAGTGATTCTGATCAATGCAATTTAGTATACATTCATTAAGTATACAATATTTGAATTTAGGTAATCAGGAATGAAAAGTAAAGAAATAGGAGGTATTGCATAAGAAATCAAAAGGACTTGTTAACTGATTATATGAATTGGGAAATGGGAGAGAAGGGAAAGCCTTGTGCCTCCTGCCTCCTTTTGGGCACAGTATGTTCTCTGAAGAAAGACTACTAGCAGCTTGTGAAATTTCAGTTTGTGAACTACAATAAGTAGTTCACACACATATATATTAGATCAATGATGGCAAACGTTTTGGAACTTTTAGGACCTCATCCCATGCTCCCCCTCCCCCCCCCAGACTGTGTGCCCATGCCTCATCTCCCATTGCATGCCATACTCTGCCCCAAATGCATGCCCCACCCCTTGTTGAGTGTAGTACCCCACCCAATCCTATTTTCAGGGGCAGGGGCCGGGAAAGGTGCTTGATGGTGAGGCGAGGCTGTAGGCTGGCCAAGTCAGTGCTGAGCTCTGCAGGCAGGTTCCAGTGTCCCATACCCTCCCCTTGTGGGAGGGTGGATGGGACCAGGCTCCCTACCAGCCAAAGTAGGGGCCTATGCATGCCCACAGAGAAGTCTCTGAATGCTATCTTTGGCACATGTGCCATAGGTTTGCCATTATGATATTAGACTATCTCCTTTCATATTTTTGTCTACCTTCCTTTTGAACAAAATTTAGAATCAACCTTAAAGTCTTCCTTATTTTGTAATAAGAATTATTTATTTCCTCCAAGACAAAGAAATGCTTAAAAACACATTAGTGAATTGTCATCTTTTGAACACGAAACAGTAACATAACTACCATTTGATTGCTTTGCCAGAGCTCACAAATAAATATATAAAACAGTAGGCACACAAAGGATTTCGAAAAGCCTATCATTTTAATCATATTCTCTTAGGGAGGCTCCTGGGAGACCTGTGGCACTGATGAACAGATTTCATTTTGACCTCATTTTTGCACTGTCAGAGTAACTCACTGAAAGATAATGTCTTCTGATCACTAAAAATACATGGATTATTATTCTGGTAGTGATAATTTTCTCAGCAAGTATCTCCAAATGAGCTACTAGCACCTAGACCTCTTAATGATTTTGAACTTCTTGAACTCATGAGTTAGCAACTAAAGCTAGAAATTACCATCTTGGGATGGCTATTCAACCTCTGCTCTGGGAAAGAAACATTAAGTAGGCAACCAGAAACTTGAGAAGCAATGTTAGTCAATGATGTATTTGGTTGCCTCATGAATGTGGCTTCCTTAGCTGTTGCTAAGGAAGAAGACAGGGAAGGAGTTAAGTTTTCAATGCTTATTTCCCACTGGAAGGCCAAAGGAGAGCTCCAGAGTCCTTCTGTCCTACAGGATGGGAAGGATTCCATTTCAGCCTATACCTTTAATAATCAGGAAGCTCCTTTGAGTCTATTTCTGTTTTTGGCTTTTCTTTAAGAAGCTCTTGATCCTTTACCTCCAGGGTATTTTACGCCTAAAACTGAGGTTTAGCTTGGCATTTTTCATTAGCTTCAAGCTTAACATCTTCAAACAGGCTAGCTGCTGCTCTGACTGCCATAAGACCCAATATCTACTTTTTATGTGAATTTTGAAAATTTTTTTAAGTTTTAATATTTTAAGGATGCTCTTTCAATGCTTTCATCATGTCTACTGTTGCCAGACCCAAAATATATTAAGAACATCACACGTAAATTTGACTATAAAAATGACAATGAAAAGCCCATTGAACTGTCCTTTCATATTTGATGCTATGATTTCATATTTGAACAGTTAAATGCTCTACAAACTTTCATGGAGAAGTCCTTTGATCTGAGAAAAATTGCAACAGTCTGGAACATATTTTACCAATATTTAACTTTAAGTTTTTATAAATATCAAGCATTCACTCACAAAATCAGATATCTCACACTGAATATACAGTAGACATCTTAAACTCAATATGTCCAAAAAGAAACATTATTTGCCCATTAAAATCTCTTGCCCTCCTACCAATCTTATTACTGTAAAGGACAATACCATCCACCCAGTCCCATAGACTTACAAACTAAAAGTCATTATGAATATTTTAACATCATACTCCATATCCAATATGTTGCCAAAGCCTGTTGATTTCACCTTTGCAATATTTATCAGGTAAGCATTTTTACTTCTCTGACATTGCCACCACTAGTGCAGGTCCTCATCACCTATTCCTGTCACATCCCCCTCCATCACTCAATAAATTCCAGCTGGACCCTTATTGCTTCTAGTATTATTTCTTAAAAGATGATGCCTAGCCTTTCTTTGATCATGGTTTTCAGGTAGTCCTATAATTCTTAAATTATCTCTCCTTAACATATTAACCATAGGTTTTTTGTTAAGATATTTCACATATTCTTTTATTTCTTCATTTTTAATTTTTTATTGCTATCTTATGGAGTCAATAGCTTTCACTTGCCCAATTCCAATTTTGGGAAAATTATTTTCTGCAGTGAGTTTTTGTACCTCTTTTTCCATATGGCCAATTCAATTTTTTAATGAGTTCTCTTCACTGGATTTTTCTGTTTCTTTTATAATTTGGCCTATTTTTTAAAGTATGATTTTTATTTGGTATTCCTTTTATGTCTCTTTTTCTAAGCAGCTAACCCTTTTTCATTATTTTCTTGTATCACTCTAATTTCTTCCTATGTATATCTTCTTTTATTTTTTAAAATCCTTTTTGAGGGGCCAGCTAGATGGCTCAGTGGTTTGAGTCAGGCCCAGAGATGGGAGGTCCTGGGTTCACATCTGGCTGCACATACTTCCTAACTGTGTGACCCTGGGCAAGTCACTTACCCCCATTGCCTAGCCCATGCCACTCTTCTGCCTTGGAACCAATACATAGTATTGATGTAAAATAAAAAATGAAATCCTTTTTGAGTATTTTTTCATTTTGTTTTTCACCATAATAACTTTGCATAATAAAATTATTTTTTGTTTTTGTTTGCTCCTTTTTCTAGTCTATTTCTTTTCTTGACTTTTAACTTCATGTTAAAGTTGTACTCTATTCAAGGAGGTGAAGGGCCACTGTCCTAAGCTTCATGTTTTTGTGCATCTGTTTTCAGAGCTTCTTCTGGTGGTCTATAAGTTTTCAGTTCTTCTAAGGTGGCATGATCTAAGCCATGTATTTACTATTTTCCTAGGCTGTGATCTGGTTTGTGAATAATCACAGTCTCCATTTTCCACCCTGGAACTGTGAACAGGGACACCACTACCTTATAAATGCAAGCTCTGGTGTGCCAGTGCTTCTAATCCTGGGACTATAACACAGGACTGTGATCTGGATCCATGTATGGGCAATGCAACAGAATCTTACTCCCAGTGCCAGGAAAGGGACGCCTATATTTTCCTTCTGACCGGTTATCTGGCCACCTTGCCATCTATGAGCTGAGAGCTAAGGAAGCTGCTGCCAATTCATTTACTCCTAAGACTTGTTGCTGATTTACACCACTAGCAACCTCACTATTGGTTTGTCTCACCATTGCCTACACTAGATTATACTTCACTCTTTCCCAGTGTGACAGACCTATCTAAGTTGTCTTGTGTTGGAAATTGTTTCCCCTGACTTTTTGTGAGTCCTGCTGTGCCAGAATTTGTTTTGTTGTGTCATTTTAAAGTTATTTGGAGGGAAATTTGGAAGAAATCAGGTGAATTCCTGCCCTTTCCCTGCCATCTTGGCTCTATCCTTCAGGGAAAATTCCAAGAAAAGGGGTAGGAATGATAAGGGTTTAGGGTTTCATATACTAGATCAAAATGTATATTTTGAAATAGCAATCACTCATATAATAAATGGTTTATTACTATTTAAGAAATAGAAAATTTAATGAAGACTCAGAAGTAATTGAATGTAGTAGTCTTATGTCTGTTAAACCCAAGACCACAAATTATTGGTATAAGACTTCCTTTTTAATGAAAAAATGAAGGAAAACTACCAAGTAATTGAATAGATATGATATTTAGCTCAATATTTTACATAGTTTCCCAACATAATATAGAGGAAATGCTGACTCAGAAAAAATCACATTAAAAAAATCTCCAAATCACTATCTATAATATTATGGATAAAAGGTTGCTCATTATAACCACTTAGAAAAGAAAAAAGAACAAGTAATGACTTAAAAGAATTTCTGAACATTAGGGCACCAAGCATTTTTCATAGATTAAGCTTAAGTAAAAATTCTTTTGCTATTCTCTAGACTAATTAAGCTAAACAATAGCCATTGCTGGTAAAGATCAAGTAATGATTGATTTTTACTACTTACATGAACATTTATGTCCTAAACATGTTTTTGACAAGGCAGGTGGCACAGTGGATAGAGCATTGGGTATGAAGTGAGGAAAACCCATGTTCAAATCCAGTATCAGATACTTACTAGCTATGGACTCTGGACAAGTCACTTAAACCTATTTGTCTCAGTTTCCTCATATGTTAAATGAACTAGAGAAGAAAATGGCAAGCTACTCCAGTACCTTAGCAAAGAAAACCCAAAATTGGGGTCATGAAGACATGAATAAAGTAAATCAACAACCATATTTTGTAAAAGTTCTCTTTAAGTAATTTGATATTTTGTTAAAACATTTCTTTTATGTGATTACTAAGGTCAGTACTACAAAATATAGGAAAAATTTTAATATCATTTAAATAATTTTTTCTTTTGGGAAATAGATTTTTCCTTTTTAAAAATCACTTTTTATTCATGTCTCTTGTTTGTTTTTTCCATGACAAGAATTTTTCTCAGTATTCTTTCTCCATCTTCTCCAAGAGAGCCACACTACACAATAAGTAATATTTATTCCAAAGGAAGAAAACTGGAAAGATGAAAAAAATTAACAAAAATGATCAGTACCTATTAAACATATACAAAAATTGCAATGAACCACATCCATGGAGCTATCATCTTTGCAAAAGAGTGGAATTGGAATATTTTCTCAGCTTTCTTCTTTGGGGACATCCTTATTGATTAGAATTTTACAACATTTACTTTGAGATTTTTCTTTTTTAATTAATTAGCTATAAGTCTGGCAGGAAATATAATGCTGCAAGTAAGCTGACATCATATCAACTAATATTGCAGACTAATTATAACATCATTTGATAGTTTTTAAGCCAATGGTTTAATTAAAAGAATTTCTGAACATTAGGGCACCAATAACTTCCATTTTTTTGTTGGCTTGGTCTCCAGAAAGTAGCTAATTTCTACTAGACAGGGTCCTAGGAATAACTCTTAAGAGTTAGTTTTGCTTAATACTATTATTCATAAACAGTCACTAATGTGCTTCTTATTGATAATCATTTTGCCCATATTTACAATATATTAGTTTATGGAATTGCACATATATGTATATATATTTATGTGCATATATATATATATACATATGCAGAGAGAGAGAGGAAGAGACAGAGACAGATAGTTTAATAACTTGGTACTTCCATGAGAAAAATAAAACAGATTCAAAATATTCTCTCCAGTGTCTACTGATATTAATGATTTACAAGCTGATATATCTATGTAGATACATTGCCTAAATATAAAACATTATTTTATAGGAAAAGATAATAGAAATAATAATGGAAGGAGACACATTGCTTAATTACAACTATCAGGAGAATTCTCAAATAAGTTAAATATAGGTGTTCATAAAAGAGAAAATACTGTAGATATTTTCTTTTCTCAGTTGAATACAAAAATATTTATTGAATTATTATTATGTGCAACTTCTAGGTATTGGTGGCCACATTTCTTCTACAGATGAAGTAGATACCGTAGAGAATATGTTAAATATGTTTTCATCTAAATGGCTCAAAATTAAGATTTCATGAAGTGGAATAGTTACTTTGTCTTTTTAAGTGAAAAAGAAACAAATATTAAACAGCTTACTGTATGCAAAGCTTACTACACTGGATTTTTTAAGATGCAAAGATGGAAAAACCATTTTAAAAGCATCAACTATGTGTAGGAACTGTGATAAGTACTTTTTTACAAATGTTATCTCATTTATCTTTTCAATAATTCTATGATATAGGTACTATTTTTATGCCCATTTTATAGCAGAGGAAGCTGATACATATAGAAGTTAAGGAATTTGCTGCTTAAACCCTAATCTGGGAACATGTAAATGCTTCCAGGTCATATTGTGACAGAGCTGGCCAGCTACTCCCAAGGTCTTTGAAGAATATAGCACTAATGGCCCAGAACCAAGATAGTATATATCAGGGCCAAAGAAAGACTTGCTGCTTTTTCCAGAGTACAGGGAATGTGTTTAATCAACCATGTCCTCACTGTAGACATTTTCAATCATGTGAGATTTAAAAAAAAAGTCAGTGCAGTTAGGATAAAAACAATTGATAATCAAAATTGAAAATTCTTAATAGAAAATAATCCTGCTAAAGGTCAGATATCCAAAATAGATAAAGAATTGAAACAAATTGATGACAAGAGCTAGCATCTTCTTCATGTGAGGTCAAAGGATATGGAAAGGCAATTTTCTTTAAAAACAAAAACAAAAACCAACCTTTATCTTTTTTCTTAGGAAACAATACTATGTAGTGGTTCCAGGGCAAAGAAGCAGTAAGGGCTAGACAACTGGGGTTAAGTGACCAAGGTCACATAGCTAGGAAGTATCTGAGTCTAGATTTGAATCTAGAACCTTCTGTCTCTAGGCGTGGCTCTCTATTCACTAATACATCTAGCTACCATAAAAGATATTTTTCAAAAGAAAAATATATAAACTATTAACTACCATATAAAACAATGCAACAAATCATTAATAATAAGAGAAATTTGAGAAATTCTAAGGCATCACCTCCCAGGTATCAGATAGCAAAGATGGCAAAAGATATAGTTAATTTTATGTCAAGTCATTCTGAAAAAAAGGACAGAATTAGGTGAGAAAAGTCCTTAAAATATCCATATTCTTTGGTCGCTAGTAGAATTCTACTACTAGATCAATAACCCAAGGAAGTCAAAGGCAGAAAGAAAGGTCCCATATATAACAACATCTTCATAATAGCACTTTTTACAGTATTAAATAAAACAAAGTATTTTCCCATTGATCTAGTAACAGATGACCAATCTAAGGTACTTCAATGTGATAGAATATTTACTGAGAAATAATGAATATGAAGAATTTTGAAAAAAATAGAAAGATTTGAATGAAATGATATAAAGTGAAATACATAGAATCAAGTTAAAATTTTCATTTACTTAAAAAACAAACAGAATGCTAAAATGAATAAGAATATATAGTAATTCTGATGACATCTTTTCTCCAGAGAAGAGGTGTGGAAGTACTTCCTACTTTTGGGTAGAAAGATGGGGAATTATCAGTGAAGAGTATTTATTGCATTTACAGTGAGTTATAGTTATGGTTTGGCCAGTTTTACTTAACTTTTTTTGAGTACTAAGGAGGGTTCATTTGGTGTGGAGATTGAGGGTGATTATATTCAGAAACAATTGCCATATGAAAACAAAAGTTATAAATAAATCTTTAATTTTTCCCCTAATGGTCATTGTAGTCTATTTTCATTTTCTTTTGACAAGGCTATTAGGTAGATAGATCATGAGAATATTGTAGATATAGTCTATCTAAATTTTTGGGAAAACATTTAACAAAAATTAATGCTTTCCTGAAGAGAAAAATGAGAAATATTGTCTAAATGACATCAACATTATGTAAATTCAGAACTAGTTCAATGGCCAGCTCCAAAGAATAATCATTATTTGGTTTGATATTATTTGGAAGCAGCATCAATGGAATGTCCAAAAGGTTTCTGCTTGGTCCTGTGCTATTTAAATACATTATCAAAGATTTTGCTAACAGAATAGATGACATGATTGTCCCATGGCACAAATCTGGAGCAGATAGGGAACATATTGCATGAGTGTTAAGATGCAAAAATTTAAACTAGCTAGAACATTGAACTGTATTTAGTAAAATGAATTATAGCATGTATAAATGCAAAATTTTACCAATTACTTACAAATTACCAGAAGAAGCTTGGCTAAGAGGAAATACATCTGAAAACAATATAAAAATTTTAGTTGGGGTTAACTAGTTAAATATGAGATGATTGTGTAACATTTATTCATCCCACAGTCATTTATAAAACACCTACTTAATATATGTTATGTGTTGGTGTTACTAGGGGTAAAAATGCAAAATGGAAAATAGTTCATGTAATCAAGGAATTTTTCATTCAAGCAGACACAACATTTACACACGCATTATAAGATGGTTTGAGGAGGGAGAGAACAATAATTTGGGGGATCCAGAAAAGGTTCATTTGAGAATGTGGCACCTTTGTTAAGTTTTAAAGAAATGTATGGATCCAAGAACTGGGGAGTGAGGATACCACACTTTACCAATATGGAGGTAGGGAAGTGTGCAAACTGTGCAGAGGTACTGAGGTAGGAGATGAAATATAAACATCAGAGAAAAGAAAGTATATCTATTTGGCTAAAATGTAGACTCTTTAAAAGGGATTAATGTGAAAACAATTTGGAAAGGCAGATGAAATCAGCCAACAAGTGCTTCAAATCCTAAGTAGAGAAGTTTACATTTTATTGTGAAGGCAAAAGAAAGCCATTAAAGCTTCTTGATCAGGAAAATGAATATGATCAGAAGTAGGGTATCAGTTTAGCAGTATGAGTAGCATGGAAGGCAGGAGAGACTAGAGTCCTGGACTCTGATTATGAAGTTTTTATAATAGTTCAGGTGAGAGGCAATAGTGGTAGCAGATGAATGGAGGAAAGAAAAGGAGAAAATGTGAGAGGTATTTATAACACTTGGCAACCAGTTACATATAGTGGGCTGAAAGAAAGTGAAAAATTAAAGTTGTGAATGTGATGCCTGGAGATATAATTGTATGATTAATATGTATGTATGTACATATTACATATATGTATGTACATAATATGTAAGATTTATGATGAATAGAAATATAAATGTCTGAAGGAAGGGCAAGTTATTGCTAATAAATATTTGAGCTAATGAAAGCTCACGTTGAATTAGGAGAGGCAGAGTTGAAGAAGAGGAAGGTCATAGAGTTCCATTGTATGATGTCTTGGACAGATCACATCTGAAAAATTGTGTTTTGTTCTGAGGGCCACATTTTGAGAAAGGGAAAGGGGAGGAAGGGAACAAGAATTTATTAAATACCAACTACTCTCTAAGTACTTTACAAGTTATCCTTTTTGATCCTCAAAACAATCCTAGTATATAAGTATTATCCTATTTTCATCCACATCAGGTTGAGGAAACTGAGTCAGAGATCTAGGAAGTATTTGAGTCTAGATTTGAACTCAGGTCTTCCTGAAACCAGGAAGCTATGTGGTAGAATGGGTAGAGTGTGGGACATGGAGTCAAGAATCTTCCTGAATTCAAGTGTAGCCTCAGACAATTATTAGTCGTGTGATCCAAGGCAAATCACTTAAGCCTGTTTGCCTCAGTTTCCTTTTCTGTAAAATGAGGTGGAGAAGGCAATGGCAAAACACTTCAGTATTTTTGCCAAGAAAACTCCAAATGAGGCCATGAAGTGTCAGACAGAATTGAAAAATAACCCACAATGACAACAATTCTTATTGTTTCTATATTGAATATTGATGCTTATATTGAATATTGCTTCTATTGAATATCGAGAAGAAAGGATTCAGAAGAAGGAAACCGTGATGATGAAGGTCATTAAGATGGCCCATAAAGGATCAGGAGAAGGAATCTGGGGCATTTTCTGGTGAAAAGAAGATTTGAAAGAACTGTGGGAAATGATATCAATTTTCAAATGTTAGAGCTTTATTATGTGAGCAGCTTTTTCCTGTCCCCCACTTCCTGCCTCTCTTTTTTGTATCGTCTGTCAACGTTAGAGTACGAGGTCCTCTAAGGGACTTCTGTCCCCAGTTCTTAACCTAGTGCCTGCTTCAGTGGATATGCTTAAGAAATACTTTCACTATGGGAAAAATGCTTAATGTGTCCAAAAGAAGAGTACTCAGTACTACCATAATATTATTGTGTAGAAAGAATCTTAAAATATGTAAAATACTATGCAAAGTGTTCTATTATTAGATTTTTTGCTAGTTCATTTTTAAATTTAGGAATATTTTAACATTTGCTGACAGCTTCATTTAATAAACAAAGTACATTGCTACTTACCTAAAAGGTTGCTTCCTGCAGCAACTGGTGTCCCCCAGTCTTCTGCAACAATTATTTTCCTTCCAGGCTGTTATCTTCTCAATATGTAAATGTAACAAGTCCAACTTTCAAAATCATGGCAATATGGAAAACATGGGTAATTACATCTCAAAACCTCATGCATTTTATTTTAGCTAATTAGTTCAGCCCTCTCCACCAAATAGTTGAACACAATGTTTACCAAGTAGCAACATATGTTGCTTTTAAGTTTCACCATCTTTCTATCCAGGCCACTATTTATTTTTTGGAGGAGGAGCTAACAATAGTAAAAAGCCCAACAGATAGGAGAGAGGAGACAAACTGGACCAAAAAAAAAACAAAATCTCTTAAAAATATGAATGGAAAACACCAATTCCCTGTAATTATATGTAAAAAAGTCTCCTTTAACTTTGTTGTCTTGAATGAATAAATAAGTAAATGTAATGAAAAACACCATTTTAGGGTAATCACTCTCTCCTGTGCTTATAAGAAAAATCAGAAAGATTGGAAAGGGCTCGATTTGTTGTTTCATTCCCAGCCTGGTGGAAGCATTATATGAAGGAATATATTAAGAAGAGGAGCTCACTTATTTCAGAAAATTACAGATGAATCAATAATCATCCAAAGAATGAAGTCTTTTCTATTCTTGGGAAATTATTGCCTCTCAGTATCTACCAAAAGATTTCTACCTCCAGAATCAGTTTACTTTTTGATGCTTTCACCTTGCAGAAGGTGTTCAGAAATTTTAAGTCAAACAAATGTCTTTCTACAGACAGACTTTGAGAAACACTTGTTGAATAAATTCTGGGAATTCTTGCAAAAGAAAATGCTGAACTGCTATGAAAATATTGTTTGAAATGGGAACAATTTGAAAAGAAAAAAATTCTATTACTATTAAAACCAGTCACGGAAGTCCAAAAACCAGACCAGTCCAAAAACTTGGTCCTCTTCATTAGCCTCAAATCTTACTTGCGTCCACATATCTTGGTGAGCATAGCACACAGACGGCAAATGTAATTAAGACTAATGTTATATGAATACAGCTCCTAAAGAGGAAGCTTATTGGCCTTAGTAATATTTATATCAGGACTTTCTCTTTTCAAAAGTATCTCATTCAGTGTCACTGTGTGGGTAAGGATGACTGCTTTTATTTGCTCACTGATGGAGTTCAGGACAGTGTCAGCAAAGCTTGATAAAGTGGAGTGTTTCCATATGTGAGCAAATGCTCTTTTGGCTGTGGGTTTGCTCATTACATAGGAAGACTCCTAGAATGTAATAGTGGCTCTGGCGGCTTCCTTCCTTCCTTTGGGGCTGCAAGGTCACTGAATGAATTGGAAGCTCATAGGCTGTGAGGGCATTCAAAGCTGTTCTGAAGGAAGAACTGTCCAGGGCAAAACCAAAATAAAACAAAATTCTGACTGTTAACAATAAGAGAGGAAATTAGAGTTGACTTTATATTATCTCAACTTCTCAGAGGCATAATTTTAATTTCTCTTACTTTACTAAGCACCTAAGATCCTGTGTGGCTGTTTTCCCAATTCCGTATTCCTCTTGTATCACTTCAAATACCTCCTTTGCTGTTCTGACTCTCCTTTTTTAGTTTAAAATTCAACCACTTTGTTTTCCCCTTTCCTTCTTGATAACTCAAAGACAAAACTGGCTAGATATATAGCCTGTAGCTTCTCCCTCTACAATCTAGTTTAGTAGTATAGCAAATAAGGGTCCAGATTTGGAATGAAGAAGACCACATTCCTACTGAAAACACTAGAAAGTTTAGGAATAAAAGGACCTTTCCTAAAAATAATAAATGGTATATATCTAAAACCATCAACAAACATAATCTGCAATGAGGATAAATTAGAAGCCTTCCCAATAAGATCAGGAGTGAAACAAGGATGCCCATTATCACCTCTATTATTTAACATAGTACTAGAAGCACTAGCAGTAGCAATTAGAGAAGAAAAAGAAATTGAAGGTATTAAAATAGGCAGTGAGGAGGCTAATCTATCACTCTTTGCAGATGATATGATGGTCTACTTAAGAAACCCTATAGAATCAACTAAAAAGTTAGTGGAAAGTTGTAGTATACAAAATAAACATGATATATAAATATTAAACCTTATTCTTCTCCCTCTCTCTGCTTCTTAAGCTAATGGTCATTCAAGCCAACATATACAGTGCTGGGAATGGTCAAGCTGTCTCAAGAAAGTAAACTTGATTATAACTGGCATGGCGTAATTTCTTTTCTTTTCTTTTTTAAAAATTTTTATCTTGGAATATTTTTTCCATAGTTACATGTTTCACGTTCTTTCCCTCTCCCCCAAATCCCTCTAACCTCCCTTAGCTGACACACAATTCCACTGGGTTTTACATGTGTCATTGATGAAGACCTAATTCCATTTTATTCATAGTTGGACTAGAGTTATCATTTAGTATCTACATCCCCGATAATATCCCCATCAGCATGGCACAATTTCTATCAGAATATGGTTGGGGACGTCTGCTTTAATCCACACTCTTGGAGGCCTGCATTGGTTCTAGGAAGAACTGGGGAGATCCTATACAGTTATCTAGCCTCTAAGGGGGAAAGGAAATGGAAGTGGCTGGCACTGGAGGACCATTGTCTTCTTCCCATTGGTCACCTCAATAGGCACATCTGGTAAGTAACTTGAGTACATGGTCGGACGACCAACAACCCTTTCAAAATTGCAAATGTAGCCTGTTGAGGATAAGGGCTCCTTAGATCTGACATTATATTTACCAGGCTCTTGCTTTCCTCGGTGGAGAGGCCCTTCACCCTGTACTGTAAACAGAGAGCAAAGTCAGAGGCTCTCTCATGCAGGGCTGTTGGCAGCTCACCCTGAACTTGCTTTAGCCAGAGCACACTGGCGTCATGGTCAGTGAAAGTCGCTGAGCTTCAAAGGTGAGTCCACTGCTCAAAGAGAGACATTTCGATGACCCAGGATTCCTGGCAGATTTGGTTTCAGTTGTTGCAAGATTCTCAACAAAGCTCAAAGACCTTCCAGCTGCCTAAAGAGTCGGGGAATTGCAGTGGGTCTCAGAGACAAAGCTCAGAATGTAGCCCCACCGTTCCAGCCTGGACTCTGCATCTGGATTTCACCAGAACAGATGTTATCTGCAAGCAATTAACATACTTGTCATCACCAGTGAAATAGATACAGAATTCTTCGGTTCCTTTTTTTTTATCCATCCTAAAGAAAAGTGTTTGTGCACAAAGCAAAATTTTCACATTAGTATTAAAATAACATTCAGTGAGGCAAGTTGCATGTGTCAATTTTTCAGTTTCTTCCAGTTCCTTTTTTTTTAATAGAAAGATACAGCAACAATTTAGACAAGTGTTAGGGAATAAGTGTCAGCAGCAACATGAGCATTTGTTGTAGCTAACTGCATATTTGAAGCTGTTCCTTGTGTGTGATTATTACAGAGCTCAAAGTCTTGAAAGATGGAATTTGTCACTGACCATCTCTGACTCTTTCTGTGAGCTTTCTGATTCCTACCCATGAGAAGGTAATATGATCTGAATTTCGATGTTCACACAAATATCAAGAGATAAATTAGAAGTAGTTTGTCAAGGTAGAGTCTTGGTAATTGATATAAATGAAAGCAATGGCAAGGTCAGGTGTTCATATGTCTTTGATAAAAATATGACTCACAGCAGTAGTTTGATGTTTTAAAGTTATTCCAAAAAGACACGGTTGAATAATACGATGAACTTGTCTAGCACAATAGTATTTTGGCACAGGATCTGTATTTTATAGGTCAAAATTGTAAAACTCAGCACTTGGGATTTACCTCTTTCCATAGTAATCCTTAACATCACATTTTCAGCTTTCTCTCTGCTCCTCACATGTAAGATCACATCTTCTGTCTCCATGCCTTTGCATTTGCTGGCCCTCATGCCTAGAATATACTCTCACCTATCTTTTATCACTAGGAATCTCTCTTGGTCTTTAAGACACAGCTGAAACACACTGCCCAACCTTTCCCATTCCCCAACTGCTAATGTTCTCCCTTTCTAAGTATTTTATTTAACTAACACATTTATTTTATTTATTCTTTTGAATTTATTCTATATAACTGATATATGTCTCTGTTCTTTCCACTTTATAAAAAAAACTCCTTGTGAGTATTCTTCCTTGCTTGTCATAGTGACCCCCATGGATATAGCTTGTTTTTTCTCCATGCCCTATAGAGATATAAAATGTAAGACTTCTGAGAGTAAAAGGGTATGAATAAGTAAATACCTGATACTTTTAGGAGGAAAAAAGTACTTACAATTGAAAGGTATGTAGGAAATCAGGGAAGCTTCCTAGAGGAGACAGTACCCATACTGAGGTGATAAGAAGTACATCTCAGATCTATAGGGTAACATTAGTAAAGATATAAAGCCAGGAGATAGAATTCTGAGATCTTACAATAACTAGTAGCCCCCTTGGCTAGAATTAAGATGAAGAAGAGAAATCTGAAATAAGTCCAGAAAAAATTTAAAAGCTAGAATGTGGAGGACTTCAAATACTTGTTTGAAAAAAAAATCTTTTATCTGAGAAGTAATAGGGAGGCAGGGTATATAGAATGCTCAGGAAGGACTAGCACCTCCAGTGTGAGGGCTTGCCAAGCCCTTTTCAGGGCTGTTTATCCACCTTTGATATCAACCTATTCACTCAATTCTCACCTGTGGCTCCAAGAAACTTTGGCATGCCCAGTGACCACAGCCCAGTAAAACCACCTTGCTAGATGAGCTAAATTAGGTTGAAGATAACTCTTTGGTGAGTTAGGGAGATGTTTACCTAAGCATGTGAAGACTTTCCCTGGAGGAAAGGGTAGATGAGAACAATTTGTTCCAATGGTCATAAAGGCAGTTGAAGCAAGTGTTGTGGAGCACTTAGAGCTTGGTCAGTCATCAAAGACACCAGGTCAGCCAGAATATCTCAGGTCATCACCAGCTGTCTTGACACTGGACTTTGATGGTCTGGGGAGAAAAAGTAGGGCCGATGATTTCAGGAAGGGGCAGAATAACTGATAGAGTATTTTGAATAAATTGCTAAACATTTCCTTTGCTGAGTCTGTTCACTTTTTGTTTCACGTAGTTGCTGTAGAGCTAATTCAACAACATATATTGTCCAAGGACTACTAAATAGGGAATCAGGAGAAATGAGTGATAGTGTCCCCTCTACCAGGAACTTGCAAACTGTGTTACCTTGAGAGTGCCATCTAATTTACCTTAGTCCCAGTTTCTTCCTATGTAACATGAAAAGCTTAGACTGGGTTATATTTTCCACTTCTAAAACCAAAAAGTAGATAAGCCTGATTTGTATTTACTAATCCTGACTTCTGGGCTTTTTACCTTGGAATTGGTTCTTGTCTTTCTATTCCTAGGTCTCTATTGTGGTTCCATTTTCTTTACTGGTGCTCACTTTTCCTGCCTGATTGTTATCCTGTACTTTGTTGGAATTTTTGATTTTTTTTTTTGGACCACACTGAGTTTACTCATTACGGTGTATTTCTTTGCAATGGTCATTGGGAAATCCTCATTGGATAACTGCCAAATTCTTACTATCAGAATTAATGATGGCTCCAAACTTTTAATGTCTCTTGTGTAACAGAAATCTTTGTGTAGGAAACAAAGAGAACTTTTCTTAGCAGAAAGGCTTGCCCTATGAGGTGATGAGACAGGTGTAGAGGCTACCTATTGATTAATAGGTGAGGAAAGAGAGTAAAAAATCCTGCGATGGGAAGAAGCAAAGTCCAAGCACACTGAGCTAACACTGAGATCTAAGGGAATAACCATGAAGTAGTCTAAAAGTTAGATGGCAGAAACCTTCAAAGATAACAGATTCAAGGAGATAGACAGGAGAATGTAGCGATAGAGGTAGAGATACACAGAGAACCAGGTCAAGAAAACCCTCCATGGAGGAATAAGCAGACATTTTGTCTACACTATGATTTTTGTACACAGTATGAATTTAATAACGATTTGCTTGATTAATTTGTTTCACACAAAGAGTCAACCTTAGGCAGCTTCCTTTTGGGACAGTATTGGGTTACCCATGGTCCATTCCAATGAAGCAAGTTCAACTGGGAACTGAAACAGTGATGCATAGAATCTAGAATTGATTCCTCCCCTTAGGGATTCCTATATATTTACCCTTAAGGAAATAAATACACACAAAAAATGCAAGTATTACTTTACTCATTCTAGGTCTCATTACAACTTTTGAAACCCTTAGATTTTTTTTTTCATTTAAGGGATCATATTGGATCCAGTAATCCTTCATCACATAGAATACTTTCAGAATGGTAGCAAGTTGAAACATTAGTGAACATGAAAGGGTTTGTAATGATCACTATAGCACATGTTGGAAATCTACTTTGCTTTTCCTAAGAGAAAAAAATTATTTAAAGTTAGAGAACACTGATTAGGATAGAAACTCACGAGAAAACCAGAAGTATTTTTATCATTTCCAGACCCTGCCCTCTTCCACTGGAATATACAATGGCCATTTCTTATGAGTTTCTGCCTTTTGTTGCCTAAGATAGCTAACAAACTTCTCCAAACTAGCTTCTTCTCTTCTCCTCCCTCCTTCCCTTTCTCTTTTTTCTCTCTCTATTCTTCATTTCCTTCCTTTATTCCTTTTCCCTCCCTCCTTCCCTACTTTATTACTTTCCTTACTCCCTTAGTTCTTCCTGTTTCCCTTTTTTCTTTTCCCCTTTCCCTTCACTGAGTTCATTTTCCTCCATTTTTCAATCTTGAACTGATTGTTACCCAGTTCAGTCCCACACTGTTTTCAATTCTTGAATCTCTCACCCTTTTGTCCTATCATCAGACATTTCTTGCCAAACCTCAGTTCTACATTACTGCCACCATCTGCCTCTTCCACTTGTATTTGTGTGCTGCTGAAGAGAGCTAGAGGAAGTCACACAGCCTGCTGACTGAATGCAATATAAGTTATCTGATTCAATTGGACTTTCATTGCAGCAAAATAATTATTTTATTCCTCCTCAATTGATTTCCTACATCATTTTTCCCACAAAAGCAAAAATAGAAGCAAAAATACCCACCCTTTTTTTCTCTCCTCATGTCTCTCCTCTTTCCACTTCCCTCCTCTCTCATCTCAGGACCTTATATATTAACTATGGAAATTGAGCTAATTTCATGAGCTTTTTATTTTTTTCTTATTTTCGTTTCAAAGTCCCCTGAAATCATCCTTTATAACATCCTTCTTCCTCCACTCTCTGACAATAGATACTATTTCTTTTAAGGCCAGCACTACCACCCTTCTCCAGCAGATTGCAATCTAAATCAATCTTTCTCACCATTTGTCACCTTCTCTCCATCTACTGACTTTTCACCTGTTTCCCAAAAGCACACTAATGTCTTCTTCATCCTTAAATATCTTCACTGTATTATATCGTCCTAGCTCTCCTCCTTTTATCAGCCCAACTTCTATAAAAAGTTGTCTACACTTATTTCCCCTACTTCTTCTCCTCTCCTATTTCTCAGTTTCTGGCAATCTTGTTTCTGTTCCCATAACTCAAATGAAACAATTATCTCCAAAGTTACAAATAATCTCATAATTGTCAAATCTAAAAGTATTTTTCAGTCTTCATTTTGATCACCCATTTACACTGTTGACCACCCTCTTTCCTATAGTTTCTCCTCTCTAATTTTTGATGACACTAATCTCTTATTCTTTCACCAGTTAATTGAACCTCATTAGACTCCTTTACTAGGCATTCATCTTAGTCACCCTAACTTTTGGATTTAGCCCAGGAGTCTCTCAGGGCTTTCTTATCTATATATTCTTTCCCTCCCTCTCTTTAATAACCTTATTAGATCACATAAGTTTAATTAAATCTCTATGAGAATGACTCTCTGATTTACCAATCTTTCCCCAATCTCATCTCTGAAATTTAGAATCACATCACTCATTGATTATTAGACATTTAAAAATGAATATTAGAGAGATTATCTCAAACTTGACATGTCAAAAGCAGAAATCATCCTCCTTCCTCTCAAAATACATTCCTATTCCAGTTTTTCCTATTTCTGTCAAAGGCACCAGGATTTTTTTCAGTCTCTCAGGTTTATAACTTCAATAATTTGTTCAACTAATTGCTCTCCCTCACTCCATTATATAATCACTTGCTAATTCTTGCAATTATAGCTTCATAGTATTTCCAACTGACCCTTTTCTCTACTCAAATAGCTACTACTATAATTCAAGCCTTCATCATTTTTTATCTAGATTATTCTGATAGTCTCATAAGTGGTCTCTTTACCTTATTTCCCTATGCCAGTCCATCTTTCCCATTGCTATGATTTTTTGTTTTATTGATCACAGTTCTGAGGCTTCCCCTTATTAGTAAATACCAGTTGCTTCCTATTGCATACAGGATGAAATGTAAACTCTACTTTTCCCCACCTGGTCCTACTCTATCTTTCTTGCCTCATTGGATATCAATCCCCATCTGTACTCTGTGTTCTTCAAACTGACCTTTTTACTTTCCTCACACAACACATTTCATCTCCCATTTCCATCCATTTGTATTAGTCATATCTCTTGTCTAAAATGCATTCCTATTCTTCCTTATAGAATTACTCTTTTCCTTTCTTAAGATAAAGTTCAAGCACTACCTTTCTATGAAGTTTTACCTAATACCTGCCCACTAATTCTAGTCTGCTAATATCCAGACTATCGTGTCTTTAACCACTTTGTACTTATTTATATTTATTTTCATTACATTACATAAATTAGGTTTTTAACATAGTTCTATCAATTCTACTGTATACCTTTGATTTTGGATATTTTTAATTTTTTTGATTAAATAAAAGTTATGACCAATATTGTTTTTTCCTTCTACTAAGTAAACATTATTATTATTACTATTCATTTTGCCTTTATCTTTATTGAAACTTTAATTAGTGTATACTGTAATAATGTAAACTGATTTTGTGTAAACAGGACACACACTATTGGAGATTCAGGGGTTACAGTGGCAAATAGTGGGAATTTATCCCTCCTCCAAAATGGTATCCTGAGAGTAGAGAATAGCCATCTATGAATTCTGGGACACCATGCCTAAGGTCTTCAGTGACTATATGTTGGGATGAATAAGTCAGCCCAGAGAGAAAAGATAGTGGTTAATTTGCCATGTCAGATACAATGTCCACACCGGAATACTTATTTTGTATGAGTACCTAAAAATGTATGTGTATATCTACACACACATAAATGATGGAACACTTCTAATGCTGAAGGAACTTACAATTTAATGGGGAAGATAAATATACACACTTATGTGTCTATATGCATGTATTCTGTAAGTGTGTATTTATGTAGATATAAGTACATTTGCACAGTCACATAGAATATACTTATGTATATATTGATATGTATCTATATATGTGTATGGTTTTGGAAGTGTATATATGTCTTCCCCATGAAATTGTAAGTTCCTTGAGAGTCAAGATTTTTCCATTCTTTGTATCCATGAGTCCAGTACTTGGCACAAAATTAGTATCTGCTTAATAAATCTTCTTGATTAATTGAAATAGGGAATTATGTAATCAAGGAGGGGGAGAGAATAGGACAGAACTGATGAACTAGAGTCACATGTTTATACAAAATTCATAATTTTACTCAAGGCCCACTCAATTTGTACTTAGTCATTTGAAGAAAAATAGATACCGTGTTGGTAGAGATTTTTGTTGTTGTGCACACTCGTGAAGACATAAGACTTACGAAAAACATTAGGTGAGAATAGAACCAAGAGTAAGAAATATTTGAGTATTTTTGTGAGCATTCATTTTGCTTGGGCAGTTCCAGCTGTACAGACTCAAATAATTTGGATGATTTAGATAGGTACACTGTGGGTGGGACCTGAAATAATTCCACATCGTGTCCCTATGGTCTATTAGAATAGATCCAATTTCCTTGGATTTTTAGCAACTATGATTGCCCTCATTTTTTAAGGAAGGTCCTTCAAAATACTGATCCAAGAAAAAAATAGTATAAATCTAACTGCCTGAGGGAATGGTGCTGCCCAAGTGTTATTGGCCCAGAGCATATTTTGAAAACCCATCAACAAGAAGAAGTTTTCTATTAACATTTAGTAACCTTCCTACTTTAATACTCCCTTCAAAATAAGAAATATCTGAGCAGAACTTGTATTGTGGAACATCTAAAAGTTTTCCTATATGACTATATTTTCATGACCTTGAACATAACAAAATGCATAGACATTAAAATGTCTTCTATTTTCGATTCATGGGCAAAAAAGTCATGATTTCCTCATTTTTTTTGTTTTCTTTTTTTGCCTGGAATCTTGGAAAGCCATCCAATAATAGAGGATCAGTTAGGTCTTTTGTGAATTGAATTAAGGCTTTGATTACAGCCGACATTTTATCACCTAGACATTACTTTTATTTGACTGACAATGTGGGAAGTGACTTAGAATCACTTATTCCTAAGGAACTCTGCCTTTTCTAGGGGACTGTATCACCACCACTAGCTAACATCTGTTTTAATTTGTGAGTAACTATGCTAAATGACTTTCATAGGTTTGGGGGATGAAAGAGATCTTCAGAATTTTCTAATTCACTCATTATTTTACAGATGAGGAAACTTAGGTCCAAAATCTTTGAGGCAAATTGCCCAGTTTCACACAAGTAACAAGTAGCAGAGATGATATTTGAATTCAGATCCTCTGACACCTGATTCAGGGCTCTTTCCTCTATACTTTACTGTCTTATCTTTTTTAAGTCACAAAGAATAGTTGGGAGATAGGGTGGTTGGAAACAGGACAATCTGGAAGTTGCAAAGGGAATAAGAGAAAACACTCTCTGATCAGGAATGTTTGGTCACATTAGAAGAAAGGATAAAGTAACTAAGGAGAAGAAAAAAAGAAAGAAATTAGGGGTGAGAATTTGTGGGGGAAACAGAAAACTTATTGTTGTGCATGGTATCTCTGGTGACCTAAACCCAGGACTAGTAAAGAAAAAGTTCAAATAGATGCAGTAAAGGCTTTTCTCCCAATCTTTTCTTTTCTCTTTCAAGTGGTTCTGATTTGATGCAAGGCAGCAATACTATAGCTTCCTCATCAACTATGTCAAAGATAATTGGAAAATAAATCTTAAAGCAGGTTGGGGCCTGAAATGACTAATAAGTTCTACTCCATGATGAAGCAGTTAAGGTATTATCAGCCTTATAGTATCCATAGGTAGGTTCATAGAAGATGCATTAAAGATCATCCAATCTTTCTACATTTAATGGCTTTCTACAGACTAAGAATATATGTCCCATACTATATATATATAGTTAATTGAAAAATTAAACTTAAAAAATGTTCAAATAGCTAGGCTTTCTTTTAACATTGAAAAGCTTATCAAATAAACAATAACAACCAGAAGGAAACATTGCATAATAATAAAATCATCTACCAAATGGCTATTGGTCTCTAGATTTTTGAAATCCCAGAAATCCCAGTCAGATCAATTCAATCTAGAATTTGAAAGAAAGACCCTACTAAGTTTTGCTTTGAGTAAAAAAATTAAATTAAATTAAATTATTAATTTATTAAATTAAAAATAAAAATAAATTATTAATTTAATTAAATTAAATAATTTCCACAGATTGTTTGACTCACTTATTCAGCAAGGCCAGGTATCAGATGCTGACAGAGTATTTTAAAATAATTCTGGATCTGAGGCCAATACATAGTCATTGAACTCAAGTGTCTGGATGAATAGGAATGCAAGAGGGCTAATGTTTTCCCCTTGTTTTTACTGCCTGATTTCTAGGGGAAAACAAAACAAAACAAAAAAACTCTGATGGCCTCATGGTTGTCATAGTACAAGGTGATTAGATTTAGTTAACTCCAGTAAGGAGAAGGTTTCTGGATTCATTCTTCCTTTCTCCTACACTGTGAACAGGTTCCTTCTTTTCACACAATTTCATTTTTTAGTCAGTTCCTATAGCTATTTTCCATAACCAAATCACTATTCTATAAAGCATGGTAGGGGAAAACAGTCACAGATGGATACACTACATTCTCTTGCTACTAAATACAGTGTGTCACACATAAGAGAACTTTAGTAAAGTCTTGGTACTTGTAATATTATGAGATTTGGAATGTTGGTATGTCTTCATTTAAAATGAAGACTCAGAAAGCAATTTTTTAGTAAAGAGTGAAGATGATTGACATGACCTCCCACACCCATGGTTGGAAAAAACTATTTAACAGCAGCTTGTTTGAAAAGTTCAATTTGGTAAAAAAAAAGATTTTAAAAATTCTTTTAGGTTAAAATCAATTAAAAAGTACAAGGGAACTACATTAGATTTGTGGTCTTTGTGGCTTCTTTCTTCAGTGACATGTAAGGCACAAACTTAAATGTAAGAAATTTTTTGCCAAATTCAGGACTTTTTGGAACTTCTGGGTTCTGAGACATGAATCCAACCTGAACTTTTTGGTGTTCTGAATTTTTTTGTCTGTTTCTGGCAAGGGACAACTTCCTGTTTGTGTTCTTTGTTAAAAAAAAAGAAATCTAACATTTATAAAAAGACTCAAAAGGCGACTGGGAAAGAAATTGTTTTCTAAAATGAATTTTAATGAGTTAACGGTAAATGAATTAACATCAAACAGCTCAAATTTCCATTAAAATATACAGAGATTTAAAATTTGAAGGAAAAAGTGCTTGGAAAAACATAGTTTGGGTTTTGCCAAAACCAGAACATTTGGAAAAACAGTTCAAGATATTAGATGGTCTCAAATTATGCCCTAGCTCTCAACCTTGAATTTTATTGCTTGTCCTAAAATTTAGATCCCTGGAATCTCTATACTCTAGAAAATGATATTGTAAGGAAAAAGAGAATAAATTTCAGATCATCATTGGTTCCCCCTTTCTTGTCATTTATGAAGCTTTACTTGGGCAATGTACCTCACTAATATTCATCAATCAATAAATGATTAAGAGTTTACTCTGTACTAAAGACTGTACTTAGTTCTAGGAACACACATACAAAGCAAGGATAATCACTGGCTTCAAGGACCTTATATTCAAAGAGGAGGAAAGAACACATATAGTGAAATGGTGGCAGGGAATGGATATTTTTATTTGAAAATGAATAGGGATAGTGATTGGAACCACAGAGGAATAGACTGTAACACTTTACAGTAGTCCTGACATCTGATTATGGTTAAAGGACTAGAAAGCTAGTGCAGTGTTAGGGAGGACAGCTCATAGGGTACTCCTTTGGCGACAAGTTAGCTGTGAAGATGGCCACGAAATGAAGTTAAACCTGGCAGGAGCTGGCCAATATGGTGGATCTTTGATACAATCCAAAGGCAGAAGAGGAAGTGCTAGGTTGAGAACTCTAGAGGTGAAAGAGTTTTAACTCCACCAGGATATCCCTCTCCCTCTGAAAGAAAGAAATTCAGGGAAAAAATGTCCTGATATATTGGATGATATTAGCTGTTTCAGCATATATTCTGATGGGCAGCTGGCTCTTTTAATGCAAAGAATTGTACTACTATCTAACAAGATTTTTTTTAGGTCCCTGGTTTTGTGTTGCTTAAAAAATTTTTTTTGAAACTATGACTCTTTTCATTAATGGAATTTTATGCTGTTTTATTTAATACTAATATTTTATGGAACTGGTATTTGGTTTTTAGTCCCATACTTCTAAGGTCATTTTCACATAGCAAGTTTTGGGTTGTTGTTTAAAGAATAACAGTTAGCATTTATATCACAGTGTAAAGTTTGCTAGCAAGTCTGAAAGTTAGGTTCCATGATTATGTTCATTTTACAAAAGAGGAATGTGAAGCAAAGAGAAAAATATAGGATTTTCCCAAGCCCATAAAGCTTGTAAGTGGTTGAAGTAGGATTTGAACTCAGTTTTTCTGATTCAAAATCTATCACTCTAAGCACTGAACCATCTAGCTATCTTTAAGAAATTTATGAAGCAATTGAGCCCATCTACATTATTTAATTTTTTTACAATGGATAAATATTCCACATCTACTGCTCATGTATTTGAGAACCAGAAAAAACAACTTGTTTTTCTGTAGCTGCATTAATGTTCAAGGAGCCTTTGCCTGAGGCTGTTATCATCATAGCTTGATAGTCTAGAAAACTAGAACTAAGCAGCAACTAACATAATCTTTAAATGGAAAGTATTTGGTTACAAAAAAAGACGAATGAGTTAGACTGAGCCCTAGTTTGTCTTTTGAACTGCCTTTAGAGATTAGTCTATCTTCAGACTGGGATGCTGTTCTATTCATTGGAAAAGATAAATGGTGTTTTGTTCATTTTCTGATGCCTCTCAAACTGTTTTGATGAAGAGACTAGACCATAATATTCTTTCATATCATGGATACCTTTGGAAATTTATGGACCCCTCTCAGAATAAAGTAATGAGTAAAATAAAAAATATAGAATTGTTGCAAAGGAAGCAATTATATTGAAATATATGTTATAATATTATGTGTGTGTGTGTATCAGGAAACTAATGTTAATAAACTGTGGCCTAAAGGATACATAGCAGGATGCCCTTTTGGTTTTATTGCTATGAATGAGACTGAAATAGCTCTAGAACTCTGGAAGTTATAGATAGCCCTAAGGAGCCAAAACACTCAAGTCATGATAAAGCCATCACGTTGAAAACTGACTGATGATGCGGTTTTACAAGAAGGTACTGTATTCATCAAGCAGAAACCCCCCTCACCCACACTGTACCAGTCATACATCTGCTTCTGGGCCCAGTATCCTAGGGCCTTTCGGATCTGAGGCTAACTCAGAGTCCTGTTTGATGGATGTCACTGACACCTGTTGCTTGGTTTGTGCATCAGAGGGTCATTTCTGACAAATCTCTTTCCTGCCCTCCATCTGTAATTCATCATCATCCTGTCAGTTTTGCAGTGAAATGTCTCCCAATTCTTTTCCATTACCTCCCCAGTAGATTACAACAGTACAACAGTGTCCTGACTAGATTTCTTTCTTCTAGGAACTCTTCCCCTTCCTAATCCTTCTATATCACTGACATATTGTTTTTCCTCAGACACTGTTTTCACCATTTCATTTCCCTTAGTTAATGGGCCTCTTTTGTCTACCATTTCCAGATCACATTAAAGAGAAGCTCTCCATTATTTGTTTATGTCCCACAGCCAACCACTGTTCTGAAAGAGGAAGCCTTTTGACTCTCCCTTCCCAACATATACCCTGAATGGGGGGGGGGTCATCCTTACTTCCAAGTTTTTGATCCTGCACAAGTCATTTAACCTCTGTTTGACTCAATTTCCTTATGTGTAAAATGGAGATAATAATAATGCTTACCTTCAAAGGTAAGTGTGAGAGAGAACTTAGCATAGTGCCTGGCATATAGTAGGTGCTGTTTAAAGGCTAGCTATTATTATGATGTTGTTTTTTATTTCTTGTTGTTGCAGTTCTGCTTGAAAAATCATCACTTGACACTCACCATTCCTATTTAAATGCTCTCCACTCTCAAGGCCAAATCCTAATCTTCTGTCCTCAATAAAGTTTCCTTGACTTCTTACCCACATGAATTTCTCTTCTCTGGTGTCCTACTGTTCTTTATTGGCAATTAAGTCATCATGTATCTGTTATGGTTAATTAAGAGAATCAAATCTTTGTAACTTTTCCCAAGTTGATTGTAAACCCCTTCATGACAAGTTAAATGTTTCATATAGCTTAACTATTAATAATTCTCAGTTGAAAATCATTTGATTACATCCATCATCTATCCATTTACTCTGAAGTAGAATGACCTAAAGTCATGACCCTATATTTATCTTTCCAACAAAGTCTAAATGTTAAAGGTGGGGGCAGCTGGGGCTCAGTGCATTGAGAGCCAGGCCTAGAGATGGGAGGTCCTAGGTTCGAATATGGCCTCAGACACTTCCTAGCTCTGTGACCCTGGGCAAGTCACTTGACCCCCATTGCCTACCCTTACCACTCTTCTGCCTTGGAGCCAATATGCAATATTAACTCTAAGATTGAAGGTAAGGGTTTAAAATAATAAATGTTAAAGGTAAGATTTCCAGTATTATATATCTTTCCTTTCCTGGTGATATTCCTACTCCACTAGCCCCTTGCCTAGACTAACTACTTGTGGCAAGGTGTAGATCAGGATGGGCAAGGCTAAGATAGGGATCCAATCAGATCAATAAGGAAATAATACATGCCATCTCCATGGGTTTCAATTTGCTAATTTATAAAATGAGATGACTTGACTGAATGTCTGCTTTCCATTTCAACTTGAACTTCTATGATGATAGGATTGACAATGTTTTTCTATTGTTTCTCAGCTTCTTTCCCTACCCTCTTGACTGTCTGAGCTGTTCAAACTGTGGCAGTCAATTCATGGCTGAGGCTGCTTATGAGCCTGATTATCTACTATGGCCTTTGGTTTGTACTTCTGGTACCCCAACACATCTTCATTTTGACAGTGGCTGAAAACTGAGCTGTTGACAGCACCTGATGTCGTACTCAATGCTATGCCAGGCATACAATGTGGATAAACCATCCAAATGGACACATTCTTTTCATGCTGTATATAAGATTACAAGATGGAGTGGGGCAAAACTTCTCAATTAAAATAGATCATCATTTTCCTGATTACATTGATTTTAGGTAAAGATATTTTTAAATTTGAAATTCTACCTTCATCCACTCATATGTTATTACTTCAGGTCAAACAGATTAGCATAGTCCACAATTCTAGGTGTCTGTTCATCACATTTCTTCGGAGGGAGACTCTACTGATTAATACGACTGCATATCTTTAAACCAACCTGCTACTAAGTGTGTGGGCAAAGACAGAACTTAGGGTTTATTCATCCAATATAGAAGAGAAATGAAAAAATACGAACTTCAAAATAAGGAATATAATGTTCCTATAATTAAAAAGAAAAAAGAGATAGAATTAGAAAATTCTAGGAGGGTGAAAATTAAGATAAGGTGGAACAGGAAGAAGTATCTCCTGTCTGTTTTGGCTCTTATGTAGAGCTGATTCTTTCTGGCCTGATGCCTGTTGTCTTTATGGGGCATGTTGGACTAGCCAGAGGTTGGGAACCTTGTGGATTTGTGGCTCTTCAGATGTGCTTCTGTATTGGAATGTGTTTGTGTTTGCCTTTATTTGTTTTTAATAAAAAAAACTTGAAGAAGTTTTTGCCTTGGTCGATTTTCTTTGGAATCCCAAAAAGGGCTCTTGAGGGCTCTGTGGCTCTTTTGTGATGATAAACCAAAGCTTTGAGCCTGTCCCAGTTGGAATTCCAAACACTGAAGAAGCCAGCTTTAATTATTATTATTGTTGTTGTCTACAGAACTGAACTCCTTTTTGACTCTTCAGGTTTATACTAATATTCCCCTAAACACATTACTTTTTCATCTAGCTCAGCTCTACAAAACAGAAAAAAAAGAGGGAAGATTTACTATTAGTCTCCAGAGAAGCCAAGTTTAGGAGCCTCCAAGTCGGATACCTGTGGAGATTGTGAATTTTACAGGAAAGGAATATTAATAGTTATGGGGCCTGTAATAGAATCATAAACCTGTCAAACATCTTGAAGGGACTACTCCCTGGAAAAAAATGACAGTTGAGATAGGTATAATGGCTGTAATAAATATAATTTGTCAAGAAATCTTAATAAGCAGCCATGGAAGGTTAATTGAAGGCAACTGAGTAGGACAGTGCATCAAACACAAGGCTTGGAGTCAGGAAGACTTGAGTTTAAATCCTTTCCCAAATACTGTCTGTGTGATCCTGAGAAAGCCACTTAACTTCTCTGAGCCTCAGTTTCCTCATCTATAAATGAGATGGATGGACCTAATGTCCTCTGAGTTCATTTTTAGCTCTAAATCTAAGATCTATGATATATCTTAAATTAATCATAGAATGTAGAATTTGGAAGGGACATTAGAGATCATCTGGTTCAAATTGCTCATTGCCACAGGAATCTCCTATACAACATCTCTAGCAAATGACTATACAACCAGAGTTAGACATCCATCAGGAGCATCACGTCATACACTTTGATGAAATCCATATATGCTATGTATATGACATTCCCTGAATCTACCAACTTGATAAATTTATTTTTAAAAGTATTTAATTTGCTATAGCTTGCCCTGGAAAGCCAATAATGGATCTTACTGATTACCGTTTTCTTTTGTAACTATCATCACAAATTCAATTGAATCCAACAAAAATGTATTAAGTGCTTTCTATTTGCAGAGCATTGTGCTGTGATAGGGACACAAAGACAATTTATGAATACAAAGACAATCCCTAGATTACGAGAAAAAAAAACAACCCTTTCTAGCACTTATTCTATTTAGAGGGAGAGAATTACCTCATGTAAACAAATATACAATATGAAAAATAATAAAGAAAACTCATACCTAAGGGCATCATAAATGACTTTTGAGAGGACAGCTAGATGGCACATTATGTAAAGTGCTAGAACTGGAGCCAGCAAGACCTTAGTTCAAATTTGACCTCAGACACTCACTGTTTGATAATGGGCAATTCATTAAATGTCCATCCTTCTCAGTTTCCTCATCTGCAAAAACAAGTTAATAGCAATCACTCTGGGTTGTTCTTAGGATCAAATGAGGCAATATTTGTCAAGTGCCTTTAAACTTTGAAGTGTTAGCTATTATTATTTCTATCATCATCTTCATAATATATCACTAGAATAGAAGCTGGGCTGAGCCTTTAAAGGAAGATAAAGGTGCTGGAAGGTGTAGATGATGAGTGATAAAAATTAAAGCTATCTGGTGACAATACGGTGAAGTATGAAATGTAATAAATTTAGGAGATGAATTATTGTAGTTTCATTTCTCTGAAATATAGAATATGTGAAGGGAATACAAAATGAGGCAAGACTCTTTAGTTGAAGCTAGATTTTGAATGGACTTGGATGCCCAGCTGACAAATTTATATTTAATCTGAGAGATAAGAGAGTTACTAAAAATTTTTGAGCAGGTGAATGACGAAGCCAAAATTGTGCCTGAGGGACATTATTTTAGCATCTGTGGAGGAGAGATTAGAAGAAGGATAAACTATAATGATGAAAACCAGTTAAGAATCTAAAATTAGAGGGGTTTCCGGGTTAAGATGGCGGCAGAGTAAGAAGCAGCTCTTAACCTCTCCTGACCGAAACACACAAAACTCCTAAAGGGGACATAAAAACAAGTCCAGACGAACGGAGGAACCCCACAACAGGGCACAGCGTGGAAGGTACGTGGAATCGAGACATTTCCAGGCTATAAAGGGCTCTCACTCAATCGCAGGCTGAGCAACCGCCCCACCCCCACCCCCTCCACACTCATCAATAGCTCCGAACCCAGCTAAAAAGAAATAGGGCAAGTTTGGGGCACCCATCGAGTCATCAGCAGCTCCGGGACCTGTTCCTGAGAGCAGCTAGACTTAGGACCCCATTAAGTCAAAAAAAGCACGCGAAATCTGAGCGCGCGGGAGCAGGACGCTGGGCGCAGAGAGCCTGCTGAGGAGAGGCGTGGGTGGCGGCAGACACAGCCAGGAACTAAAGCCTAAGTGGGGAACCAGTGCAGACGGGTATACGACTGTGGAAGCAGCGCCCTGAGACTTGTAAAGAAACCTCCAGCAGAGGATCAAGCAAGAGGGCCCACCAGGGGGCTTGACCTTGGAAAAAACCAGAATTCAGACCTGAGGAGCCAATAGATCGCGAACAGACACTGAGCGCGAGGATAAAGCTGAGAAGCTGCTGGGCTAATGATGGCTACTCAGCATCAGCATCAGGAAGTTCAGAAGAGAAAGAATAATAACAAAAAGAAGAAGTCTTTAACACTCGACAGCTTTTACACAGAGAAAATCCAGACAACCGAGCAAACAGAGGAGGAGAACAAACAAGCATCCGGACCCTCCTCAAATAAGGAAAACTCCTCACAAGCTATGGAAGAGTTCAAAACTGAGATTCTGAGGAAAATGGAAGAGATCTGGCAAGAAAATAACAGTTTAAAAGGTAGAATCTTGCAATTGGAAAGTGAGGCTCAGAAATCAAATGAACTGATAAGCAAATTGAACACCAGAAATGACAAGATTGAAAAGGAATACCAAAAGATTATAGCCGATAACCAGTCCCTAAAGGCTAGAATCGAGCAATTAGAAGCCAATGATCTCTCAAGACAACAAGAACAAATAAAACAAAGTCAAAAGACTGAAAAAAAAGAAGGAAATATGAAATATCTCAATGAGAGAGTGACAGACCAAGAAAACCGGTCTAGAAGAGACAATTTGAGAATAATTGGTCTTCCAGAAAACCCAGAAATTAATAGAAACCTGGACTCCGTACTAAAAGAAATTATTCAGCAAAATTGCCCTGAAGTCCTACAACAAGAGGGCAATATAGACATCGAAAGGATTCATAGAACACCCACCATATTCGACCCAGAGAAGAAATCGGTTAGAAATATTATTGCCAAATTCAAAAGCTTTCAAGCAAAAGAAAAAATCTTACAAGAAGCCAGAAAGAGACAATTCAAATATCAAGGAGCACCAATCAGGATCACACAGGATCTGGCAGCCTCCAAACTAAAAGACCGTAAGGCTTGGAATACAATATTCAGAAAGGCAAGAGAGCTGGGCCTGCAACCACAGATCAACTACCCATCAAAACTGACTATATATTTCCAGGGGAAAGTATGGGCATTCAACAAAATTGAAGAATTCCAGGTATTTGCACAGAAAAGACCAGGGCTGAATGGAAAGTTTGATATCGAACCACAAAAATCGAGAGAAACCTGAAAAGGTAAATAAGTTACAGAGGGAAAAGAAAGAAAACTTATAATTTTTAAATTTGCCTTTTTAAGTGCCTCAGTGAGATCTAATTATCTGTAATCCTATGTAGAGAAATGTTATGTTTAATTCTCTGTAGTGAACTCTATTCACTATTATAATATTCACTATTATAGTAATCAGAAGAATAATTTACAGGGTGAGGGTGGAACACTAAATAATCTAAGATGGCGTGGGGGATGGGAAAGAGGGGGTAAATAGCAGGGGATACCAAGAGAAACTTGAGTGAATAAGAAAATAGAATATCCTATTACACACAAAGAGGGCATGGAAGGGAGAGGGGACAAATACTATTATAAGAAGGAGAGGAAGAGAGCATTAAGAGGTAATAATCAAACCTTACTCTTAGTGTAATCAATCCGGAGAGGGAAGAGTAGTTAAACTATCCATTGGGAAATAAAACTCTTATCTAACCCTTCTGAGAAAGTTAGAAGGGATAAACTAAGGGGAGCAGGGGAGTGGGGAGGGGAAAAAAAGGGAGGGGAGAAGGGGGAGGGAATTCATAAGGCTTTTAAAAACAAAAAAGGGGGGGAAGTAAGGGAGGGGGTAGAAAGGGAAGTCAATCAAGGGAGGGGATAAGGGACAGGGTCTTAATAGCAAACCACTGGTTTTAAAGGAAATAGCTTAAGGAGAAGGGGTAGAATTGGGGGAGGATTTGAAAATGTCAGCAAATGCACAACTGATGATTATAACTCTGAACGTGAATGGGATGAACTCGCTCATAAAACGGAAGCAAATAGCAGAATGGATTAGAAACCAAAATCCCACCATATGCTGTCTACAAGAAACACATATGAGGCGGGTGGACATACAC
>NC_058133.1:382027958-382028588 GCF_016433145.1 Gracilinanus agilis
AAGCAAATAGCAGAGTGGATTAGAAACCAAAATCCCACCATATGTTGTCTACAAGAAACACATATGAGGCGGGTGGACATACACAAGTTTAAGGTTCAGGGTTTGAGCAAAATCTTTTGGGCGTCAAATGAGAAAAAGAAGGCAGGAGTGGCTATTATGATTTCTGACAAAGCCAAAGTAAAAATAGATATGATTAAAAAAGACAGGGAAGGTCATTACATCCTGATTAAAGGCAGTATAAACAATGAGGAAATAACACTGCTCAATATATATGCACCAAGTGGCATAGCACCCAAATTCATAAAGGAGAAACTGGCAGAGCTCAAAAAGGAAATAGATAGTAAAACCATACTAGTGGGAGATCTAAATATTCCTCTGTCAGATCTAGATAAATCAAACCGAAAAATAAATAAGAAAGAGGTCAGAGAGGTGAATGAAGTCCTAGAAAAATTAGATCTAATTGATATGTGGAGAAAAATAAATAGGGACAAAAAGGAATACACCTTCTTCTCAGCTGCACATGGCACATTCACAAAGATTGACCATGTAATAGGGCATAGAATCATTGCAAACAAATGCAAAAGAGCAGAAATAATAAATGTAAACTTCTCAGATCATAATGCAATAAAA
>NC_058133.1:382043419-382060425 GCF_016433145.1 Gracilinanus agilis
TATATATATATATATATAATCTATTTTTTAGTCTCTGTTCATTCTGAACTTTAGCTTCCCCATCACAATGTTTACATTATTATTTCACTAATGGTCTAATATTTATTCTCTGTTATCTGCTTTTGATTATATCTTTTCTATATATATATATATATATATATATATCTTTAAAAATCTATATGTGCTGGTGAGTTCCCTAAGCATTCATGCCATCCTCTTAAGTTGATAGCAATTTATCTTCTTCATTATTTTTTTCCTCCTTTATGTCTTCAGAAATTTATCCTTAAAATTTCCCCATGGTTGACCTTCTGTTATAAAATATTCATTAACATATAATATACATATATATTTGAAATAGACTATATATATGTATATATATATATATTTATAAATGAAAGAGACTATATAGTCTCTTTCAAATCTACTAATCTATCTTCACAAAATCTGTGGTACCTGTTAGATTTTCTGTTTTTTTTTTAAACCCTTAACTTCTGTATATTGGCTCCTAGGTGGAAGAGTGGTAAGGGTAGGCAGTGGGGGTCAAGTGACTTGCCCAGGGTCATACAGCTGGGAAGTGTCTGAGGCCACATTCGAACCTAGGACCTCCGGTCTCTAGGCCTGACTCTCAATCCACTGAGCTACTCAGCTGCCCCAGATGCTCTCTGGCTTTCCTCTGCTGTCTCTAGGAGGGACTGTTCACTTTACTCCAAGGTTCTTATGATTTCTATTTCACTAAATGAAAGTGTGTTAGAATTGGATTCAGAGGACCCAAGTTCAAATTGGCTCTGCTACTTACTAACTCTGTGACTTTGGATATATCTTTTCCCTCTCTCTGATCATCAATTTTCTCAATTATAAAAAGGGATTAAACTGGATGACCTCAAAGGTCCATCTCTAAATCTGTGGTCCTAAGTCTGAAATAGAATTAGTCCTTGTTGATTACTTCATTTTTTAAGGATGAAATTATCATTGTAAAATGCCAAGAATTTATTAGCTTCTCTGCCTTTGATTTAGAAAGCACCAGTTTCTAAATGATTGAATAACTCAAGTCCCCTATTGCTGTTATAGAATACTTCTGTGTCAGGCCTTTAATCTGTTTTCCAAATTGTTTTTCTATTTCTTCTTTCTTTCTAGGTGGTCTGTAGCATTCTCTTTGAGTAGATTTGTCAGAGGCCAAGAAAATACATTGTTACCAGGTTTTATTACTTGTACTCTATCCCGGGCCAAGAATATGTCATTTCTTAGATTTTAAAGTGTGATCAAGAATTTTAAAGTGTGATCAAGAAATCCAAATCCCATTGTAAGACACGATTTTAAAGATAATAGTTCCCTTTCCATTAAAAAAATTTTCTTCATATCTGAACTTTAATGGACCTCAATGAAGAAAACCAAATACGTAGTACCCCCATGGTCTTGTTTTAAGTTGCCAAAGTCTTTAAAAATTTTCTCAATATTTTCTTGGTTCCTTCAAGCAGTACATTTAATGTCACCTGGATTACTGGAAATGGTTCTGACAAGTTTGGGGATGTTTTCTGTTATTTCTTGGATATGTGCTGCAAGAAAGCTATAGACGTCTTCCATTATTGCCATCAAGAATGCCTCAGTCACCACTGTTTTTCTTCTAACCCTTACCTTCTGTCTTAGAATCAATACTGGTATTTGATAAATTCCCAGGTTTCCTTATCACCTCCAAAATCAGATACAAAAAGCAGAAGAGTGATAAGGGCTAAGCAATGAGAGTTAATTGACTTGTCCAGTGTCACACATCTAGGAAGTGTCTGGCTTTCAGTCCACTGAGTCATTTAACTTTTTTCTCTCTTCTTTTTCTGTCCCTTACTGGATGATTTCTTACCTGTATATCCTTATCATTCCTTAGAGGACCAACAACTGTTTCCTCCTCAGAGGATTTTTTTCATTTCTTCTACAGAAAGAGACTCCAAGCTGTTTATTTTATCTCAACTTGTAGAGTTGTATTCCTTCCTTTTCTCCTCTGTGTTATAGTCTGCTACTCTCTAACTTCTTGACAAGGATCGTTTCTATGTCACTTGAGATACTTTTGTTTTTCCACTATACTGTATTCCTACCTTTGGGTATTTTAGTTTTGGTTTTGATTGAAAAATACTGCAGCTACCCTGATTACCTAGAATATGGAGAGCTGTTTTCCTTTCATCAGACATCATCTCTTCTAGGAAGGTGACAAATGTACCTTTGTAACAGAATCACTGTCATTAACAAAGTAAGAAATGGTAGTTTATGATTTAATAATTTAATGCCTCTCAATGTAAGACTTGATGTGAGCTTGTGAAAAAAAATCTTCCCCAGATATCTGAGGTTATGTCACATGTTATCAAAGTGGAGGCTTTGGAGTCAGGAATACTTGAGTTTGGATTTTGCCTCAGATAATTACTAGCTGAGTGACCTTGGGCCAATTTTAATCTGTCTCCTTATCTGTAAAATGGGAATTAAAATAGAACCTACCTTGTGGTTTTAGTGTAAAGATCTCCTAACTCAAGTCTATCCTCCATTCAGCTCTCGAATTAATCTTCCTAAAGGAAGGGTCTGCCATGTCACCCTGTTATTTGATGAACTTCAGTGGTTCCTTATCACTTCCAAGATCAAATATAAATTCATCTTTTTGCCATTCAAAGCCCATCACAACCTGGGATGCTCCTACCTTTCCAGTCTTCTTATAACATATTGCCTACACGCACATTCTTTGTGATTTTTTGGCATTGGCCTCCTTGTTTTTCTCATATAAAATATTCCATCTCCTCACTCTATCATCATAGACTTTCCCCTATGCCTGGAATTTTTTCCATCCTCATCTTTGCCTCTGTCACTTCCTATGCTTCCTTTAAGTTCAACTAAAATCTGACTTTCACAAGCAATTTTTTCCAGTGCTACTTAATCCTAATTCCTTCACTTTGAGGTTATCTCCAATTATATAGACACTCATGCACATATCTATAAACATATATATATGCATATATATATATACATACATCTATACTTTGTATATCATTGTTGCATGTGTATTTAGCATGATCAGTGCCTGACACATAGTAAGTCCTTAAAAGTGTTTATTGACTGATATTTTCCCTCATTAGACAGAGAATTCCTTGAGAGCAGGGACTGTTTTTTCATTTGTTTCTTTTTTTAAATACCTCTGGAGCTTAGTAAAATTCTCAGAATATAATGTACTCTAAGTAAATGCTCATTTACTGACACCAATTATCTAGCTATTTTTACATTTATGAGGAAACTCAGATCAAAGAGAGGTTAGGTGATGTTTAGGAAGTCACAGAACTAAATCATCAACAGAATCCTTATTTTTTGACTTTGAGTTCACAAGTGAAAATCATCGATTCATCCAAACCTTTCTGAGGTCTAGAGACAGGAAGCAAGAAGATCTGATGTTAGTAAATGATGAGGAAGCAGGTTCTTAACCAGCTAGAAGGAACGTTACAGGAAATAGAGCCAAGGTCATGATGACTCTATGACAAATCCAGAGATTTGACACTACCTTGGCCTCAAGACATGCTGACATACAAGACTGAACCAAAATGCACAGGAAAGGTCAACTTCGAAAGAAGGCCAAAATACTAAAAAAGACTAAAATCATAATTAACCAATAGCTATTCAGTAAAAATTATTCCCTTTGGTTTGACTAACTGCAGCTGAGGAAACTTAATTCCAGCAGTGGCTCTACAGTAGCTCAACATGATGGAGGCCATGGTTAATTTACCATGGGTACCAAGAGGGCATGTGTTTTTCATTCTTTTCCCCTCACTTAATTGCACTCTTTCCTTGGTAATGCATTTTCATTAGAAATTTGGTTTTGGCATTGCTAGTAAGATTGTATGTAGCCCATCGTTAACCATTTCTGTCTAAATAAATGCTCTCGACATCTAATGGAGAGCTAAAGGCATAGTACAGTGAGCCAATCAAATTGTTAGGAAGCTAATAAATATTCCTCTTGTAGTTTGAATTAAAGTAAGAGGAAGTATAATCACTCTTTCCATGCCAGATTGTCTCTTTACTGGTATATACTTGTTCTTTATATAACAAGTGTATTTTATAAGAAAGAACACAAGATGAATATTTTTATTTATTTTATTAGCTGTACTAAAGCCATGTTGGCAACAGAAGAACTAATAAACTAAAATTGTCTCATATGGTTCTTATTATAAAATCAAATAGTAATGCAAAAAGGCCAGTACACACCAATCACAATCCAATCTGGGCATGACATAATTTAAAGAATAGGGAAATAATGTCTTTTTTTATAAGAAGGAAACATTTAAGAACTCTTGATACATTCAGACCAGGTTGGAGAAAAAATCATTCTATTCAAGAAGTACAAAATATCTGACAAAATTGTCAAGGGTAGATGAATAATGATAGATGAAGCATTTATTAAGCATTTATAATTATTTATAATTGTGTGAGGCACTTTCTTAATTGCTAGCTACAAATACAAACTAATGATACAATATCTATCTTCAAAAAATCTACATTCTAGTTAGGGGAAACGGCATGTAAAGGAAAACTGGACAGCAGTGGGGGAAGGCAGCTGTAAAGGAAAATAATAAGGTCAAGAGAGTGAGTTGAAGCATAGGTGAAGTAGCAGAACAAACAATATGGCATAGTAAATAAAGAATTGATTTTATAGGGAGGAAGACTAGGTTCAAGTCCCATTTCTGACTCAGGAACTATGATGCTTTGAGCAAAGAAGCCACTTAACCTTTCAATACCCCAAGCAAACTTTGTCAAGACTATGTTATAGAGAAGGTGGTGATTTGTACTGAGAGAGAGCCATTTCGTTACTGAGAATTCTCTAAAACAATAAAAACAAAGGACTCCAAAAAAAAAAGGCATTCCAATAAAGTCCTATTCTTATTCCCCATGATTGCATGGAGGCAATGTAAGGTTTGTGAAGGTTATTCTATGGGAATTCAAGCTTTGGCATGTCCAATTGAATTGAAAATTATCAGGGACAGATATAACTTGGGTAGGGCAACTAGTGATTTTCCCTAATGTATTGAAATTTAGAGGGTTCTAATATCACTCATATTCCTTTAGCAGGCAGAAACAATTGATTTTAGCACAGAATTAGCAAAAACAATTGGCTAAAACTGGAAAGTATAAAATGACATGGTTTTCTTTCCCTGGTTGCAGTGTGGACATTTTCTCTGTGTCTCTCCATGTTATTCCAGTGTGCCCAGTGTCCTGAATTATTCTTTCAACTTGTATTTTTCTTTAAAAAGCTAACTTGAGGGAATCTTTTGTGCCAGTATACTTATGAAACTGGGCCAGGTGCTGAAATTCCTAATTTAGGCTTGAGTACAGGCCCAGGAATGGCTGTTTTCTGAGGACCAGAGTGGTTACTGGAAAATCTATAATTAGAGTGGCATTTTCTTGTGCTAACAACTCTAAAAGGTTATCTAGTCAGAGATTTTCTTAGATTCCATGTTTTCTGAGATTTCTACTTGCCTAAGTGGAGGAAGTTGTTATATCTTTAAATTTTACAGATCTTTCACGTATTGAAGTAATGGAAGAGGTAATGATTAGGTATGTGGGATGAGGAAGATCTATTTTCAGTCAGTCAACATGTCTTGCAAACGTCCTATGAACAACTCATTGTCCATAAGCACTGAGAATGGAGAAATCTATTGAAACAGTGCATAGATCTAACTTAAAATCTATACTTAGCTTCTTTTCAATGAAAAAAAAAGATAAAGTACTGGACAATCTGACATACATATAACCATTAAATTCATTCCAGAATTTTTAATCTTTCCAATACAAAGATACAACCATTTACTCTCTTATATCAAGAGATTGTAAGTTCATCTCTACAATCATTTTAGTTTTATCCTGTGTAAAAAATGAGGGAAGCTCTCATCAATATACTAAAATCCCAGCTCAAAGACTTCCTATGTAAAGTGACCCTGAGCACAGCACTTAACCTCTCATAGCCCTAGACCTTTTTTTTCAGGATCAATTAAGGATCGACTAAGTGAATAATTAATAATTATTTATTAAATACTGACCCTGTCTGTGTTTGACACCCAGATCTGTAGATGAAAATATAAAGAATGAAGCAATCTTTTCACTCAAGGAGCTTACATTCTTATATTTAAAGAAAAATACAAAATGGATAGATGAAGGAAAAATTCAGGACACTGGGCACACTGAAATATCATGGAGAGACATGGAGAAAATGTCCACATTGCAACCAGGGAGAGAAATCCATGATATTTTATACCTTCCAGTTTTAGCCAATTGTTTTTGCTAACTGCTTTCACTAACTACCTCCTAGAGTTGTTATTAGAGAAGTACATTGAAAAAAATTAAGAGTAATATAATTCCAAAGTTGTTATATGTATAAAATGTTAAGGTGGGAAGAATTATAAGAATCCCTGTGACTTTGTGAATAGAAATTCATCTGCGATGGAGCCAAAATCTGGATACAGGTTCAAATTTAACACATATCTACTGGATGACTCTGGCCAATTTATTTAAACCTCTTAGTGACCACAGCCAACTTTCAAGATGCTAAATTCCAAAGAAAGTTCTACTGTGTTTTGGAAGAATAAGAAGCTTTTACTCACCGGGAGCTTCTTGCACTGATAAAATAATAGATTCTAACTCTTCTATCCCATATAAAGTAGAGGAAAAGAGTCAGGGACAGTGATAGAGAGGAACACACACACACACACACACACACACACACACACACACGCACACATGAGTTAGAGCCCAATTAGTAATTAATAAGTATTTTTAAAGATTGTTTCATGTGATAAGACTTTTTCTAGGTACTTGGGTCATAAAAATAGCAAATAAGAAGTCCCTACTCTCAAGGAATTTTAGAAAATTAAATAAGAGAGGGATCACATCATGGCTAGTCCAAGTTTATCCTCTAGTTTAGAGATATAAAATTAAATAAATCGTTATAAATGATTTAATTTTTAAAAAATCAGAAAATTAAGTTCATTACTAGGGAAATTATGGGTCTTTTAAACGACATAGATATATCATAAATATTTCAAGGACTAATGATTTAATGAATTTGTTTTGTATTCTTCCCCATCTGATACAGAATTCAACCACTTTGGGAATTAGGCAGTAATCTTGCTAAAATGTCCTTGATTAGTGCTCAGTCTTCTGGTTACAGTCCTCTCTGAACCTTAACTGGGCTGATCCTCAGAAGACAGATGTCCCTGCTGAATTACTGGGTAACTTCATCCTTTTCAACTAGATGAGACTTATGACATTTGTATTATAATGGCTCAGTTGAACCTAAGGTCAACTTCATACTACATCAAGGAAACCTGGTATAACAATATTGGGAGAAGACACAGCAAGTTTGGGCGCTTTTCTATCAATGAGTCAATTTATAGATACAGAGATTCATCTGAATGGAGAGCAGCCATTGACCAATTACATGGGGGAGGAATAAAATGGTATTGACAAATCTGAAGAAGGGATAATATCCCTCAACCTCCTAGAGATAGTTTTTTTTTATAGAATGGTAAAATGGAGACACAAAAACAAAGTTAACTTTAAGTCACCATTCTGATATCCCTCTTCTTTATCTGATTGAAGAAACTATGATCTTGAGCAAACATTTACCCAACAAAGGTGTCTTTCAACCTATAAAAAGTGGGGTGGAATGAAAAGGGAAATTAGATGGTATATAAGGTCCCTCTGCATTGTAAATTATATGAATCTCTGGGTCTCTGTAGTCCCAGACTGGGTACCAAGGTAGCATCAGACCATTACATCTGACTAACTTTACTTTGGTGACCTTTCAAACCGAAAAGGATAGGGTAGTATGCATATTGGGAAGATTTTGATACAGAGCTGATTCTTACTAATTAACTGGGGATCAAAAGATCTGTATTGTAGCTATGACTGTTATAAATTTTTTTAGAAATAAACTGTCATTTATCAGCTTTATATTTCAGAAAAAGGTTATCATGGCTTCCCTATATACTCCTAAGGGGACAGTTGGTGACACACTAGATAAAGCAAAGGACTTGGAATCAGAAAGCATCTTCTTGAGGTCAAATTTGGCCTCAAATCTGAAAAAAATATGAAAACTGAGTGACTCTGGACAGGTCACTTAACCCTATTTACCTCAGTTCTTTATCTCTAAAGTGAGTTGGAGAAGGAAACAGCAAACCACGTTAGTGTTTTTGTCAAGAAAGTCCCAAATGTGGTCACATAGAATAAGATACAACTGAAATAACTGAACAAAAACAACAAATATCTACTCGTAGGATAATTAAGGGCCTCAAAAGAAATATTACATGTGAAAGTGATTTGAAAATATGTCTATAGAGATGCAAGGTATTATAATTTTCACTATCATTTGAAAACCTCTTGATGTGGGAACAGATCCCAAAATCTAGTGAATCAATGCTTTATTTAATAAAGTGGTCATCCTTATGAGAATTGACAAAAAATGAAGCAAATAGAAATAGGAAAATAATATATAATGTGCATGTGAAAATGTAAATGGAAAAAATTCAAATAAAAGATACTGAAATTGGTAATTACCAAATTTGTCCCTGGAGAAGAGTAAAAAAAAAAATGCCACCTCACCTTTCTTTCTAGAGGTGGGTATTATGGATATGGACTATACTGTCAAACTGAATTGATATTGCTTAGTTTTTTCTTCTGCTTTTAAATTCGTTTTTATTTTTGTTTTAATAGATGCTTCTCTTCATAGGGAAGAAGGAGAAATATTCTTAAAACTTACAATTATGCCAAAACAAAAAATCATTTAGGGAATTGTAATCTAAAAAGGCTTCCACTTAAATCCAATGTTGAAATAAAGTGCCTAATTGATTAAGATTGAATTATTGCCACTGGAAAATGGGGAAAAATCAGCTTTTTTTTCTTCTGCTTCTCAGGCCATTGAAATTTATCTTAAAGTTCCCTCAACAAGCATATTTATATATCACGTATGCAAAGCACTGTCTTACTGGGAGAAAGATCAATTCAATTAAAAGTTTAATTAAGTTCTTACTGTATTTAAGGCCTGGATATTAAAAAAAGCAAAACCTATAAGTAGATTATCTCTAGATTTGGAGTCAGAAGACTTGGCTCTGATGCTTACACACACAGTGACTAAGTCATTTCAGTTCTCTAAGGCTTAGTTTCCTCATCTGTAAAATGGATGGGTTTGATTAGCTGATTCCCAAGGTCCTTTCTATCTCCAACTCCATGATCCTTTGGTATTTGAAAGCATATCATGGTAACTCCCAGATCAATTATCATTCTATACCAATGACTGCCAGATCTGTATTTGTATTTCTGTTTTCTAGTTTCCCTGCTTTAGAATCTCTCCTAAACTCTAAACCCACACTATAAGCTTTCTACTGGTAACTTCAGATTGGATCTCCCATAAATATCTCAAACTCAGCATATCAAAGATGAAATCCCTTTCCTTTCCCACTCCCAATCATCACCTAATTTTCCTTTTTCTGTTGAGTGTAAGATAACCTTTCTAAGCATGTGGGTTTATAACTTAAGAGGCATTCTCTATTCCTCATTCTCCTTCAACCTTATTTATCTAATCAGTTTCTAAATCTGATGATTATAGTTCTATATAATCTCTGATATCTTTTCCTTATGATTCTACAACCATCAGTCTAGTTCAGACATTTATCACTCCTTTCCTGGACAACTGTAGTAGCCACCTAGTCTGCCTCAGTGGCTTAAGACTCTCCCTCTTCAATCCACCCTACTCATAGCTACCAAACTGATTATCTTTAAGTATAGGTCTGTTCCTTTCCTTTTCTTTCTCAATATATTGAAAAGATTTCCCATTGCCTTGATAATTAAATATTCTTTTACATTTAATGCCTTTTTCATAACCCAGTTCCACTTATTATTTTTATAAATACAACTATAATGGCCTTTCTGCTATTCCTTACACACGGGATATATGGTGTGTTCATGAACCTCTGGTGTGAAGGCTCACCAACTCCTCAGGGCTGCCCATCCACCTTTGGAATTTTAACTTTCACCCAACTCTCGCATGTGGCTTCAGGAAATTTACAGTGGTAGCATCCCAGTAAAATGATTTTTGCTGATGGGTTAAATCAGGCTGAGTATAACTGATAGGCTTTAAATCCATTGGTAAGTTAGTGAGATGATAATTGGTAAGTTAGTGGGATGAAAAGCCCGTTTTCCTGACTTTTGTATTGCCACTGGACTTAAATGACTAGAAGAGAGAGAGGCTGATGATTTTGCATAACTAACTCATTTAAAACTAATTCAAATATATATACTGTATATGTGAAGGAATTGATATTTGGAAGGTTTAATTGGCATCCACTCAGGCAAAATGTGTGCTATGAGACACTTGGCAAGTTTTATGGGATTCTGAGGATGATTATTACAGGACATGGACAAGCTGCAAGGGCATGGATAGATGAATGAGTTTCTGCATCTTTGGAGAAAATACTAAAATCAGTGAGATCAGAGATCTATCGATTAGGGATGTGAATGACGAAAAAAGGAAGGAGAAAATACATATTATCAGAACATATGATAAGCAGATTAAAATTTTAAAGCAATACTTTTGGAACAAGTCTACCTTACTACACCAAGCAATTTTAAAGCCTGATAATAGACATACATTACAGAGCTTGTCAAAAGTATCTGAAAGGGGCTTTCTCCTAATTAGATTCTATAAAATATTTAGGACCAAAGAATGAATCAGCAGGTGTCAAACTGATAACATATACATGAATGCAATAAACATTATATCTATAGAAAAATATTGCACAAATGGAAGAGTTTTATATATGTATTTCAAAAATGAAGGAAGTTTTGATAATGAGACTAGACTTGGTTATAACCATTAGAAGTTATAGAAAAGTTAGTCTTTGGGAACATAAACTCGTTCATTAATGAAAATTATGCAATGAAATGGTAGAAAATGTATACAATGTTACTATTAGTTGCAAAAAATTCATATCTGCTGAATACCTAGAGAGGTAGCAAGAGATATATACCAGAAATTTTTTGTCCTATATAAATTATAAATTATAATTTATAAATTATAAATGAACAGATACCAAATTTCCATATCATATTTGAAATATTTTTGATAATTTGGATAAGCTGTACCTGGAACTAGAGTATTATCTTATAGAACCCCTGCCTACTCCCATACCTTAAGCATAATATTGAAATATGAAAATATAAGAATGCTTTTTTAGCTTTCATGTGAAAGGAAAAGCTTAATTCTCTCATTGCTTTTAGGGTTAGAGGCAAACAGTAGTGGCAAAAGTAATTTAGACACAGAAGAGTTGAAAGGGACTGGGTTCATGAAATTTCTACATTAATTAAAATGTGAAAAAGCAGCAGTACTATGAAAACACTTAAATATGATTCAATTCACAAAATATCCCACTATGACCATAAGGAACTTTCAAAAACTGAGTGTCTAACACTGTTTTTGAAGATCTTCCTGACTCCAGGCCTAAAATTTTATCCACTGTGGTTCCTTGCTGACTCAAAAGACTACTTGTTTCATGGTTTGGAATGGGAAATAGCCAAAAATATTTGATGCAGGGGAAAGATCATTGTCTTTGATTCAGTGGACATAGTTCTCTGCAACTTACTACTTATTTGAACTTAGACAAGTCATCTCAATTTTCTTAGCCTCAGTCCCTCATCTTTAGAATGAGAACATTGATCTAGATGACATCCAAAGCCATTTCTACATCTATGATCTAAAAGTAGAAAGGGGTTAAATGAACCTTTTGTCATTAAGGTCCATTGGTGATTCTAGGGTACTATGCTTATCCATTGAAATAGTTACTTATTTGTCCCACTCAGATAAGATTTTGTTGGATTGAGCCATCTTAGCCTTAGCATCTAGAACTTGTCCTAAAAGAATAGAGGACACCATACTCATTTCCAAAGACATTTCTTCATTAAAGAGTTCATAAAAATATAATTCATGAAACTCAGGATAAGTTATAAGAAAATACAACATAACTCAATAGTTTTTTTAAGTTTTAATAGAGTAAAGCTACACTAAGACTTTTGGGGAACTTTATGTTCAGAGGTAGAAAGGACTTTAGAGGCCATCTAGTGAGCATAACCTATAGCTTAGCCATATATCCTATTTCAATTATTTTGTTGGTGTTTATCCTCCTGGGGGGAGATTGTGTAATTACCCTAAACGTCCAAAATCCAAGATCTTTTAAAAGCAGCTTTAGGAAAAAATAATTGACAATACTGTGGACCAGGAAACCAGATCTTCTGGAGAGGATACTGTAAGGATGCCTGCAGAAATCAAACACTGTATTATGAGATTTGGAGTGAACCTTTGAATATAATGAGTTGAACTGGGGCGGGGCAGGGTTGATCCCTTCATTTATCCTGATTATAAACACATGCCAAAAAGAGGAATGTTTCCTAATTGCTCTTTGTCAATGAGCCTACCAATCATTTTTTCTGTCCTCTTTCTTTCAATTATGCAAATTGTAGTAACTCTCTCCATGAAATGTAAAATATCTTTTATGCTTTTATGCAACCTGGTGAGAAAATCCTAAGTGTATAGACTCCATATGTAGAATGATTCATTGGAGAGACTAACATGTTAATCTCCTGGAGAACCAAGAATTGAGAGACTTAAAATGCTGGTTTCCCAAAGAATCAGAGGGGAGATTGTGTGAATTAAAAATCTGGGGGACCTCGAACCCAGGCTGATCCAGAAAGGACTCACCATGGCCTTCAGAGTCACATATCTGATGGCTTGATATGATGGCACCATGGAGGTCACGACATATTCCCTATTTACAGGTATGACTCCATCAAGAACTCATAGAAGAATTAAAGGAAGAGATGAGAATAATAGAGGAAATTTGAGAGGAGAAATATGAAAGGAAAATTAATAACTTGATGAAAGAGGCACAAAATACTGAAAAAATAACCCCTTAAAAACAGAATTTTCCTAATGGTAAAAAGAGGTACAAAAGTTGGCTGAAGAAAATAATTTCTTAAAAATAAGAATTGTCTAACTACAATTTAATGACTCCAAGAGACATCAAAAAACAATAAAATAAAGTCAAAAGAATGAAAGGATAGGAAATGTGAAATGTTGGTGGGGTGAACTTCCCTAGGAAATATGAGAACTAATAATGGATGCATTATTAGATTAGCTAAAAGTTAAGTTTTAAAAAAGAGTCTAGGCATCACATACTTCATTTTTAGGATATTTTAAGAAATTGCATGTGAAAACTGCCCTGATAGTTAAATCTAGAAGGCAAAAATAAATTTAAAGAATGAATCAATTGCCTTCTGAAAGAGAACTCAGAATGAAAACTCCATGGAATATGATAGCCAAACTCCAGAGATCCCATGACAAGGAGAGGATATTGAAAGCAGTCAAAAAGAAACCATTCACATACTGCAGAGTCATGGTCAACATCATAGAAGAGTTAGCAGCTTCCATTTTAAAAGGCATAGAAGGCTTGGATGATAATATTCCAGAAGACAAATAAAATAGAATTGCAACCAAGAATAACTCATTCTGAAAAACTGAGTGTAATCCTTCAAGAGAAAATGAATATTTAATGAATAGAAGGTTTCAAATATTCTTGATAAATGATCAAAGCTAAATAGAAAATTTGACATTCAAACCTGAAGGCTTAAGAAAAGGACAAAAAACCATGAAGGAGAAATCTGAAAGGACTCAATGAAATTAAACTGATAGTATTCCTATGTGGGAAGATGATACATGTAAAACATAAGAATTTCATCATTTTTAAAGCAGTTAAAAGCAGTCTATATAGACAGAGCATATGGGTATGAGTCAATTTTCTTGGGATAATCTCAAAAATAAAAGAAGAAATGAGAAAGAGGATTGCACTGGGCAAATGGGGAAGGGAAAGGTTGAATGGGCAAAATTACCTGACATAAAATAAATGGACACAAAACTACTAATATAATCTATATCAGATTATTTACTGATTGTAAAGGGAAGGAGGCAAGAGAGAGAATCTGAATTATAAAATGTCAGAAAAAATGATCAAAAATGGTTTTTACATGTAACTTTAGGAAATTGAGTTAATGATAGTAAAAACAATAAAAGAAATGCAGAAGAGAAAGGTTTTGCAATGCAAGGCTAAATAGTGGTAGTGGGCAATGCTTGAACCTTACTCTCATTTGAATTGGTTGAAAGAGGTAAAATATATATACACACACAATTGGATACAGAAAGCTATCTTACTGGGCAAGGAAATAGGAGAAGTGAATAAGAAAAAGGGGGCAAGTGATAAAAAAGCTGGATTAAAGGAGTCAAGAGTTAGAAATAAAACAGACTTTTGAAGAGGGACAGGATAAAAAGAAAAAAAGGATAAATGGAAGAAAACAGGATGGAGGGAAATACATAGTTAATAACTATAACTATGAATGTAAATGACCTCACCAATAAAATGGAATTAGATAACTGAATGGAATAGAAACCAGAATCTAAAAACATGTTGTTTACAAGAGATATACAAAATGGAAATATACTTTCAGATTGCTCTTCAGAATTGTTGTATCAACTCTCAGCTCCACCAGCAGTGCAGTAGTGCCCTGATTTTTCCACGTTTCCTTCAACATTTATCATTCTCCTTTTCTGTCATGTTAGCTAGTCTGATGAGTGTGAGGTGATACTTCAGAGTTGTTTTAATTCATATTCCTCTAATTAACAGTGATGTGGAGACAGTTTTCACATGAAGAAATCAAAACTATCAATGTTCACATGAAAAGGTGTTCTAAATCCCTCTTGATTAGAGAAATGCAAATAAAAACAATCTGAGGTACCACCTCACACCTAGCAGATTGGCCAATATGGCAGCAAAGTGATAAATATTGGAGGGCATTTGGCAAAATAGGGATACTAATACACTGCTGGAGGAGTTGTGAATTGGTCCAACCATTCTGGAAAACAATTTGGACTTATGCTCAAAGGGCTGTAAAAGAATGCTTGCCTTTTGATCCAGCCATACCACTGCTGGGTGTGTATCTCAAAGAGACAATAAAGAAAAATACTTGTACAAAAATATTTATAGCCACACTCTTTGTGGTGGTAAAAAAAAATAGAAAATGAGGGGATGTCCATCTGTTGGAGAATGAATGAACAAACTGTGATATCTGATGGAGACAGAATACTATTGTGCTGAAAGGAATGATTAACTGAAGTATTTCTATGTGAACTGGAAAAACCTCTGGGAACTGATATAGAGTGAAAGGAGCAAAACCAGAAGAACATTGTACATAGAGATGGATACACTGTGATAAAATCGAATGTAACATACTTTTCTATTAGCAGCAATGCAATGATCCAGGATAATGCAGAGGAATTTATGAGAAAGAACACTATCCATATCCAAAGAAAGATTTGTGGGAGCAGAAATGCAGAAGAAAAACATATGATCCCTCATGTGGTTAAACAGGGATATGATTGGGGTTTTGGCATTAAAAGATCACTTCATTACAAATATAAATATCATAGAAATAGGTTTTGAACAATGATATACATATACTCCAGTGAAATTGCTTGTCATCTCAGGTAAGGAAGAGGGAAGATGGGTGGGAAAAATCATAAATCATGTAACCATGGGAAAATATTCTAAATAAAAACAATTAATTAATTATTTTTAAAATGAGATAAGCAGGAAACTACATTTTACTAAAAGGTATCATTGACAATGAAATAATTTGCATTTTTATAGTGAGTTCTCTGATAAAGATCTCTTTATAAAATATATATGGAACTTTTTTCAAATAGTCAATATTATAAAAAAAATAAGAGCTGCTCTCTGATTGATAAATCACCAAGTTATAGGAAAAAAACTTTTCAGAATAAGAAATAAAATATTTCTATAGTTCTAAGAAAAAAATGCTCTAAAGCAGTAATGGGCAAACTACAACCCACAGGCCACATGTGGTCCCCTGAAATATTCTATCCATCTGCCTGACATTATTCCTAATCTGATGAATACAATGAGTAGGATACAATACAATGAAATTTTGAAAGAGTTGCCTTAGAAACAGACTGACAACAGATGAGCATTTCCTTTCCTTTGGCCCCCTTTTTAAAAAGTTTGCCCATCATTGCTCTAAAGCATTTTCGAGACTACAGAAATGCAAATTAAAACAACTCTGAGGTATCACCTGACATCTATCAGAAATGACAAATACTGGAAGGGATGAGGAAAAATGGGGACACTGATAAATTATTGGTGGAGTTGTGAATTGTTTTAACCTTTCTGGAGAATAATTTATACCTATGTCCAAAGGGCTATAAAACTGTTTATAACCTGTCACCATGACTACTTCTGTACCCCAAAGAAATCAAATAGAAAGGAAAAGTACCCATATGTACAAAAATATTTCTAGCAACTCTTTTTGTTGAGGCAAAGAATCAGAAATTGAGGGGATGCACATCAATTGAGGAATGTCTAAACAAGTTCTAGTATATAATTATGATGAAATATTATCATGATATAAGAAATAACATAGGGAAAAATAAATTATGATGGGAAGGGTTGCAGAAAAAAATGTGAAGACCTATATGAACTGATGCAAAGTAAAGTGAACAAAACCAAGAGATCATTGTATACAGAGTAACAACAATTTTGTAACAATGGACAATAGTGTAGGACTTTACTCTCATTAATACAATGATCTGAGACAATTTCAAAGGTCATATCATGAGAAATGCTATCTCCACAAAAAGAAATGATGATCTCATGAGTGCAAATTGAAGTACAATTTTCTTACTTTATTTTTCTTTTTGCAATATGACTAATAGGGACATATATTTTTCATGATTTCATATGTATAAGTAAAATCATTTTATTTACTCAGTAGGTAGGGTAAAGTCGGAAAGATAGGAGAGAATTTGAAACTAAATTTTTTTAAAGAATGTAAACAAATAAATAAATAAGTGAAATTATTTTATTATATATTATATATAA
>NC_058133.1:382060675-382077472 GCF_016433145.1 Gracilinanus agilis
TCAGTAAACAGAATGGATGCAATGAGAGGCAAAAGTTCATTTTACACTTTTCATGTTTCTCCTTCCTTTTTTTCAGTCATATATTTATATATATATCTTCATTTATATATATATATATACCTTCATTTATATATATATATATATATATATACTTTCATTTATATATATATATACCTTCATTTATATATATACCTTCATTTATATATATACCTTCATTTAAGAGGAGAAAAATTGCAGTGCCTTTATGTTAGTTTCAGAATTCTCCCTCTTTTCTTCAGATTTGCATTAGCAATGCTCTACCATCACTTTGATGACAGAAAAAAATGAAGGGGAGGAAAATGTCTGTTGAACATTTGAATATAGAAAGGCTGCTGCGTACTCAGTGAAAAGGTGTGCTGTTAAATATTTAACGACAGACTTTCTAGGGAAAGAATTAAGTACTCACAGAATCTTTTTAAATTTAATCTACCTAAAAATTGGGACACCACTACACTGCTGGTGGAATTGTTAATTGATCCAGCCATTCTGGAAGGCAATTTGGAATCATGCCCAAAGGGGTTTAAAAGACTGCCTGCCCTTTGAATCAGTCATACCACTGCTGGGTTTATACCTCAAAGAGATCATAAGGAAAAATACTTGTACAAAAATGTTCATAGCCACACTCTTTGTAAAGGCAAAAAACTGGAAAATGAGGGGGTGTCCATTGACTGGGGAATGGCTGAACAAATTGTGGTATCTGTTGGTGATGGAATATTATCATGCTCAAAGGAAGAAGGAACTGGAGGAATTCTATGTGATTTGGAAAGACCTCCAAGAGCTGATGCTGAGTGAAAGGAGCAGATCCAGGAGAATATTGTACACTGTGGCACAATCAAATGTAATGGACTTCTATACTAGTAGCAATGCAATGATCCAGGACAATCCTGAGGAATTCATGAGAAAGAACCACATCCAGACATCCAGAGAAAGAACTGTGGGAATAGAAATGCAGAAGAAAAACATATGATTGATCATAATTTTTGATGGGTATATGATTTGATTGGGGATGTGGATTTTGAATGATCACTCTAATGCAAATATTAATGATATGGAAATAGGTTGTGAAAAATGATACTAATAAAACCTAGTGGAATTGCTCATTGGTTCTGGGAGGGGGAAGACAGGGTGGGAGGGAAAGATCATAAATCATGTAAGCATGGGAAAATATTTTAAATTAATTAATCAATAAAAATTTAAAAAAATTAATCTGCCTCAGCAAAGGCAAGATGGTGGCTTAATAGCAGGAGCATTCTGAATCTCCTTCCAACTGATAGTTACAACGTTTCTCAAAAGAACAGAAATCAAAATCAGATGAGTAAAGGAGCTCTCCTATTGGACACAGAATTAAGGGTAGGCAGTAAGTAAAGATTCCCATGCTATAAGGGGGCAAAACTGCACTAATCAAAATGCAAGCTGATCACCCCTTCCCCCACACCACCTTCCTTACCAGAGTTAGAGCGAGGGTCAAGACAATCTCTAAATTCTTGAGGGCTGGCTGAAAGCACCATAGACTTACCCATGAGGGCAGTGCAAGGCCTTGACAACGAGACTGGAGGCTAAAGATCATGGAGCTTGGGTGGCAAAATGGGGCATATGGGCAGAAATAAGGCTGGACATATTAGAGGCAGCAGGGGCTAGAAATATAGCTTCAGGGCAAAATGCTTTAAAGAATGCTACACAAAGAATATCATAGATCTACCTGCCCTCACTCAGACTTCTGACAGAGAAGGGAAGGTACTATAAAGGCAAAAACCAAGACAGAAACTAAGAAAGCAATAACCACCAACATTCAGGAACCCCCATCCACAAGTGGCAAAAGGAGTAAAAGCAAATAAAAAGCTCTTGACCCTGGATAATTACTATGGAGAAAAAGAGCAAACTCCAGAAGAAAAAGCAGAGAGGAAAAAGCAAGCAAACATATCCAAACTTTCCCCAAAAAATGAAAATTGGTCACAAGCTCTTAAGGAACTCAAAAAGGAGTTCAAGAAAAAGTAAGAAAGATGGAAGAAAAATGGGAAGAAAAGTGGGAAAAAGAAATAAAGGTAATACAAAAAGAAAGTAACAGATTAAAAGAAAAAATGGAAAAAGAGGCACAGAAATTAAATGAAGAAATAATCAAATTCAAGATCAGAATTGACCTGTTAGAAGCCATGAAAAGCTGGATACACCAAAATAAAAAGGGAAATCAAAAGATTATAGCTGAAAATCAGTCTTTAAAAACTAGAATTGGTCAAGTAGAAGCTAATGATTTCACCAGACAGCAATAATTAATGAAGAAAAATAAAAGGATGAGAAAATAGAAGCAAACATGAAATATCTCATTGAAAAGATCATTGACATGGAAAACAAATCCAGGAGAGATAATCTGAGAATTCCTAGCTGAAATATTGCAAGTGGCCAGAAAGAGACAATTCATATGTCAAGGACTCCCAGTCAGGATCTGGTAGCTTCTATACTAAAGGACTGCAGAGCTTGGAATATGATATTCAGGAAGGCAAGAGAATTGGGTCTATAACCAAAGATCACCTACCCATCAAAACTGATCCTATATTTTCAGGGAAAAGTATGGGAATTAAATAAAATAGAAAAATTCCAAGCATGCCTAAAAAAAAGACAAGAACTAAACAGAAAATTTGATGTCCAAATACAAAATTCAAGAGAACCATAAAAAGATCAACAAGAAAGGGGGGGGGAAGATTTTAAAGGCTTCAATAAGATTAAATTGATTATATTCCTATATGGAAAAGTGATATCTGTAACTCTTAAAATTATTTTCATTATCACAGTCTAGAGAAGAAATATTCATAGGCAGAAGTTGTGATATTAAGCTGTTTAAGATGATATTTAAAAAAAATTGGGGAGGTACAAAAAAGAGGATGTTATTAAGAGAAACTCAAAGGAAGAAGTAAAATAAGACAAATTATACCACATAAAGAGGAGTATGGAGGAGGACAGGGCAAGAATGCTATTATAATAAAGGGAGGAATAGAGTGGTAATAGGTAATACTTAAACCTTACTCTCAGTGCAATCAGTTCTGAGAGGGATGAACAGCCAGATCTATTGGGGTATGGAATTTTGTCTTACCCTATAGAGAAGTTGAAAGGGATTAAGGAACTAGGGGAGGGTGGAGTATTAAAAGGAAGGAAAAGATTGGGGGAGGAAGGAATTAATAGATCTTAAAGAGAAATAAGAGGGGAAAAAGAAGGAAGGGGGTGGGAAGGAAAGTAAAATAAGGGTGGGGAAAAGGGAAACTGATTAAAAGAAAAAAAAATAGTGTGGAAAGAAATAGTGAAAGAAGAAAGGGGAAGACTAAAAAAGGAAATCAAAATGATTTGGATTATACAGATGGTAATCATAACTCTGAATGTGAATGGGATGAACTCACCCATAAAACATCAGAAGATAGCAGAGTGATTTAAAAACAAAACCCTATCATATGTTGTCTACAAGAATAAAACCTGAGGCAGGTTGACACACACAGGGTAAAGGGCAGAGGCTGGAACAGAAATTATTGGACATCGACTGAGAAAAAGAAGGCAGGAGTTGAAATCGTGATATCTGACAAAGCAAAAAATAAAAATAGATCTGATTAAAAGAGAAAAGGAAGGTAATTATATCTTGATAAAAGGCAGTTTAGAAAATGAAGATATATTAATACTCAACAGGTGTGCACCAAATGGTATATCAGCCAGATTTTTAAAAGAGAAACTATTGGAGTTTAAGGAGGAAATATATGGTAAAAATATACAAGTGGTTCTAAGGCTGAAGAGTGGTAAGGGCTAGGCAATGGGGGTTTAGTGACTTGCCCAGGGTCACACAGCTAGGAAGTGTCTGAGGCCAGATTTGAACCTAGGACCTCCTGTTTCTAGGACTGGCTCTCAATCCACTGAGCTACCCAGCTGCCCCCAGAAAATATCATTTTTAATGGGGATAAGTTAGATGCCTTCCCTATAAGATCAGGAGTGAAGCAGGGATGCCTATTATCACTACTACTATTTAATATTGTATTAGAAATGTGAGCAGTTGTAATTAGAGAAGAAAAAGAAATTGAAGTGATCAAGTAGGCAATGAGGAAACTAAACTATCGCTCTGAAGATGACATGGTATACCTAGAGAATCCAAGAAAATCAACTAAAAAGCTAGTAGAAATAATCAGTAAGTTTAACAAAGTTGCAGGGTACAAAATAAACACACATAAATCATTATCATTTCTATATGTTTGCAACAAAACCCAGCAGCAAGAGTTAGAAAGAGATACTCCATTTAAAGTCACTCTCATCTATTTAAAATATCTGGGAATCTAAACTCCAACCACAAATTCAGGAATTACATGAACATAACTACAAATCACTCTTCACACAAATAAAACAAGATATAAATAATTGGGAAAACATCAATTGCTCAAGGGTTGGATGAGCTAATATAATAAAAATGACTATCCTACCTAAATTAATTTACTTATTCAGTGGTAAAACTATCAAACTACCGAAACATGTTTTATATAGAATTAGAAAAAAATGTTAAAAAGTTCACCTGGAAGAAGAAAAGATCAAGAATATCAAAGGAATTAATGAAAAAATATGAAGGAGGGAGTCTAGCATTACCAGATCACAAACTATATGATAAAGCAGTAGCTATCAAAACTATATATACTGGAGGGCAGCTGGGTGGCTCAGTGGATTGAGAGTCAGGCTCAGAGATGGGAGTTCCTGGGTTCAAATCTGGCCTCAGACATTTCCTAACTATGTGACCTTAGGCAAGTTACTTAACCCCCATTGCCTAACCCTTACCACTCTTCAGCCTTAGAACCAAACTAACATAACTTATTGGTTCTAAGACAGAAGATAAGGGTTTAAAAACAAAAAAACTATATGTACTGGCTTAGAGATAGAAGGTGTAACATGGAGATGGCAGGGTGGAATTCCTACAAGATACAGGGTCAAGCCACAACTCATAATTCCAGGGGACTCTCCCTAGAGAACTCTGGGTGAGGGGGCAGTTGAGAGCAGTTAGAGGCAGTTGGTTCTTGGGGTTGGAAGTGAGCAGATCACCCTGCTTGCTGTTCCCAGTTCTTGATTGCTTTGGAGGCCTTGTGGCAAAAGCCGTTTTGGCTCTTCTCTAATGCTAGCCTGTTTAGCTGAATTAGACTTTTCCAGCAATAGCACTATTGTTACCATTTAGTGATTTAGATATTAGAAGTGATTAATTATAGGCTTTGAGGGCAAGCTAGTTATAAAGACTGCTTCTCCCTCCTGTGGGGAGGGGCTGTTTCTACCTAACAGTTCAGGGCTTCCCAGATCTTATCCTAATCCTTGACAAAACTTCCCTTCCTTCCCTTCCTCATTTATCAGTAAACCTTCTTCTTTTGGAAGCAGTGCCTGTCTATTATTTTGGGAATACTCACATCCATCTTCAGCTAAGTATCCTTCAGCTGTCTCGCCCATACAAGTCAGATTCATCTGTCCCTGATAACTACAAGACATCAAGCTTCTCCTGTTATCCCTTAGTCAAACCTATGGGGAAAATAAGTTGAGAAAGTCAACATCATTAGAGATTTGCCTTGCCTAGTCTTGCCAGAAGAGTTCAGATCAAACCTCCATTTCCAACTGATTTCTAACTGCTTGTTGGGAGGGGGGAGAAAGGAGCACTGAGCCAGTTTATGCCCCTCCCTCTTCACTTAAGCCTGTCAATGAGGAAGGAGTGAGTCTAGCAAGTTTTCTGGCTATGATTTCTGGCCATCCCTCCAGCTTCTCAAAACACTGTTTGATACAAATATGACAAAGGGTGGATCAGTAGAATAGACTTGGGATAAATTACAATAAACCCACTTTTTGGCAAAAACTATTGGGAGAATTGGAAAACAGTATGGGAGAAATTAGGTTTGATCACCATCTTATACCCTATACCAAGATTAACTCAAAGTGAGTAAGTGATTTAAAAGGATTTAAATGATTTTAAAAATCATAAACAAATTAGGTGAATATAGAATAGCATAGCTGTCAGATCTATGGGAAAGGAATGGATTTAGACCAACTAGGAGATAGAAAACACTACAAAATATAAAATTAATAATTTTGATTTTATTAAATTAAAAAGTTTCTGTACAAACAAAACCAATGCTACCAAAATTAGGAGGGAAGCAACAAATTGGGGGAAAAGTTTTTATAACAAAAACTTCTGACAAAGGTCTAATTCAATTTTATAAGGAGCTAAGTCAATTGTACAGAAAATCAAGTTATTCCTCAATTGACAAATAGTCAAGGGACACAAATAGGCAGTTTTCAGATAAATCAGAACTATCAATAAGCACATCTAAAAGTGTTCTAAATCTCTCATAATTCGAGAAATGCAACTCAAAACAATGCTGAGGTACCATCTACCACCTAGTAGATCGGTCAATATGACAATAAAGGAAAATAATAAATATTGGAGGGGTTGTGGCAAAATTGGGATACTAATGCATTGCTGGTGGAGTTGTTAATTAATCTAGCCATTCTGGAAGGCAATATGGAATTATGCACAAAGGGCTTTAAAAGAATACATACCCTTTGATCAAAGCAATATAACTACTAGGTTGTATTCCAAAGAGATAATAAGGAAAAATACTTATACAAAAATGTTAATAACTGCACTCTTTGTGGTGACAAAAAACGGGAAAATGAAGAGTTGCCCCTAGATTGGAGAATGGCTGAACAAATTGTGGTATATTATGATGGAATACTATTGTGCTATAAGGATTGATGATCAGTAAGATTTATATATGAATTGAGAGAACCTCAATGAACTGATGCTGAGTGAAATGAGCAGAACCAGGAGAACATTGTACATGGAAAGTAAAACACTGTGGATCAATCCTATGTAATGGACTTTGTTACTAGTAGCAATGCAACAAGTCAGGACACACTTGAAGGACTTATGTGAAAGAATGCTGTCCACATTGAGAAAAGGAACTATGGAAGTAAAACTGAAAAAGGAAAATATATGACATCATTTATCACACACACACACACACACACATATATGGGAATGTGATTTGGGGTTTAGGCTTTTAAAAAATTGCTCAATAGCAAAAATGAATAATATGGATATAGGTATCAAGTGATAACATTTGTACAACACAGTGAAATTGCTTGTTGGCTCTGGAAGGGGGAGGGAAAAGGGGAGAAAATGAAAATGAGTCATGTAAACATGAGCAAATATTTTAAAATTAAAATTAAAATAAATACATAAATTTTATCTGCCTTGTTTTTTCTCCATCACTTTCTTAAGCTTAGACTGCCAATAAATCAATAACGTAAGCCCTGATTTGTAGCACATTCTGATTCCCAAGGTGTCAATGTTCACATTGAACATTTAATAATTAGCTCTCTCAAACCAATGTCAGATTATTCCAAGTCTACTCCTTACTCAGGGTTATCTTAAAATACCAACACACCATGTAAACTACTGGAAAAGTCAGATGAACTATTATTAACAATTAAAACTTGAAAGAAAATTAATTGATATGAAGTTTTCAAATAACAGTTTAAATCTAGATGTAAAAATGATTAATCAAATTTAGAAAACTAAGGCCATTTGAAGGAAGATTGCTTTTCTCTCATTCTCTTCTTTTCAAAAACCCTTGACAATATTTTTATATATTCTTTTTCCATTTCTCTAAAAGATGACCCATCTATTTAATAAAACTAGCCTTTTCACATTTGTGTTTGATTATATTTCATCCTGTCTTCACCTAAACACTGTGCCCTCAGTCAAAATTTTTTGTCTTGAGCCTTCAATATCACTATATTTACTGATCCTATATGGCTTTCAAACATGCCCAATCCTCTCATCATTTATTCATTAAATAATTTTCAGTTTATTTAATTTATTAAATGCCTACTATAAACCTGATACTGTTCTGTCATCCTCTTAGGCTATTTTTCTAAATCTGTCTTCCTATTCTTAGCCAAATATTTTTAAAAAGCTGTCTACACTAACTGCTTCTGTTTTCTCTCATTTATTCTTGAGCTATTTCTTACAATCTCATCACTTAACTGAAACCTTATCTCTCCAAGGTCATCAGTGATGTCTTAAATGTTAGATACAATTTTTTACTCCTAATCCTTCTCCATCTACATGCTACATTTGCCATTGTTGATTTTCTCCTGGATAATATATTTTTTTCTAAGTTTTTGTTACCTTACTTTTTTGGCTATTCTCAAATCTATCTGAGCACTTCTTAGTTTGTATTATTCCCTAAGCATCAATATTATGCCATCTTAATGTGAATCTTTCTAAGGTTCTCTTTTCCATTCTCTCTATATCTCTTTATCTACATCTGTCTATCTGCCTTAGTCTCTCTAAACTCCTCAATGCCTAGGTATATTTTACTTAATTATTACCTTTTTATGGATGACATATAGATACCTACATACATTTATGTCCATACAGCTTTATATCATGTCTAAAACCTTTTTGACATTTACTAGCTGTGAAATATTGAATAGTCCTTACCCTCAAAATGCTTACAATCTAATGTATGAAAACAACACAAGTAAGCTAGAAAGGGAGGAGGCCAGAGGTAGGAATACCAGTCAGGTTTCATGGAGTTCAAAACAAGTAAAGTGCAAGGAAGAAAATGAACAATTACTTGGAAAGTCCAGATCTCAGCCTTTCTATAAAGGAAAACTTTGGAAGGAATTTAGTACACTACTCTCTAGTCCTCCAATTAGAGGGGAAAGAAAGCTGAGAAAGATTAGAAAGGTTTGAGTATCATCCAAAGTTGAGGTAAACAGCAGGGTGGACAAGATTTTAGGTAATGAGATTTTCCTGAGTGGAGCTTCATTATCTTTGGAGTCCAAATCAAGCAGCAGTACATATTTGGGAAAATTTTTTAAATGTTCTCTTTATTATTCTGTTAATCAAGGTATTTTATGTTTTTGTAATTACTCATCTATTTTATTTAAATTATTTCTTTACTATATTGTGAGGCAAAATAGTTCATAATAACATTCTTTATTTCTTGATTTTTTAAATTCTCTTTTTCATTCATTTATATCAATAATTCACATTCCAAGGTCAAATATAGTTTTTGTATTCTCCCTTTGTTAGTTCCTCTCTATATATTTTGATATAACTTCCCCTCAAACCATGAATATTTTAATCATTATATTAAAATATCCAAATGCATCTGTGATGTTTTCAATTTGGTTATTCAATGCAGATCACACCCTTCCATGCCAGTCTTTTCTATATAACTCTTGTCTGTGGCCTCATAACTTTACCACAGTCGGGTCTTTCTTGGATTCTCTTTATACCATAATAGAAAATATAAGATTCCCAACTGTCACCCTGACTCATATTCTTTTTCTCTTATAAATTGTCTCATAGTATTATTTATTTCATCTCCTTTGCAATTCCTATTTTATTGTGTGACAGTTTGTTTACACTCACTGCAGTCCTCTTTTAAGTCGTCCTTTATCTCAGTTCTTCACAGGGTCAAAAAAATCACAGAACGTTAGAAAAACTGAAAAAGAATTAAGTTTAAGGGGGAAAAGGGCTTTTTGGTTGAATATATTAAAAGGTGGTTGCCAGGGGAAATTTCCGCAATTAAGGAATAACCCCAAGTCAAAATTAACTTTTATGGAAGTTTATTTACAATTGAGAAGAGAGAGAGGAAATAAGGAAATAAGAATCTAACATAGTATGTAAATTAGTATGATCCTCTAATTAATCCAGGTAGATCTAATTAACCCTTAGCTGAGAGTCAGAGGGCCAGAGGCCTGGAGGTAAATGAAGCAAAGCTTCATTCACAGAATCTCTATTAAAGGGAAGTTCCTTAAGAGAAGTTCAGGAAGATTCAGTCTTTAAACTCACCACATGGACTTCCAAAGAAGATATTGAAAGCAGTCTCACCAATGTCTCAGCGTTCCAGCTGGCACTCCTCCATGAATCAGGAAAGCTAGGAGACTCCTCCAGAAGACTTCCTTCTCCAGAAGACCTTCTCCTCCAGAAGACCTCCTTCTCCAGAAGCCTTCACCAGCCTTTCACCAGCCTTCCTCCACCAGACTGACTTTGTGGCTTTTATGGTGGTTTTCTGTCCCTGCCACTTTTCACAGGGGCCAATCACAGCTTCCAAATTGTCTTCCACTGTCCAGGGGATGGTCTTTGTGGGAACTAGTTTGCACCCTCTGGAGGTGTGAATGCTCATCAAAAAATTTCATACTTTCTGAGGGTATGAACAAGTTTCTGACAGTTTGAGTTAGAAAAAAAGAGTGGAACTCTCCAAGTATCTTGTTGGCTTCTCAACTAGCACTACATAGGGTGTGAATTCACTAAGTGGTTTTCAAGCATCTCCCACCTAGTTCAAGCTTGTGTGGATTCAAAGTTATTGCCAACCAATGTGTTAACTCCAACTAGGCAAAGAGAACAAAGGATTCCCTTTTCACAAGTGTGAACTCAAAGATAACCAAGAATTCCTTTTTACATAAGAAACTATCACTATTATCTTTACATGCTAATATTCACACATGTTAAAAAACTAAAATCTTGAAATTTAGAGAATCAGCAAACATTTATTGCTTATCTTGGCAATGAGCTAAGTATATTAAGGAAACAAAGAAAAGCTAAAAGTCTGGTCCCTGACCTCATGAAACTCATGAGATGTCATGCAAAAAAAATGAGTTTTATGTACATCATGTGTAGAGATGCTGATTGGTTAGTTGTTGTCCTTTGTACTAAAAAAGGTCCAAAATGACATCGGTGGTGATGTTTTTTGACTTGGACAGAAATTGCTTTAAATGAGACAGAGGAGTTGCACATAGTCCTCAGCCTTGCTTTCTTTTCCAGAGCCATTCAAGTCCCATGGCAAGTGTAAGAAATAAAATGAATATAAAAGGAGAGATTTAAAAATATTATGGTTTTAAAAGATTTATTGGTAACCATTAGAAAAATGAAGCCACTTGCCATGCTAGCTTAGGCTATTTGAAAGACCCGCTATTACCTGCCCCCACCATGCTGTTCCAGGAGGACAAAGAGGAAGTGCCACTCCTGGCACTTGATGTTTTCTTGCATACATCATTATGTAACTGTCTACATCATTATGTAAGGAAGGAAGCCAGTGAGTTCATGGGAAATGTAGTTCAAAGACCCTGAAATGTCCGCGGGAAGCCAGGGGACTCACAGGAAATTTAGTTCAGAGACCTCAAAATTTCAATAACACACAAAACAAATGTCAAGATGACTGGTGATGGCTCAGGATGAAGTAGATGACCTTGGCATCTTCAATGTCTGACAAAGCTCTGAGCACTCCATAGTGCTTGCTTCAGATACTTTCATGGCCATTGGAATAAGCTGTTCTTATGTACCCCTTCCTTGGGTGAGGGGTATCTTCATGTGCTTGGAGTAAACATCTCTTTAATTCACCAAGGAGTCTGAAGCTGGTTGATTACTCTAAATTTGTTTTATCCCACTTATAGAGACAGTTTGACAGAGTGTGTCTGTTGTGCATGCTATGGCTTCTTGAAGCCAGAAGTAAGAGTAGGGCAGCAGATAGACTCCAAAGGAGGAAGCAGCCCTGAAAAGGATTGAGCAAACCCTCACATCAGAGGTACTAGTCCTCCCTGAATATTCCACACATCACATGAATATGTGCTAATTCATGTAAAGTTATAAAGTAATCTGAGAGGGAAGGTACTAGAAGAGGTTGCAGAGGGAAAAGATAGAGAAATGCTTCCTTTAGAAGACAGGATTCGAGTTTATTACTACAGGAGGTTGACCATTACTTTTCAGGTTATTCCATTTTGCCAGACCTCTCCTATCACTAACTTCCCCTGCCTTGAGTTGGGGGCTATCTTTGTCCATTTGTTTCCTTGTCTCCATTCCAAGTGGGGCATTTCAAAGACAGGAATTATGAAAGCATTCTGGGCTATGGGGCTATGTGCTACTTCCCCAGAGGGGATAACATGATCAGTATATTGGCAAGGAGGAGACTGTGGCCAGGGCTGGTGACAGAAGAACCAGGGTGAGGGTATAATAAGATATGGGCTAGTATAAATGAAAGAGTTGGACTAGACTATTTCTAAGATTATTCCAGCTCTAAAATTTAACCCAAATGACTTTAAAATCAACTGCATCTGGAGTTAGAGTTAATGATGAAGGAGAAAGGATAGTGGAATAAGCAAAGCTCCCTATAGTTACTAAAGCAATATTAGTTTCCCTGGGGCCAATCTTAAATTGAAATTAGTTCAGTGGCAAAAATCCTGATATATTTTATCCCCCATTCATAAACTTCTTCCCCTGGTGCTCTTTTAAGGAGAGACAAAGCTTTTTGCTAAACTACTATAGATAAAAGTTTTAAAATGTGAATAACTGGGAAAGTTAACACACTAGTTTAAATGACTTTTATCAAGCAAAATTGACTTTTGCATGTGTGTGTTTTATTTTATTATTTTTTATCTCCAGCTTGTTCTCTTCACTTGTTTAACTGAGTTGTTTGTTATATTTAAATATTCAGTTAACTCTCCTTCCCCCATTAGAGAAGGCATCATTTGACAAAAAGATATATGTAAATATAAAACTATGTCTTATTTCTATTTATCAGTTCTTTCTTTGGATGTGGGAATATACAAGTCATTCTATAAATAATATTTGGGTGGTTGTGTATAATGTTCTCTTAGTTCTGCTTATTTTATTTTTCATAATTTCTTGTAGATCTTTCCATTTTTTCAAAATTAACCTCTTCATTGTTTATTTTGGCCAAGGAGTATTCCATCATAACTATATTCCACAGAATTTTCATCTATTCCTCAACTGATGGGCATTCCTTCAGTTTCCAGTTCTTTGTAACCACAAAGAGAGTTGCTGTATATATTTTGGAACAAAAAGATTCATTCCATTTTTCTTGATCATGTTTTCCTTAATTGACTTTTTGAGAATTTTTGGACTTCCCTGTTTTAATAGAAAGATTTGCTTAAAAATCAGAAATGGGCATATTGAGGAGTTCCAGGTTAAGATAGTGGCAGAGTAAAAATCAGCTGCTTAATCTCTCCTAACCGAAGCATATAGGAGTCCTCAAGGGGACATAAAAACAAATCCATATGAACAAAGGGACCCAACAACAGGGCTCAGCATTGAAGGAACATGGAATCAGGGCATTTCCACACTATAAAGGGGTGAAACAGCTCTTGCTGAGCAACCCCCTACCCCCCCCACACACACACTACCTACAGATCCAAGGCCAGTGCACAAGATTTAAAGCTAGGTTTGGGGCACCCATTAAGTCATTGGCAGCTCCAGGGCCTGTTCCTGAGAGCAGCAAGACTTAGGACCCCAAGAGGCTAAAGAACACAGACTTTGAACACAGACTGGGAGCACAGGCACAGGTAAAGGCATTGCCCTAGGTGTGGACAAGGATCTTGAGCGCAGGCTTGGACCTCTAGCCGGGAACCTGTGCAGACGGAAACACGGCTGTGGAAGCAACGCCCTGAGACTATTGAAGGAGCCTTAGGCAGAGGGGCAGACTGGGGATGACCAGGAGGCTCGTCCCCAAGAACAATGAGACCTGAGACCTCAGGAGCCTAGAGAGCGCAGACAGACCCTGAGTGTGAGGATAAAACAGAGAAGGCTCAGGGCTAACAACAATGGCAAGCCAAAATCAAGAACCCCAGAAGAGAAAAATCATCAAGAAGAAATCTGTAACACCTGAAAACTTTTACACAGAGAAAATCCAGACAACAGAGCAAACAGCAGAGGAAAACAAACAAGTAATCATATCCAAATCTACCCAAAATAATGAAAACTGGTCACAAGCTATTGAAGAGTTCAAATCAGAGATGATAAGAAAAATGGAAGAGATCTGGCAAGAAAATAACAATTTAAAAGGCAGAATTTTGCAATTGGAAAGTGAGGCTCAGAAATCAAATGAACTGATAAGCAAATTGAACACCAAAAATGACCAGATTGAAAAGGAAAACCAGTACCTAAAGACTAGAATTGCGCAATTAGAAGCTAATGATCTATCAAGACAGCAAGAACAAATAAAACAAAGTCAAAAGATTGATAAAATAGAAGGAAACATGAAATATCTCACTGAGAAAGTGAGAGACCAAGAAAACGGGTCTAGAAGAGACAATCTGAGAATCATTGGTCTTCCTGAAAAAGCAGAAATTAATAGAAATTTGGACTCTATACTAAAAGAAATTATTCAGCAAAATTGCCTGAAGTTCTACAACAAGAGGGCAATATAGATATTGAAAGGACCCATAGATCACCCTCTACACTAGACCCAGAAAAGAAAACCCCCAGGAATATAATAGCCAAATTCAAGAGCTTCCATGTAAAAGAAAAAAATTTTACAAGAAGCCAGAAAGAGACAATTCAGATATTAAGGAGCACCAAGCAGGATCACACAGGATCTGGCAGCCTCCACGCTAAAAGACTGAAAGGCTTGGAATATGATATTCAGAAAGGCAAGAGAACTGGGTCTTCAACCACGGATCAACTACCCATCAAAACTGACTATATACTTCCAGGGGAAAGTATGGGCATTCAACAAGATAGAAAATTTCCAAGTATTTGCACAGAAAAGCCCAGGACTAATTGGAAACTTTGATATCCAACCACAAAAATCAAGAGAAACATGAAAAGTTAAATAAGAAACAAAGGGGAAAGAAAGAAAACTCATATTTCTGAAATTTGCCTCTGTAAGGGCTTCAATAAATGTAATTATCTGGATTCCTTTGTGGAGAAATGCTATGTATAATTCTCTGTAGTGAATTCTATTCACTATTATAGTATTCACTGTTATAGTAATCAGAAGAATAATTCATAGGGAGAGGTTGAAATACTAAATGGTCTAAGAGGAAAAGGGGAGTGGGAAAGAGGGGGGTGAATAGTAGGGGATACCAAGAGAAACTTGAATAAATAAGAAAAATAGGATATTCTATTACAAATAAAGACGGCATGGGAAGAGGAGGGGACAAATACTATTATAAGAAGGAGAGGAAGAGAGCATTAAGAGGTAATATTTAAACCTTACTCTTAGTGTAATTAACCCTGAGAGGGAAGAGTAGCTATATTATCCATTGGGATATAAAACTCTATCTAACCCAACTGAGAAAGTCAGAAGGGATAAACCAAGGGGAACAGGAGAGTGGGGAGATTAAAAAAAGGGAGGGGAGAAGAAAAGGGAGAGAATTCATTAGGCCTTTAAAAATAAAAAGAGGGGAAAAATAAGGGAGTGGGCAGAAGAGGAAGTTAATCAAGGGAGGGGATAAGGGTTACCAGCTCAAAGCAAACCACTGGTTTAAAAGGAAAGAGTATAAGAAGAAGGGGTAGAACTAGGGGAGGATACAAAAATGCCAGTGAATGCACAACTGATAATTATAACTCTGAATGTGAATGAGATGAACTCACTCATAAAACGGAAGCAAATAGCAGAGTGGATTAGAAACCAAAGTCCTACCATAGGTTGTCTACAAGAAACACATATGAGACGGGTGGACATACACAAGTTTAAGGTTCAGGGCTTGAGCAAAATCTTTTGGGCATCAAATGAGAAAAAAGAAGGCAGGAGTGGCTATTATGATTTCTGACAAAGCCAAAGTAAAAATAGATATGATTAAAAAAGACAGGGAAGGTCATTACATCCTGATTAAAGGCAGTATAAACAATGAGGAAATAACACTGCTCAATATATATGCACCAAGTGGCATAGCATCCAAATTCATAAAGGAGAAACTGGCAGAGCTCAGGAAGGAAATAGATAGTAAAACCATACTAGTGGGAGATCTAAATATTCATCTTTCAAATCTAGATAAATCAAACCGAAAAATAAATAAAAAAGAGGTAAGAGAGGTGAATGAAGTCCTAGAAAAATTAGATTTAATTTACATGTGGAGAAAAATAAATTAGGACAAAAAGGAATACACCTTCTTCTCAGCTGCACATGGTACATTCACAAAGATTGACCACGTAATAGGGCATAGAAACATTGCAAACAAATGCAAAAGAGCAGAAATAATAAATGTAACCTTCTCAGATCATAATGCAATAAAAATAATAATTAGTAAGGGCACCTGGAGAGGCAAATAAAAAACTAATTGGAAATTAAATAATATGACTCTCCAAAACCAGTTAGTCAAAGAAGAAATCACAGAAACAATCAACAATTTCATTGAAGAGAATGGCAATGATGAGACATCCTACCAAACTCTGTGGGATGCAGCCAAGGCAGTACTCAGGGGAAATTTATATCATGGAGTGCATATATTAACAAATTAGGGAGGGCAGAGATTAATGAATTGGGCATGATGCAACTTAAAAAATTAGAAAGCAAGCAAATTAAAAATCCTCAGATGAAAACTAAATTAGAAATACTAAAAATCAAGGAGAAATTAATAAAATCTAAAGTTAAAGAACCATTGAATTAATAAATAAGACTAGAAGCTGGTATTTTGAAAAAAAAAAACCAGACAAAATAGACAAAGTACTGGTCAATCTAATAAAAAAAAGGAAAGAAGAAAACCAAATTGACAGTATCAAAGATAAAAGGGAGGCCTCACCTCCAATGAAGAGGAAATTAAGGCGATCATTAAAAACTATTTTGCCTAATTATATGGCAATAAATATAGCAATCTAGGTGATATGGATGTATATTTACAAAAATATAAATTGCCTAGATTAACAGCAGAAGAAATAGAATACCTAAATAATCCCATATCAGAAAAAGAAATTGAACAAGCCATCAAAGAACTCCCTAAGAAAAAATCGCCAGG
>NC_058133.1:382077770-382109867 GCF_016433145.1 Gracilinanus agilis
AGACCAAAAACAGAGAAAGAAAACTATAGACCAATCTCCCTAATGAACATAGATGCAAAAATCTTAAATAGAATATTAGCAAAGAGACTCCAGCAAGTAATCAAGAAGATCATCCACCATGATCAGGCGGAATTTATACCAGGAATGCAAGGATGGTTCAACATTAGGAAAACCATACACATAATTGACCATATCAACAATCTAACAAACAAAAACCACATGATTATCTCAATAGATGCTGAAAAAGCCTTTGACAAAATACAGCATCCATTCCTATTGAAAACCCTGAAAAGTATAGGAATAGAAGGACCTTTCCTAAAAATAATAAACAGTAATTACCTAAAACCATCAACAAGCATCATATGCAATGGGGATAAATTAGAAGCCTTCCCAATAAGATCAGGAGTAAAACAAGGATGCCCATTATCACCTCTATTATTCAACACAGTACTAGAAACACTAGCAGTAGCAATTAGAGAAGAAAAAGAAATGGAAAGGATCAAAATAGGCAAAGAGGAGACTAAGCTATCACTCTTTGCAGACAATATGATGGTGTACTTAAAAAATCCTAGAGAATCAACTAAGAAGCTGGTAGAAATAATCAACAACTTTAGCAAATTTGCAGGATACAAAAATAAATGCACATAAATCATCAGCATTTCTATATATTTCCAACACAGTAGAGCAGCAAGAGGTAGAAAGAGAAACACCATTTAAAATCACCCTAGACAATATAAAATACTTAGGAATCTATATACGAAAACAAACATAGCAATTATATGAAAACAACTACAAAACACTTTCCAAACAAATAAAACTAGATCTAAACAATTGGAAAACCATTGATTGCTCATGGGTAACATAACATAATAAAAATGAGCTAACATAATAAAAATGACCATTCTACCCAAATTAATTTACCTATTTAGCGCCATACCTATCAAACTACCAAAAAAACTTCTTTACTGAATTAGGAAAAACTATAACAAATTTCATTTGGAATAAAAAAAGATCAAGAATATCAAGGGAAATAATGAAAAAAATGTGAAGGAATGGGGCCTAGCAGTATCAGATATCAAACTATACTATAAAGCAGTAGTCATCAAAACAATATGGTACTGGCTAAGAGACAGAAGGGAGGATCAGTGGAATAGACTTGGGGTAAATGACATCAGCAAGACAGTGTATGATAAACCCAAAGAGCCCAACTTTTGGGACATGAATCCACTATTTGACAAAAACTGCTAGGAAATTTGGAAAACAATATGGGAGAGATTGGGTCTAGCTCAACATCTCATACCCTACACCAAGATAAATTCAGAATGGGTGAATGACCTGAATATAAAGAGGGAAACTATAAATAAGTTAAGTGAACACAGATCTCTGGGAATGGAAAGATTTTAAAACCAAGCAAGAGTTAGAGAAAATTACAAAATGTAAATTAAATGGTTTTTATTATATTAAACTAAAAAGTTTTTGTACAAACAAAAACAATGCAGCCAAAATCAGAAGGGAAACAACAAATTGGGGAAAAAATCTTTATAACAAAAAACTCTGACAGGGGTCTAATTACTCAAATATACAAGGAGTTAAATCAATTGTATAAAAAATCAAGCCATTCCCTAATTGATAAATGGGCAAGAGACATGAATAGGCAATTTTCAGGTAAAGAAATCAAAAGTATCAATAAGCACATGAGAAAGTATTCTAAATCTCTAATAATTAGAGAAATGCAAATCAGAACAACTCTGTAGTATCACCTCACACCTAGCAGATTGGCTAAAATGAAAGAAGGGGAGAGTAATGAATGCTGGAGGGGATGTGGCAAAATTGGGACATTATTGCATTGCTGGTGGAGTTGTGAACTGATCCAACAATTCTGAATGGCAATTTGGAACTATGTTGAAAGGGCTTTAAAAGAATGCCTGCCATTTGATCCAGCCATACCATTGTTGGGTTTGTACCCCAAAGAGATCATAGATAAACAGACTTGTATGAAAATATTTATAGCCGAGCTTTTTGTGGTGGCAAAGAACTGGAAAAGGAGGGAATGGCTGAACAAATTGTGGTATATGCTGGTGATGGAATACTATTGTGCTCAAAGGAATAATAAACTGGAGGAATTCCATGTGAACTGGAAAGACCTCCAGGAACTGATGCAGAGCAAAAGGAGCAGAGCCAGAAGAACAGTGTACACAGAAACTGATATATTGTTGTAAAATCAAATGTAATGGACTTCTGTACCAGCAGTAACGCAATGACAAAGGACAGTTCTGAGGGATGTATGGTAAAGAATGCTACCCACATTCAGAGGAAGGACTGCAGGAGAGGAAACATAAAAGAAAAACAATTGCTTGAATGCATGGGTCGAGGTGGACATGGTTGGGGATGTAGACTCGAAACTACCACACCAATGCAACTAACAACAATTTGGAAATAGGTCTTGATCAATGACACATGTTAAAACCAGTGGAAATGTTCATCGGCCGTGGGTGGGGGGAGTGCGAGGGGTGAAGGGGAAAGTAGAAGCATGAATCATGTAACCATTTTAAAAATGAATATTAATAAATGTTTTTTAAAAAATCAGAAATGACAGTATATTTGTAATGGGGGTCAATAAAGATGGGGATAGAGTGGATTAAATGCTACTAAAGTGGAAGAATAAGATAGATATGCCAAGTACAAAAGTCAATTATTGGCCTTCATTTTGTTTGGGGTCTGCCCTGTAGAGTAACTGTGAGAAGGTTCAACAGTTGGGTGTCCTGAAGGCTTGGCCAAAATTAGTGAACTCAAAGAGGTATTACGCATCTTAGTGCTCCACACATTTCTTTAAAAAAAATTAATTTTTATTTTGATGCCATCTACCTTGACAGTTAGACATGTCAGTATATAGATCCCTAGAGCTGGAATTATGAAAACCTTACTTTGAATCCTTCCTTAAACATGTACTAGCTGGGTGATCATCAGCAAGCCTCTCAAATTCTTGTAGCCTCAGATTTCACATCTGTAAAGTTAATAGTACCTCTTTTCTCAAGTTCTCTTTGTTAGCTATGTGGCAGAGAAGACAGAGCACTGGGCGTGAAGTCATGAATATCAGCATTCAAATTTGACCTTAGCTTACTATTTGTATGACCCTAGACAAGCCACTTAACTTCTGCCTGTGTAAAACTGAAGAAAGAAATGACAAACCACTCCAATATCTTTGCCAAAAAACCCTTGATGGACAGTTAGTCCACAGAGTCTTAAAAAGTTTGATACAACTAAACAACTACAACATAGGGTTCTCATGAGGATTGACTGAAATAATATTTGCTAAATGTTTTGCAAAATTTAACATGTTATGTAAATGTTATCTATTATTATTATTATTCTTTTAAAAAATAGAAAAAAATTGTTCCTGATAAGGCTGAAGTGTTTGGTAATTCCATTATGGAAAAGTCATGAGAAAGATTTCTGTTGTTCAAGTTGGTTTGTCCTTTCAGGGACAATTATTTTTACTATTACTAACATATTTGTTATTATATTAATATATGATATTGTGGTTTTGAGAATTTCAAAAAATACAAATGATGTTCTAAATTTTTAAAAAATATTAGTCTCCTGCCTGGAATAAAATAGGAGTCAGATAGAAATATCCTTGAGATGAATCAAATGTGTCCCCAAACTATAGGAACAAAATACAATTACTTTAAGAACAGAAGCAAGAGTCTTATTGCTTTGTCTCCTGCATTCAAATCTTTGGCTCTGTTGTATTGGGAAGTCCCCTGATGCCTCCTTGATGCCAAACCATCTGGATGACAGAAAAAAATTAGTCAGTCTTCCAGATGTTTTGTCTACATGGAGTCAAACATTCATATTTCCAAATATTTAGAGAACTTCTAAAAATCAATCAATCAATAACTCAACAGGCATTTATTAAGTGCTTACTATGTGCCAGGTTCCAAAGTGCTAGAGATACAAAAATGAAAGCTAACTTCTATCTGCCTTCAAAGAACTTACATTATAATGGAGAGGCTACATGAAAATAATTGGATAAACACAAGATGGATAAAAAAAAAAGAATGATCTCAGAAGATGCCTTAGGAGAATCTTAGAGGAGAAAGCTCATTTGACAGAGGAGACCAGTTGAAGACCTTCTAAAGAAGCTGGTATTTTAGCTGAATCTTGAAGATGACAAGAAATGCCAAAAGGCAGAGAGGAGTGAAAACAGTCCAGAAATAGAAGACAGCCAGTAGAAGAGCACAGAGTCAAGAGGTTGAATGCCATATAAAGAACAATAAGTAGACTAGTATAGCTGCATTGTAGAACACATGAAGTGACATAAATAAAATATAAGAATACTGGAAAGATAGAAAGTGTGCCAGGTGGGAAGAGGGATAGAAACCAAGCAATGAACTTTATGTTTGTTCACAGAAGGGACAGGGAGCCACTGGTGTATAATGAGCAGGAGCTCAGGAGTGAATTGGCCAGAATTAAGCCTTAGAAAAATCACCATGGAAGTGATGTGGAGACTGTATTATAGTAGAAAGAGAATTAAGATGGATCGTAAGGGTAGAAATGACAAAATTTGATAATTGATTAGATTTGTGGAGTAAAATGGAGTAATTGAGGCTAAAAGTGATAGTGTAAGTCTGTTGACTAGAAAGATGGTAGTCTCAAAAGCAGTAAAAAAGTTTGGAAGAGAACAGTGTTTAGGGAAAAAATATAATGATTTCCTTTTTAGGCAGGTTGAATTTTAGATCCTTACATGTCACTGAGTTTGAAATGACCAAAAGGCAATCTGAGATTCAGGAGTAGAGCTTAGTAGGGAGACAAGGGCTGAGGAATGTGTTGAAGGAAGCTTGAACTGATTCTCTGGATTATTGTTAAATTTTTGGTGTTCTATATTTACACCTCAAAAATCAGAAAATACTATAGATTTGGACTAGATTCATTCTTTTATTGATTATCTAGACTTAAGAAAGTGACAGAGAAAATAGTGATAAAATTGAAACTTAAAAATATGTTCTATACTTACATTTTCCACACCTCAGAGCTGGTTGTACAGCAATACTATGGCTGGATATGAAGAGCTATTAAAGTACAGATAATAAATGAACCCATGTGAGCTGATAAAATTACCAGGTGAGGGAATAGAAAGAATAAAAAAGAGAAAAGGGCCCAGGGCAGAGCTTTTGGGAATACTCGTAGTTAAGAGGTACTTCAAGGATCTGGAGCCATCAAAAGGCTTAAGGAGTGGTGTGACATGTAGGAGGAGAATCCAGAGATGCATTATGAAAACCATAGAGACGACAGAGGGTCCATTAAAAGGTGATCAAAAATATCAAATTCAGAAGATAAGTGGAAAAGGATAAGTACTACAAAAGTCCATAAGATCTGGTAGGAAAGAGATCATTACTAACAGTGGAGAGAGCATTTTTATTTGAATGATGACGTCAGAAGCTGATTCGCAAAAGGTCTGGAGAGTGTGAAAGGAAGGAAACTGGAAACCCTAATTGAAGACTGCTTTCTTGAAGAATTAGCTAAGAAGAGAAGACGTAATAGATGATAATTAGCAGTGATGATTCAATCTGGTGAGGATTTTTTATTTTATTTTTTTATTGATTAAGAAAATTTTTCCAAGGTTACATGATTCATGTTATTTCCCTCCCTTCCTCCCATCCCCCTCCCATAGACAACATGTAATTCCAATGGGTTTTACATGTGTCAGTGATCAAGACCTGTTTATTATTGATATTTGCACTAGGGTGATTGTTTAGAGTCTACATCCTCAATCATATCCCCATCGACCCATGTGATCAAGTAGTTGTTTTTTCCTCTGTCTTTCTGCTCCCACAGTTCTTTCTCTGGATGTGGATAGTGCTCTTTCTCATCGGTCCCTCAGAATTGTCCTGGATCCTTGCATTGCTGCTAGTTGAGAAATCCATTACATTTGATTGTGCCACAGTGTATCAGTCTCTGTGTACAATGTTCTCCTGGTTTTACTATGCATCAATTCCTGGAGGTTGTTCCAGTTCACATGGAATTCCTCCAGTTCATTATTCCTTTTAGCATAATAGTATTCCATCACCGCCAGATAGTACAATTTGTTTTGCCATTCCCCAATCGAATACCATTTCCAAATTTTTTGCCACCACAAAGAGCATGGCTATAAATCTTTTTGTGCAAGTCTTTTTCCTTACTAACTCTTTGGAGTATAAACTCAGTAGTGGTATGGCTGGATCAAAGGGCAGGTAGTCTTTTAAAGCTCTTTGGGCATAGTTCCAAATTGCCATCCAGAATGGTTGGATCAATGAAGTGAGGATTTTTTTGAAGATGACAGAAACATGAATTTGTTTGGAGGAAAGATGAAGAAAAAAGCAATATAAGAAATGAGAGGAATTTCATATTAGAGAGAGAGTTGGGATGGTTGGGAATAATTTTCTGGAGAAGATGAAATAGAATGAAATCATGGGTACATGTACAGAGTTGGACTTGGACATGGAGAATGGTTGTCTCTTCCTCAGGGACAGGACTGAAAGAAGAGAAAGCAATCAGTTTTGGAAGGAACATGGGAACATATGTGGGCTGCTTATAAAGTTTTAAATTAATCTATTTTGGATATTAATTTGCAACTAAGCTGTTTATACCCTGTGACTAAGAGATCCTGTTATTGGGTTCTCTAGAACCTCAACAGAAGTCAAAGACAAAAAAGCAAGTTCCTTATATACCAAATAATTCATAACAACTCTCATTGTGATAGAAATGAGATGAAAATCAAGTGAGATTATGGAATGGCTGGGAATCCCGACCCCAAAGGTATATGAATAAAATGCAACAGCATTTTATAAGAAAAAATAATGAATATTATAAATTGAGGGAAATATGGGAAAACATAAGAACTAATGCAGAGGAAAATTAAAGAACTAGAAGAATGACATATATACCAATTACTGCTGTTTAAGTGAAATTAAATTAATTTAAGTGAAAAGGCACCTGAGCTCTGTATAACCAATTCAATAAAGGTCCCAGGGAATAGATAACAAAAACAAACTTCCTACTCAGAGCAAAAGAATGAAGTGGTACATGGCAGAATATAGAATGCATTATAAGATATTGTCATTGTCAAGTGTCTTTCTTTTCTTATCTTTCTTTGTTACAAGGCAATATTTGTTCTGGAGGGGAAAGAGAGAAGAATTTTCCCCCAGAATTAACTGTAGTGTAAAAATGAAAATCTTCAATAAAATACTTTAAAAATAAATTCCTATGATTTCATGGACTATGATTATATTCTATACTTGTTGGTGTATACTGGAACAAGCACTAATTTGGGGGGATGGAGTAAGGGAATAAGCCTTTATATAACACTTTGTATATGCCAATCACCGTGCTAAGCTCTTTACAAATTTGAATTTTTTTTTATCCTCACAATCACCCTGTAAGGTAAATGTTGCTACTATTCCCTCCATTTTACAGACAAGGAACCTGAGGCAAACAGATAAAGTGACTTTCCCAGGATCACAAAGCTAGTGAGTGAATAAGGGTAGATTTGAAATCAGGTCCTTCTGACTCCAAACCTTGTATTCTATCCTAGATGGTGTCAACCATCTACTTGATTTGGAGTCAGAAGACTCCTTCTTGGGTATTGTTGGATAAGTTTCTTAATCTCTCTGGCTCTCACTTCATCAATTGTTGCTGTAGAGGATATGTTAAATGAGAAGCACTCCACTCCCCATTTCCATTTCAGGGAAGTGGATATAATTAATTATCTCTAAACCTGACTATCTCTCGACTTACTGTAGGTCATCTCAGGATATGAACATCTCTTAAAGTCTCTGTTGATATTATTTTTATTCTCTATTCTTTTGGCTTTGAGGATGGTCATGCTGGTTTTTGAGGTTGGTAGAAATCAAAAGGCCCTGGTATAAAATAACTTGTCTGCTTGGAGATAAGATTAGCGTAGAAAGTCTTTAATCCTTGGGAAAAGCCCTACTGCCATATGCCTTTCTTTCTAGAGTTAGAAAATTAAAATTAAAAATTAAAATTAAATTAAAATTAAAAATACAGATTACAAATAGAATTCATAATATACTCTGAGCTCTCAGGCAAATTATTGATTACCAAGCTAAAGGGGTGATTACCTAGCTGATCATACATGTTCTTCATTGTCCCCGTCTGTGGCAAAAAGCAAAGGCAAAAATAAAAAAAAAATCCAACCTTTATCTAGGTATATCATTAAAATAATGGAGCCACTAAGCAAATTTAAAGATCAAAGAAACACTTAGTGATAGCCATTGCTGATCATGTGCAGGAATCAGTAAAACATAAAAGGGAGAAAGAGGAAGATAAGTGATTCCTCATCATTCCACAGGCTGTATTGCCTAGCAATAGATCTGTCACTCACTTCTGAGTGTTGAACAGGGAGTGAGGGAAACCAGTTTGGGACTGTAGCCACTATAAGCCTTAGAACAAGTTTCCTGGAAAGCATATTTCACTTGCTTCTGGAGTCATCACTCTTGTCACTTTCTTCAATTCTTTCTCAGCATCAACTTCCAGAGAATTTTTAAAACTTCCCACTGTGGTAGAAACACCACCTCAGTTCCAAAACCATGATAGCTTCATCTCTTTTCTGAACTGGCATGAAATAGAGCCCTAAGGACCCTTAGTCACTTAGCTCCTCACAAGGTAACCAGTACAAACCGTGTCTGAAAGACTGTTATATATAAAAAGATGGATTTTGTCAGACTAACACCGAGTCCCTTTCTAACTCTAAATGATATGCATTTTCAATTTCTCTTTAAGTTTGTGCATTTATAGAAAAAATATAAGGGGCTAATGGATTATTTTCCTATTTCCCATAAATACTTTATCTTTCTGTAGATAGTCTCTCTATCTTTTTCACTACAATGTGCATGGGAAAAATGAACTCTATCTTTCTAAGCGAAATTGTATAATATGACTATTGGACCTATGTGAGCATTATGCAAAAGTTAAAATCTGGCAAAGTCCTAAAATCAGATAAAAAGATGTGGCAAATAAAATGAGTTCTCTAGAATGACATGGATTCCTCATGAAAGCCACCTTTTCAAAATATTTGGGGGATACTTCAAAAAGGGACTTACCTTGAAAGTATATTTCAGAATCCTATAGGATACTTCTGGTAGATGGGCTCCTGAGTGCTACTTGAGGCTTGAGGTATATTGAGCAAGTGAATCAGTATTCACTCAAAACCACTGTTCATAAGTTTTCAGAATTTTTTTCCTATCATCAAAACAAAGCACACATTAGTTCAAAATTAAAAAAGAGAACATTTAATTAGAATGGCACAGCAAAAGAAATAACAATATCCCCCTCCCCTCCATACACTGGCCTAAAGGTAAGCCAATGGCTAGTAAAGATAGGGCTTGCAGAAAGAATAAATGTGAAACTGGGAGTACACATGGAGGAGCATATATTTCAAAACCTGTAAAGCTATGGAATACATGTAAAGGGACATACTTTCTGGATTTAACTACGGCCGGTCATCCTTGACAACTGGGGATAATTATAGCTCTATAAATGACCAGGATATCTTGTGACTGATCCTCAGAGTTGCCAATGTCCTCTGTTATTGTTTTTAGATAAACTTTCTCTGCTAAACTAGGGCCCTCTGCCAAAAGCTATTAGTTTTCTTCTTCTGTGGGGGCTTCTTTCATAATAAGGCAAAAGATCCACTGGATTTTTAGCTAGTTTTAATAGTTTTAGGGACTATATTTAGCTCTTTTATGATATAAACCCCAGCTACTCACATCCAGCCTGCTAGTTTTAAAAACTCTTATGAATTTTAAGTGTCTTTTTAATTCTTTTTCTTCTACCACTACTCACAATCGGTTGTTTCAATCTCTTTGTTTTGAGCTAAACAATTTCTTTTCTCTCCCATCATATTTCATATTTATTATTATTCCCTTTGAAATCATCACAGATTACCTTTAGCAAAACTACAATGGAACTGAGTGGAGTTGGGTGAAAGGATTTATTTAAACTCCCTCATAATGCCCTTGATGAAAATTAATTTAACTTAGGAACAAGACTGAAATAGCCCAGGTGGAGATACTAACTTTTTGCCATACTTTTCACCATCAACCACAACCACTATGATACAAATATTAGAGTGCACATAGGAAAATATCTTGACACTACCAGTCATTAGTCATGTGTGAAAAATCATTTCCTCTCCCTAGACCTGAGTTTCAAAATTAGCAAAATAAAGGTGTTGGGATATTTTAGGTTCCTTCCTTTTCCAACATTCCATAATTCTATGGCTCTATAAACTAGAACAGATTCCTACAATAATGATTTTTAAAGGCTTGGGACTTGTTTCTGTCAATTGATTTTTTTTCTGAGCTTGAGTGCCAATTCTTTTTTTTTTTCCTTTCTTTTTTCAAAGAGAACATTATTCCCCAAGTGATACAATACTTCTCGGGCTCTTTCACAGCTGTAATTATTTATCACATGAAAAACCCCAAACCAAAACAGTGACATATCCCTTGTAAAGTATTCACAAGCTTTTCAACCAATGTTAAAAGTGGAATATGCAGAGTTTCTGGTAAAGGGGCATTGGCAATGATTAAATACAATTCTATGTAGTTCAAGGGGGTGAAAGGAGTATTACATCATTATCAAAGCTGGACTGTTTTCCTTCTAATGATGGGCAACAAGAGGGCCATTGCTTGAGCTTTGCTCTACATGTGGAAATCCCTGGAACAACAATGGAAAATGTGTATAAAGACCCAAACTGTTGAAACTTTATTTATTTGTTTGTTTCTTCATACATCCATTCACTTATTTGTTTGGTTGGCTGGCTTATTAAAGATTCCTGAACCTATTGGGACATGCATATAATTCATTAAAAAAAACTAATAAGTATTAATCTCACTCTCTTTTCTAACCTCCCAGTTTGGATTCTCCATATCAATCATGCCAAAATGTGGATTCACCCCAGAGTATTAATGAAAGTTGCATTCCCCTTAGTGTTGAAGAGACTTATATTTGTTGACAACCCATGTCTCTCTGATCCTATTCTAAAATGCCTCAGGTTCCCTTTTGGTGGTTTTTTAAAAAATTCTTTTTGTCCTATGGGCTGGTTGTATTATAAAGTAGAAGGAGGCTCAATAGGAAAAAAAAGGAAATTATATATGTATAGTACTGGGAGTGACTACACAGGCCACTGAGTCCAGCTCTGACATTATGAAACTGAGGAACTGAAGATCCAGAGTTATTTGTGACTTGCCCTACTTCATTCAAATAAGGACTGGGTCATCTGTTGTTTTCTTCTGCCTGTGAGTATGGTAGATTAGGTATTAGACTGAAAAACAATAACAAAAACAATACTAAACCAGCTTGATTGGCCATGTGAGTCTCTTAAATGATTTTATGTCCTTATGTATAAACAAGGCCGAGGATGTTATAATGACCTCAGGGAGAAAGCAAAATATACCAAATGTCCCTAAAGTCTCAGACTATTATAGCTTAAAATTCTACTAAGCATTTTGGAACATTATAAATACACACACACATGCATATTCACATATATATCACATATACACATGCACATAAAATGCACATATCCATATGTATATGCAAGCAAGTAAAATATAAACATTTATACATATACCTACAGATATATTTGTTATAATATACTGCCTCACATGTATACATACACATAGATCTATGTAAGTGTATATTTCTCTCTATTACACACATACACACACGCAGATTTATATATATATTGTATCAATCACACGGTCATCTTTTATTTCCCAAGTTTGTGAAACAAAGATCAGGCTAAACCTTAAATATAAAACTTCTTAAGTTTACATAAGTGCTCGAAAGAAACTTTAACCAAAAAAATCATTCTCCTTTCTGAACTAAACTGGATGGGATTCTTTGATCTTTTAAAAAAATAACAAAAACATACCTTATTTGATTCAGTGAATTTGCATTCTAGAGGGTATGAAGTAGAAGTTATAAGCTGTAAGACTTTCTAGAAGTTCAGAGGGTTCAAAAATTGGGGAGTTGTTAGGTTGAAATATGGTACTCCTAGGATAATCTAATAGGTGAGAGGACAGCATACCTAGTGAAATTAATTGTAATATTGCAGTGTCTTGTGTAGGCAAAATCTATCTTCTGGGTTAGGTCAAACAATCCCCAGGATGACATGCCTAAGAGACACCAATGTTTTTAATGACTGTGCTAAGGCCAAATAATAGGATTGGGACAGGGACATGCACTGGTCCCATGATTTTACTGAGATATAGAAACACTAGGAAATTCTTTCTACCTATGTAAGTCAATAACTTCCTTTTAACTTACAGTCTCAAAGAGTTGCCTAGAAAACTGAGAGGTTAGGTGACTTACAGAGGATTACATGGATGGTTTGTATACGTCAAATTAAATTTCTGCCCTTCACTTTCTACACATGTTTAAGAAAGCTGGACTATTTAGATTTAATTTTGATAATATATATAAATATACTTTTTGTAATATGTATTTATAAACATACACATTTATATGTATGTGTGTATATTTACTAGAGGAATTCATGGAGATCAACAATTCATGCATGGAAGAGTCTATATTAGTGGAGGAAAGGCCCACACTGATAAAATAATGAATGTTTAGAAGTAAAATTAAAGTTTTAGGTGTTTGAACTAAACTTTTCCATATCTGGCTACCTCACCTTTATAAACATAATTTTTTGCCACATCCTAAAACCTCAACAGCACCAACCTTTTCTGACTCTAACTGTAATTCTAATATGAACAAAAAAAGAACCTGACCATGGAAAATTCCCTAAGCCTTCTCCATTCTCTTCTTTTTTTTTTCTTTTATCTTACCCTGGACAACAGTACGTTGGAATAGCCGAACTCCTTTTTCACATTGTAAACTTTCTTAGACATCATTAGGATTCTTTCTTTTTATTAAAAGTATAAATGTAATTTGTAGACTAAATATTTACGTACTCTACTTACTTTTTAATGCTGATTCTGTCTTCTGCCAAAATTGAAATTGCTTTGAGCTCTCGTTTTTCATGCTCTGATAGAAAAAGCATTTAACTCATTCTTTGCCATTGCCTGTCCTAATAGGGAATATTACATTATTATTAAGTCTGGATGGTCTGCACAATGCAAAAGGAAAATGAAAATACCTTTTCTAGTTGAATTTCTGATGATAGAGGAAAAAAAACTTCTTTTCAAAATATACAGTATTACTAAATATGGACAATTAGTATTTATCAAATATTTACTATGTGCCAGGAACTATGCTAAACACTCAAGATGCAAAAACAAATAAAAAGGAAGATAGTTTCTGCCTCTGAGAACCTTGCATTTTAATGGAGGTGGTGAGAGGGATAACACCAAAATGGAGTTAAAGAGAGGAGGGAAGATTAAAATACCTATGGGGGTATGATTTTAAAATCTAGAAAGTCAGGAGCAAAACTGGGAAGGTAATAAGAATTGGCTAACCTTGGTCCCTTGGCAAAATGTAAACCTTGGGAGGAATTTATCAATGGAAAAGGGAGCTGGCTTGGCAGAGGACATTGTAGGGTGAGATGGTTTCTAAGATAATTGAATGCTCTGGGGTGATTAGATGCCGAGGAAAATTCTAGAATGAGCCTGTAGCTTAGGCATGGTTTTGAAGCCCCACATGTCAAAAGGAGAGAGGAAAGTAGTTTCTCTTTTAAAAGAAAGAATAAAAATATTTACACTAAAAATAATTATATAGAATTGGTAACTTAAATAAATAAATTAACATATGTACATATTTTAGTTAGTTAAAACTTTGTTATACATATCAATATAATTCAATAAACATTTTTTAAGGGCCTACTATGTGCTGGCATTGTGCTAAGTGCTGAGGATACAAATAAGGAAAAAAAAAAGATAGTCTCTACCCTCAAGGAGCTGACAACATATAAAGAGAAGATAACACAAAATGAGACTAGAAAATGGTGGGATAGTTAGGGAATACCTTGGAGTACTCAGTACCCAGGGTAATATGAGGACATCTTACTCTTTGGAATTGAAACTAGAGACAACTACATAGGCAAAGAAATTTCTTATTTCTTTTATTATATACCCCCTCTTTGATTTCATCACTTTTGTCATTATTCTTTTACTAAAAGTTCAATTTTAAGCCTTTATAGACCTATTTGTGAACAAAAGTACATTTTATATTTGAACTAATGTAATAAGTTTCAGCACACTTAAAATGAAAGTACAAAAGTTATATTAAACAAGAAATTTATAGCCATGTCTTAAAAATGTTTCATTCATATATTTTGTTTTGTCACATTAATCAGTTCTCAATAAACACCACCATATTACTTCCATGTAAAAATTGTTAAACAGAACCATTTGATGTAGTAATTGTGACTTTTTACCTCATGTAATTTTACACCCTTATGGTTTACTCTTTCATGATGGAAAAAAAATGTCTTGTAATCTCAGTAACTTGAAACCAACTTTGGCCATTGTGTTTGGCCTGAATATGCCTTTTCGTGTTATATCCATTTATATATGGCAGACATTATGTATGCATTATAACTTTAGTTTTGGCATTCTTCCTTTTGCATCAATTCATTCAGATATTCTGATGTTGCTCTGAATTCTTCATATTGGTCATTCCTTAGAATAAAATAATATTCCATTTGTTAATAAGCAAAATTCACTCAACTATTTTCCAGTCATTAAGTATATAAATTTTTTCTAACTTTTGGCTTTTACAAATAGTACTTCCATGCATATTTTGGTCCATGTGGATACTTGGGGGTATAAATGCAATAAATAGCCACCTAGCCTAAACGTTATGAATAATTTGCTAATTCTTTTTGTATAATTCTCAATTTTTTTCCCCAAAATGTGAAGAATCTAAAATTCTAGTAGCAGTGAATTAGTATATGTCTACTCATAATCTTTTTAGCATTGACTCTTTCTATCTTTCAACATATTTGACAATTGATGAGTTTGAGGTGTTAACTTAGTGTTCTTTAAATTTAGATTCCTCATAATATTAATTTGGCATATTTTAATATGGCAGATAATAATTAACATTTGTTATTTTTAAAATTGTTTATATCCCTTTACATTTTATCTATTTTTGAGTGACTGTCTCATAAATTTATGCCATTTTCTGATAAATTTTCAATATGGGACTTTAATCAAAGATGTTGGATACACAGTTTATTTTTCCAATTCACATATTTTCATGATTCTAGGCACATTGATTTATGCTCTGAAAACACTTTTATCTATAATTTTATGTAATCAGAATTGTCTATTTTTGTCCTATAATCTCCTTTATTCAGTAAATGTTTTTGAGTCCTTCCTCTTTACCTCAGTTGTAAAAAAATATTTTTCATTCTTCCCCAATGTTTTTATGTTTTGACTTTCATATGAAGATAATTTCTTGGACTTTATTATGATATGCATGTAATATTGAAATTTAAAGATGCTCTTTAACATTCCCTTTTAATATTCAATAATTATTATCTGTTTACCAAATATAGGGTTTTTTTAGGCAAATAGGGCTAAATGATTTGTATAGGGTCATACAGCTTGTAAGTGTCTGAGGCCATGAATATAGTTTTAAAAGATTCTATGTAGCCCATAATTGAATACAAATATTCCCTTTGCACTTATAATGACCTTCAAAGGGAGACTTATAAAAAGGAATGGCTTTGTCAGTCCCCTGCTTATTTATACAGTAAGGACCCCTTATCTGAAATTTTTGTTTTTCACAGTTTTAGTTATCCCTGGTCAATAAAAGGAAGTCAATCAGCAAAGTGATAGAGGCCCACGTGTGGCAACGGAACGTCTGTTTTCACTTTCACCTTTTCTTTTTCATTTTTTTCATTTTCCCTTTTTTAATGAGGCTGGGGCATGCTGAGCCCCGGGTGTATGGGGTGTTCAAGGAGGATTAGCACCACTGGTGTGAGAGCTTGGTGAGTCCTTTTCAGGACTGCCTTCAAAATTTTGGGGTTTCATCTGCCACTGTGCTCTCATCTGTAACTCTAAGAAGCTATAGCATGCATAGCAGCCATACTCCAATAAACTATCTCTTCAGATGGGCTAAATCAGGTTGAGAGTAACTGCCAAGCTTCCAACCCATCTGTGAGTTAGGGGATTGCCTGCCCCAAACAAGTGAAAGCTTCCTTGGAAAGAATGGGTGAATGAGAACAATTTATTCCAAAGATCATGAAAACAATTGAAGTAGGGACTGTGAAGCACTCAGAATTTGGTCAGATACTGAAGATGCCGAGGTCATCCACTGCTTCTTGGGCTGTCATGCTGACTTTAGTCTTGCCAATGGACTTTGATGTCTCTGGAAGAGAGAATGAAGACAAGGCAAGTCTGCAACTCTGTCTCACTTAATACCAATCAACACATGAGTGAAGACATCACCTTGTTATGCCATTGGTCCCCTTCAAAATTAAAGACAAATGACAAGAATATAAAGTCAGCAGATGTTCACTTATATCCATAGTATCAGTCATCCACCCATCACCTCATGGATACAGGGGCTATACTGTAGTTCTGGATCTCTCCTACATATTCCCCATTTTCTTTCACCTATGACACACTGTGCAGATAATATTATTTTAAATTCAATTTTATTTTATTTTTACTTACGAATTCTCTCTCCCATTTCTTATTTTCCCACCCATTGAGAAAGTAAGAAAAACCAAACTCATTACAAATATGTATAGTCAAGAAAAAAATTTCCACATTAGCCATGTCCAAAAAACAAAATGCTTTGGTATGTTCTTTTCTTAACTTTGGATGTAGATAATATGTTTAATTATGAGTCCTCTGTAGCTAAATTTGTTACTTTGTTTTTATCAGAGTTCCTCTGTCTTTCAAAATGGTATTTAAAGTATTTATTATTTTTTAAACTGTTCTCGTGGTTCCATGCATTTCACTTTGTATCTGCTATTACAAGTCTATCCAAGTTTTTTAAAAAAACATTTCTTTCATCACTTCTTATAGCACAGTAGCATTCTATCACATACATGTTCCATGATTTGTTCAGTTATTCTTCATTTAGATGGCAGTTTCCAATTCCTTGCAACTACAAAAACAGCTAGTACAAATATTTGTTACATAACAAATTCCATTTTTGTTTTGTTTTCATTCTTTTTTCTGTATTTTTATTTTCCAGATTTAAATATTTATTGCAAAGAATATATTTGTTTAAATATATTCCCCATTACTTGATTTTTATTCTCTTCTTTATATTTTTGAACACTTACTGAAATACTAATTTATATTTGTATTTCTTCTTTGTCTATTACCTTAAAATGACCCTCTAAACCATTTGAGAGATTGTTGCATTTCCCCATTATATTTTCTGAATTTCTCTTGTTATAGTACTATCTTTCTTCCTCCCCTGTGTGGGGTAGAAGGAGGGGCAAAGCATGCCTGACACACAGTCTCTAAAAGGCTCACCATCATTGGTATACTATATATCTTCATAGTTGTTTACACATTTACTCCTCCATTAGACCATGAACTCTTTGGGAGCAAGAAATGCCTTTTGCTTTAGCATTTAGTGCTTTGCATGTCACATATTTAGGTTCTTAATAAATAATTATTGACTTGATTCACAAAGATTGTGTGACTTGTCTAAGGCCACATAGTTAGAAAGTGGCAAATATGAGATTCAAACATAGGTCAGTAAGTCAGTCAACATGCATTTATTTAATATTTCTATGTACCAAGCACTTTTCTAAGTAAAAATACTCAAAAGACAAAGTATAGAAATGTCCTCTTCCTCCAAATCCTACCACATATTCCAAATCTCTTTAAACATTAAAGGCTCCATGGTGACATTCTGCTGTATTTCAACCCTGACCAGGATTCAGGATTCAAGTGGCAATTTTGTCACAAGAATTACTAAAATTTATTTAGCTTGCCACTTGGTGATTATCCCATGGGCTTCTCACTGAAACTTCTCCACCACGTTTTTTAAACTAAGCCTTTTTTCTTTCCCTCAAATCCCCATGTGAGTATTGCTTGAGTGCACTTCATGACAAGTTTAGGACAATGCTCTCTTACTGAGGCTCAGAAAAATGGACACCCAGCATCATGGGGTACAGCAATAAAGAGAATGCTGATTTGCTCATGGAAACCTTTCAAAGGGATTCAGAGCTAGTCCACAAAGACCGTCATATTGTCATACCACATGAAACACAGCCCTGTGTGATGCTGGTGTGTTTCGAAACTTCAAGAAATAACAGAAGCCTAAACTGCTTCCAGGCTTTTAATTTCCTTTTATAACCATTGTTAACTGGTTTTTCAATGCAGAAACAAAAAGCCAGCCTCCAGTTCCACTAAACTCTTTTCTCCCTCTTCACTCTCATCTCTGCCCTTGAAAAATGTAACCTGATTCTATAAAGCTGGCTTTTGAGAGAAGTTCTCATGGCCTTGAGTATCCTGCCTGTCTCTAGTACCTTCTATAGCATACAGCGCAGCAGATCTCTGGTGGTCTGACTTTAAACACACTCAGGGTTTTTAGAAGAGAGAGATGCTCTTGAGGTCAAATTGGCAGCACAAAATGCTTTCAGTGTAACCTCCTTAAGGGTAGATTTTCCATTTTTTTTCCTTTCTATTCTAGCACAATGCTTGGCACATAGTAAGTATTTAACAAACGCTTGCTGAGTTGCATTGAATATAACACCCTGGGAACTTTCAAATAGGCCTTGCAATAGATAGTAATCTCCAGTTACAGCATGGTCCTGCCATAACTATATTGAGTGGAATGAGGGATACTTGGTACCCTATAGCTTCAATTCCAGAAAAATAAAACCAAGGATACAAGAGCCAAATTTATTGAATATACAATTAAACTTAGAGGATTTATGATTTCATAGTTGTCACTGCCCTCTCCCCTGTTGTAGGTTACAATCATTCAATGACAGTAGATATTCTTACTGAGTTATGGCTGAGAAAACAAATTGCTTGGAGGGCAACTCTTTTGGTATGAGTTTTGAATAGATGTAAATTGACTGGTATTTAATGAGACACACTGATGAACACAAACTCAGAATCTTTGGACTAACATTTTATTGTATTTTTTCTCTCTCCTGTTACAGAGTGAGTTTCTTTTAGGGTAGGAACCATTTGGCCTTTCTTTCAATTCCTAGCACTTAGGGACAGTTTGGTAGCTCAGTGGAAAGACAACCAGGCCTGGACGCAGGAGGTCCTGGGTTAAAAATCTGGTTTAAAACACACCCTGGCTTGTCACCCTGGGCAAGTTATGAACCCTAATTATCTAGCCCTTTCTGGTCTTTTGTCTTGGAACTGATACTTAATATTAATTCTAAGATAGAAGAACATAAGGGTTTAAAAAATAAAATAAGATGAAAAAATAAAATCTTCCCAGCACTTAGCATAGTGCTCAAACATAGAAAAACACTTCATAAAAAGCTTATTGGCTAGTTGACTCTCTCATCTTCCCTCTTTGTATGCATGCTCAAATGTATGCATGCAAATATAGGTAAGATATTTCATATAGCTACATAGGTAATCTCTTTGTTAGTTGGCCAGTATGACAGTAAAAGAACATGATAAACATTGGAGGGGATGTGGCAAAATTGGAATACTAATGTATTGTTGAAGGAGTTGTGAACTGATCCCACCACTCTAGAAGGCAATTTGGAAATATGCCCAAACTGATTTAAAACTGTTCATACCTTTTGATGCAGAAATACCACTGTTAAGTCTATATCCCAACTAGATTATTAAAAAAGAGAGGGGAGGAGAAATGGACCTACTTGTACAAAAATATTTATAATAGCTCGTTATGATGGCAAAGAATTAGAAACTGAGGGGAGATACAGATATTGGAGAATGACAATAAATTGTCATATCACCTCACACGTAGCAGACTGGGTAAAATGAAAGGAGAGAGTAATGCATGTTGGAGGGGATGTGGGAAAATTGGACATTAAAGCATTGCTGGTGGAGTTGTGAACTGATCCAACCATTCTGGATGGCAATTTGAAACTATGCCCCAAGAGCACTAAAAGATTGACTCCCCTTTGATCCAACCATACAATTGCTGGGTTTGTACCCCAAAGAGATAATAATGAAAAAGACTTGTACAAAAATATTTATAGCCGTGCTCTTTGTGGTAACAAAAAACTGGAAAATGAGGGTATGCCCTTCAATTGGGGAATGGCTGAACAAATTGTGGTATATGTTGGTGATGGAATACTATTGTGCTCAAAGGAATAAAGAACTGGAGGAATTCCATGTGAACTGGAAAGACCTCCAGGAACTGATGCAGAGTGAAAGGAGCAGAGCCAGAAGAACATTGTACACAGAGACTGATACACTATGGTACAATAGAATGTGATGGACTTCTATGCTAGCAGCAATGCAATGACCCAGGACAATTCTGAGGGATTTATGGAAAAGAATTTTACCCACATTCAAAGGAAGAACTACAAGAGTGGAAACAGAAGAAAAACAACTGCTTGAAAACATGGGTTAATGCAGACACGCTTTGGGATATAAACTCTTAATGACCACCATAAAACAATTATCAATAATATGGAAATAGGTCTTGATAGATGATACATGAAGAAACCAATGGAAATGCACATCAGTTATGGGGGTGGGTGGGAGGGGTCGTGGGAGGGAGAGAGTAAGAACATGAATCATGTAACCATGGGAAAATTTTTTTCTAAAAAAAAAAGTAAGACAAGAAATGACAAACGGTGATTTCAGAAAAGCTGGAAAGAACCACATGACCTGATGCAGAGTGAAATAAGCAGAACCAGGAAAATAATGTACACACTAACAGCAATACTGTACAATGATCATCTGTGAAAGATTTAGCCACAGTGACACAACAATCCAGGACAATTCTAAAGGATTTATAATAAAGAATGCTTTCCACCACCAAAGAAGGAACTGTTAGGGTCAGGATGCAGATCAAAGCATATCATTTTTCACTTTAGTTTGCATTTTTATTTTGGGTTATTGGTTTGAGTATGCTCGTATAATGACCAATATGAAATATGTTTTTCATGATAATAAATATATAACCCAGATCAAATTGGAAGGAAGGCAGGAAGGAAATTTGGATATTATCAGTTCAGAAAATATATGTTGTTATGACTTGTTATATGGAAAATAAGTTAAAAAAATAAAATTTTAAAAAGTTGCCGTACCTGGCATTTCTCCTCATTATTGTCACATTTTCTCTGCCTGGAACTGCTGCTCCTATCTTTTTTTTGCATATGTATCCTAGAATTTTTCTTTGGCTATGAATCTGGAAAAAGACAGACCTTTTGAGACCTTTTGCCATAAGTTAGCTGTGAATGTGCACAGTACTTAGTAATTCTAGGACCTAAGGCTACATATTTAATCTCTCTGGATTTTAGTTCCCTTATTTGTAAAATGAAGAGGTTAGACAAAATTAGGAATTGTTAATCTTTTTTTCATGGATCCTTTTGTTAGTCTATTGATTCCTTCTCAAGTAATGCTTTTAAATACATCAATTAAAATCTCTAGGATTGCAAAGGAAACTAATTTTTTATTGAAACATATTATCAAAGTATATTTTCAAAAATAGAACCCAGAACACTCAAGATGCTTTCTAAGATCCATTCTAGCTGCATATTCTGTGGTCCTATAAATCCTTCAAGAATAGATCTGACAATAAAATACTGTATGCACACTGCAGTGTCTGCAAACAACCTCTCTAAATAAAAAAAGCTTATCAACAGAAGATGGGCCACTAGGTGATAAAATGTTTTGGCCACAGCAATCTGTTCCAATGAAAAATGAATACCCACATCAGTATCTGAAGCACTAAAGTGAATTTGAATGATAAGGGCATTTTGTTGCATACCAATTCTTAGAAAATTGCTAAGTCAAGTATAATATAAACAGCCACTCTCCGTTAACCAGAACATCCAATTAATCAGAACATCCCATTCCCTATGCATTGCCATATATGTGTTTCAGCAATAAAAGCCATAGGGAGGAGGACATCAGGTTCTTATTATCAGTGCAGGAATAAATTTGCACGCATGAGTATGTGTAAAGTTAAAATGTTCTGGCATAAAGGAGATATTTGAGAAATAAGTTATGGGGCAGTTATTTATTTCTTATAAGTTATGGATGAGTTCGAAAGACTCCCTCATAGCTCCACCATGTGTAGGAGTCATGAAATTAAAGAGCTTTACTAGCATGTGGAAATGAAAAGAGATAGTCATGGTCAGTTGGTAAGATAGACAGCCTTTATAAACAGACCTGTATAGAGAGAGGAAAAGAACTTTAGGAAGTCTGAGTCTTATGTTATTGTAGAACATGGGTGGGGGCCTAACCCCCATATTTGAATATTAAATTAGTGAGGGCAAAACCTACACAATACCAATGGTATTAGTCATGTCTGGTGGGGCATCCAATACCAGATGTCACTTTTCTGATCTTTCATGCTCAGCCCTCACGGTTTTTGGCACATCAGAGTTCGCATCTGAGTACAATTTAAGTTGTAACAACGCAATCAGCATGGCGAACTATTTTTTGTCTTCCTCTACACTATTTTGGGAACTGAAGCTATGAAGACTTTTGGCCCCATAATCTGAGAAGTTGGGATTCCTGTTCTGCAGTCCTTTTCCTCATTCACAGCAAGAGAAATGTAAAGAAGTCTACTCTCTGCTGCCTGACAAATGTATTTTTGATATTTGATATTTATAGCTACCTTATGAGTAGTTTATTGTCCTTGGAAAGTTTTAATTTATTCTAGGTGAAAAGTATAAAGAATTGAGACCACTTATTTCCTGACCTTAATATGCATACACACACACACACACACACACACACACACACATATAAAGCTACTGAATGTCTAGAAATAACTTTAAGGCTGACCTAGGTATATCTTTGATAATGATCATGATATCACACATGGCTCTAATTTCAAAATGAAGCTAGGTAAGGAAGCATTAATTTTATAACAAGCCCTAAGCATTAATTAGCTTGTGAAAGCTTAATAAGTAAACTGGTATAGAGAGTATCAAAACATGGTTTTAGACAGGTGCTCCAGATAGCTTATGGATGGTTTTCTTGTCATGTAAAAATGTATAATAGAATAATGGTTAAATAGCTCTCTTCTTTCTGGTATACACCTGGAATATTTAAATTTATTTTAAATGTCACCACATTGGTTTCTTATTAAAAGAAGAATAATTTCCAATTTTCTCCATTTTAATTTGAATGGTTTTCTTTTTTCTGATATTTTTTTTCAGAAACAAACAATTTAGATAAATAATCTGCAGAACTTTCTGCCCTTCCAAAGAATTTTATAACCGAAACCATCTGAGAACAACAGCTCTATCTCATTTCCTCCCTGAGTGACAGTGCTAGGTCTTAAGTCAAAACAAATCCAGTCTCAGACAGTTACTAGCTGTGTGATCCTGGGCAAGTCAATTAACTTCTGTTGGCCTCAGTTTTCTCTACTGTAAATTGAGGATAATAATAGTACCTACCTTCCAGCGGTATTTGGGTTTTTTGTGTGTGATTGTTTTTTCCACTTACATTGTTATAGTTATTGTGTTTATTATCTTCTGATTCTGTGTACTTCATTTTGATTCAGTTTAAGTAGCTCTCTCCTTTCTTATAGTAGTCACATAATTTCTTATAGCACAATAATATGTCATTCTATCATGTACTACAATTTGTTTAACCATTCCTCAATTAATTAGCATCTATTTTGTTTCCCATTCTTTGCTATCACTAAAAATTCTGCTATAAATATTTTGGTGGATATGAGGATTTTATTCACAGCAATGACTTTCTTGGACCATAAGCCCAGAAATAGAGACTCCAGTTCAAAGGATATAAACATTTTAGTTACTTTGTTTGCACAATTCCAAATAATTTTCAAAATGGTTCTATCATTTCACGCTTCCAATAAGTGTAAATGTGCCATTCATTCCATGAGCCTTCCAAAACTGACTATTTGCTGCTTCTAATCATTTTTACATATTTGAAAGGTATGAGATAAAACCTCAGTATTGTTTTGATTTACATTTCTATTATTAGTAGCATTTGGGAAAAGTCTTTCATGTGGTGAATATTTTATAGATCTTCTTTTGTGAACTGTCATAGCCTTTGACAATTTATGTATTGGGGAATGGAAATCAATTTACTTATTTATATACATATTAATATGTATATGTATGTCTCAATGATAAATCTTTGTCAGAGAAATTTGATACAAATATTTTAGCAATTTTTTGTAATTTATGCAAATATATTTGTAGAGTTCTTTACACCATGCCTATAACATAGTAGTTACTTAAGAAATACTTAACCTACCTCTCCCTAACTCCCTCTTTACCCAAGAAAATTTGTCTTTAAACCAAGGAGAAAGACATTGTACTCTTTGGGCTTTGCAGAGAATGTCCAGTATTTCCTTTCCTTTCAATGAACATTAATAATCCAAATTACCTAAGCAATGGTATGTACTTAGATCAAGCATACATGCCTCCTAAGTGTTCAGCACAATGGTAGACTTCTGGAGGATATATACAAACTAAAAACCATCATCTCCAACCTCAACAAGTTTACAGCCTAGTTGATTATACACTCAAAATTATTAAATAACTACATTGTATATGAATGTTTTATTGTTATTTTGATTTTGATTCTTTTCAGAGAGAAGAGAGATTAGGTTGCAGTCTAAAAGTCTTAACAGCAATGATGTTTTCTGTTTCTTGAAGGGACCTCAGGAGATATTTCTGTCAAGCCTCTAGAGAAAAGCAAAATATAGCAAAGGGAGGCTAAGTGACTTGTCCAACATCTCATATGTTGTAAGTATGAGAGTTAGGACTTAGTAGTTTTGTTTGGATGGATAGAAAGAGAGGGAATTAAATTTCAGGCAAGGAAGCTATACACACACACACACACACACACACACACACACACACACATACATATATATATAGGCATGGAGATTAGAACAAGGTGGTTCTATCAGAGTGAAGGTGGCATGCTGGATACAGTACCTGACTATCCAACTAGATTCACTTGTCTAAAGTATTCATTAGCTGTATAATTACAGAAAAATCAATGAAATCTTTGAATATTACTTTCTTATATGTAAATGGGCATGCCAATATTACTTAACATGTCTATAAGAAGGTGGTTGTGGGAGCACAACTGAAATTACAAATGAGAAACACCATATTCCTTTTTTTAAATTAGATTTCAAAATTACCCCATCCATTGAGAAAGAAAAATAAAATAATAATGATACATATGAAATCATGCAAAACATATTTCTGTATTAACCATATCACACAAAAATCAAGAAAAATAAAGAAGGTGAGAAAACAATACTTCAGTTTGTATTCAGAATTAATCAATTCTTTATCTGGACTTGAATAGCATTTTTCATCAGGAATCCTCTGGAATTGTTTTGGCTCATTGTAGCAAAGTCTTTCACAATTGATTATCATTAGAATATCCCTGCTACTATGTACACTGTTCTTTTGTTTCTGCTCACTCCACTGTGTATCAGTTCACAGGATTTCTAATGTTTTTCTGGAAACATTTTTGTCATTTTAAAATAATAATCCATCATAATCATATGCCACAAACTTGTTCAGCCAGTCCCCAATTATTGGGTATCCCTTCAATTTCCAGTACTTTGCCACCATAAAAACAGTTTCTATAAATATTTTTGTACATATAGGCCTATTTTATCTATTTGGAGTACAGACTTAGTGGTGGCATTTCTGAGTCAAGGAATATGCCCAGTTTTATAATCTTTCATATCAGAGCTTTTTTAATTTCATTTCTCCAATAGTGATTTAGAGCATTTTACATAATTTTGATTTCTTCTTCTGAAAATTGCTTTTTCATATCTCTTGACAGTTTATCAACAGGAGAATTAAAACTTCAGTCTTGAAGTTACTTAAAATTTACTTTTCCCCTAAACTCTAAGGAAAATATCAATTCTGTTCTCCCAGGGAATTCTGGGACTCTTTGTTTCTCTGGAGGCCTTCTGTATCTGTATATCTCTCTTTTTTTTGTCTCTCTCTTTATGGATGCTTATCTCTCTACTTCTGCTTTTTCTCTGCCCACTGCCTGTTTCTCTCTGTTTCTGTTTCTTTCTGTCTCTTTCTCTGTCTTTCTTCCTCTTCCTCTTCCTCTTCCTCTTCCTCTTCCTCTTTCTCTGCCTCTCTCTCTCTCTCTCTCTCTCTCTTTCTCTCTCTCTCTCTCTCTCTCTTTCTCTCTCTCTCTCTCTCTCTCTCTCTCTCTCATGAAAGGCCTTGTTTAATTAGGAGTCTCTAAGGAAAATGTAATTAGTACTACCAAATTGTTTACTCACCCACTTACCTTGTATATATAACTCATTACAAACTATGAATTCAAAAGCTATTCTAGGAGTACAGGTCAGACTATGGTTTTTCTTCTAATATGAAGAAATGTTGGAAAATGTATTTTAGTTCCATCTAGAAGAACTTATTGGAGGCGAGGAGTTTAGAGTTTAGAGAGGCATTCAGAGAGAAGCAAAGAAATATTGGGGAGGTGAGTTTTTGATCCACTTAGGGAAAAGGTTGTGAGGTTTCAGTATTTAAAAATCACTTGTATATCCATCTGACATTTTCCCACTTTGGGAATTTATTTATGGCTTGTTAACTTTCTCTTAGATGAGATATTTGAAATATCTACTTGTTCTCTTAAGTTATGTGTTTTTTGGATAAAAATATTAATCTCTTGAGTTTATTAAGCAGGTGGACTATATGGTCAATCTTATGCTTCAGATCATTTTTGCAACTGAATTGAGGAGGAATTGGAGGATAGAAAGACAAGTTGGAGGGATCAATACAAAGGCCATTATAATAATAGTCTTAAGTGAAAGATGATGAGGGCCTGAAATAAGGTGAGAGCTGGATGATTAGAAAAAAATTCATCTTCATTTTTCTTCTTTATTATTATTAAATTGAGGAGCTATGAGTTTTGACTAAAGCATTCCTGGAAGTTTATATTTTGAGGCTTATCTTAGGGAGTGAATAGTTCATTTTATTTTCACTTTGCCCTTTAATTCTAATAAATCTGATAAAATTATTTTTATAATATCCTAAATCATTATGTAAATGCTCTCTTATTTTGGTCATGGTTTCCAAAAGTCTGATAAATCTTGAATATCTCTCCATGGTCTCTTTTAGGTTTAAAAAAAATCCAACATATTTCTTCTCTTTCAAAAGTCTTTCATTCAAAATTTCTTATTGTCTCTTGGAGTCATTAGATTCTGTTTGGATTTCTTTTAATCTTCAGAAAGTCTATTACTTAGGTTTCTATTTCCTCTTTTTAACTATTTATTCTCATTCTAGTTCTTCCTTCAGAGTAGTCATTTCACTTATAATATTTAACTTATTTTTTTGTCCCTTACTTCATTTTTTCCAGGTACTCTCATAATTCTTTTGACAAAGTCGTTCCCTTCCAAATCTCTGCTTATATTTCTGGAGTTACTCTTTGTATCTGGATTTAATTTTTGGATTTATCTTGATCCATAATATTTTTTCCATAGTTTGGAATCTTGTGTTTACTGAAGAGATTAACTTCCGTTCCTAGTTTAAGATTTTATTCTAGAGTCATATTCATATCACTCTCATATTCTTGAATATGATCAGGGCCTATTTAATTAACCTTATTTTCCTAAACTCAAGTCTTTGGTATCTACCTTCCCTGATTTGTCTCTACTTAGAGTTCTGATGGGCTTTAGTGTCTTCAGTCAGCATTTTGCAGTAAATTGTCCTTATATCAGAAGCTGCCAACTATTTTTGTCCCCACTGTGGCCTCCTTAGCCTGATAACAGCTCCTATAGGCTATCAGGCTGTTAAAAACTGAGCTCTGGGGGGCAGCTGGGTAGCTCAGTGGATTGAGAGCCAGGCCTAGAGACAGGAGGTCCTAGGTTCAAATCTGCCCTCAGACACTTCCCAGCTGTGTGACCCTGGACAAGTCACTTGACCCCCATTGCCTACCCTTACCACTCTTCCACCTAGGGGCCAATACACAGAAGTTAATGGTTAAAAAAAAACAAAAACTGAGCTCCTATTAGTTGTTTTTTTTTTTTTTTTTTTTTTTTTTTTTTTTTTTTTTTTTAGCATGATGTCTCTTCTAGTTTTTATGGCTCCTAGCTTCTCTTTTTTGTGTAGTCCTGAACTGGATGAAAGAGTCTACTGATGTTTTTTTTTTTTTCTCTTTGGATTTCTCGATCATTATTTGATCTATTGTCCTTTTTAGAGGCTTACTAAAGTAAATGTAGAACTGGGCTGTTCTATGATCTCGCATTTTATGATCTTAACCAGAAGTATTAATTCCAAGAAATTTTAGAGTCTTCACATATAAAAAGATTATCACCCATTGAAAGACATTGATAGGCATAGAGTTTATGTTTTTAAAAATTAAAAGTAGAGACTTCCAGTTAAGATGGCGGCAGTGTAAGGAGCAGCTGCTCGATCTCTCCTGACCAAACCATACAGAACTCCTCAAGAGGAAATAAAAACGAGTCCAGAGGAATGAAGGAACCCCACAACAGGGCCCAGCATTGAAGGTACGCAGAATCGGGGCATTTCCACGCTATAAAGGGGTGAAACAGCTCTCACTAAAACGCGAGAGGAGGAAGCCCCTCCCCCACCCCCACACTGCACACCACGAACAACGCCAGCACAAGTGTGAAAACAGGACTGGGACAACCAGATAATCACTGGCAGCCCCGGAGCCTGTACCTGTGTGCTGCAAGACGAGGGACCCCAGGTGGCTGGGGGTGCGCACCACCTCAGCCCGGATAAAGGCCCCTAAAACACAGCCTTTCCCAAGCACTGAAGGCATCGCCTCGGGTGCGAATAAAGATCTCCAGCCCACAGACTTTCACTACCTTCTGCGGGGTGAAGGCAGTGCCCTAAGAGCATCTGCGCAGGCAAAGGCAGTGCCCCAGACTTGGATAACGATCTCCAGCCCAGACTTGGACCTCCAGTGAGGACCCTATGCAGACCTGAGTGCGGCAGTGGAAGCAACCCCAAAGACTGCTGAAGGAACCTCTGGCAGAGGGGCAGACCGGGAACTACCAGGAGGCCTGACCCCGAGGACAAGGAGACCAGAGCCCTCCCCCCCCCACCCAGCAAGGCGCAGGCAGACCCTGAGTGCAAAGACAAAGCTAAAAGGGGCGGGGCCAACAATGGCCAGCAATAAGGAAGTCCAGAAGAAAAAGACTATCAAGAGAAACTCTGGAACACTCAACAACTTCTACACAGAGAAAATCCAGACAACAGAGGAGGGAAAACAAAAATCCAAACCTCCCCAAAAAAATGAAAGCTGGTCACAAGCTATGGAAGAGTTTAAAAATGAAATGTTGAGGAAGATGGAAGAAATCTGGCAAGAAAATAACAGTTTAAAAGGCAGAATTTCGCAATTGGAAAGTGAGACAAGACAACTGAAGACCAAAAATGACCAGAATGAAAAGGAAAACCAAAACATTAGAGCCGAAAACCAAAACATTAAAGCCGAAAACCAAAACATTAAAGCCGAAAACCAGTCCTTAAAGGCTAGAATCGAACATTTAGAAACCAATGATCTCTCAAGACAACAAGAACAAATAAAACAAAGTCAAAAGACTGATAAAATAGAAGAAAACATGAAATATCTCAATGAGAGAGTGACAGACCAAGAAAACCGGTCTAGAAGAGACAACTTGAGAATCATTGGTATTCCAGAAAAGGCAGAAATTAATAGAAACTTGGACTCCATACTTAAAGAAATTATTCAGCAAAATTGCCCTGATGTTCTACAACAAGACGGCAATATAGACATTGAAAGGATCCATAGAACACCCTCTACACTGGACCCAGAAAAGTCAACACCCAGAAATATAATAGCAAAATTGAAGAGCTTTCAAGTTAAAGAAAAAATCTTACAAGAAGCCAGAAAGAGACAATTCAAATATCAAGGAGCACCAATAAGGATCACACAGGATCTGGCAGCTTCAACTCTAAAAGACCGCAAGGCTTGGAATACAATATTCAGAAAGGCAAGAGAGTTGGGCCTTCAGCCACGAATCAACCACCCAGCAAAACTAACCATATACTTTCAGGGGAAAGTATGGGCATTCAACAAAATTGAAGAATTCCAATTTTTTGTGTTTTTGCACAAAAGAGACCGGGACTAAATGGAAAGTTTGACCCTCAACCACAAATATCAAGAGAAAGATGAAAAGGTAAATAAGAAACAGAGGGAAAAGAAAGAAAACTCATAGTCTTTTAAGCTTGACTATTTAAGGGCATAAATAAGATCTAATTATCTGTATTACTAGGTGGAGAAATGCTATGTATAATTCTCTGTAGTGAACTCTATATACTATTATAATATTCACTATTATAGCAACCAGAAGAATAATTCATAGGGAGAGGACAGGATACTAAATGGTCTAAGAAGACATGGGGGGTGGGAAAGAGGGGGGAATAGTAGGGGACACCAAGAAAAATCCAAGTAAATAAGAAAAATAAGATATTCTATTACACACAAAGAGGGCATGGGAAGGGGAGGGGATGAATAATATCATAAGAAGGAGAGGAAGAGAGCATAATCAAATCTTACTCTCAGTGTAATCAACCCGGAGAAGGAAGAGTAGCTTTATTATCCATCTGGATAAAAAACTCTATCTAACCCTACTGAGAAAGTCAGAAGGGATAAACCAAAGGGAGCAGGGGAGTGGGGAGGCCAAAAAAGGGAGGGGAGAAGAAGGTGGAGGGAATTCATTTGGTCTTTAAAAAAAACAAAAAGAGGGGAACAACAAAGGAGGGGGCAGAAAGGGAAGTCAATCAAGGGAGGGGATAAGGGATACAGGCTCAAAGCAAACCACTGTTGTAAAAGAAAATAGTGTAATAAGAAGGAGTGGGTCTAGGGGAGGATACAAAAATGTCAGTGAATACACAACTAACAATTGTAACTCTGAATGTGAATGGGATGAACTCACTCATAAAACGGAAGCAAATAGCAGAGTGGATCAGAAACCAAAATCCTACCATAGGTTGTCTACAAGAAACACATATGAGGCAGGTAGACACACACAAGTTCAAGGTTAAGGGTATGAGCAAAATCTTTTGGGCATCAAATGAGAAAAAGAAGGCAGGAGTGGCTATCATGATCTCTGACAAAGCCAAAGTAAAAATAGATATGATTAAAAAAGACAGGGAAGGTCATTACATCCTGATTAAAGGCAGTATAAACAATGAGGAAATAACACTGCTCAATATATATGCACCAAGTGGTATAGCATCCAAATTCATAAAGGAGAAACTGGCAGAGCTCAAGAAGGAAATAGATAGTAAAACCATAATAGTGGGAGATCTAAATATTCCTCTTTCAGATCTAGATAAATCAAACCAAAAAATAAATAAGAAAGAGGTAAGAGAGATGAATGAAGTCCTAGAAAAATTAGATTTAATTGAGATGTGGAGAAAAATAAATAGGGACAAAAAGGAATACGCCTTCTTTTCAGCTGCACATGGCACATTCACAAAGATTGACCATGTAATAGGGCATAGAATCATGGCAAACAAATGCAAAAGAGCAGATATAATAAATGTAACCTTCTCAGATCATAATGCGATAAAAATAATAATCAGTAAGGGCACCTGGACAGGCAAGTCAAAAACCACTTGGAAATTAAACAATATGATTCTCCAAAACCAAATTGTCAAAGAAGAAATCATAGAAACAATCAACAATTTCATTGAAGAGAATGACAATGATGAGACATCCTACCAAACTATGTGGGATGCAGCCAAGGCAGTACTCAGGGGGAAATTTATATCCTTGAGTGCATATATTAACAAATTAAGGAGGGCAGAGATTAATGAATTGGGCATGCAACTCAAAAAATTAGAAAGTGAACAAATAAAAAAACCCAGATGAAAACTAAATTAGAAATACTAAAAATTAAGGGAGAAATTAATAAAATCGAAAGTAAAAGAACTATTTAATTAATAAATAAGACTAGAAGCTGGTATTTTGAAAAAACAGATAATATAGACAAAGCACTAGTCAATCTAAT